>NC_143411.1:5003750-5607500 GCF_059467195.1 Physcomitrium patens
ATTTGGATAATGAAGGTGACAAAGACAAACTCGACAAAGATATAGAGAATATATTATAAATCAAATAGCAATTGGGTAAATTGGTGCATATCGGAGGATGGACAGGTTCAAAGTGGGTGGATGTCGTGTTGTAACACGAGTATATCATAAAAATATAAAGAAAGGGGGCTTTTATTAATATTCAGTTACCTCAAATATTGGGAGCAAGTACCGATTCTAGTACCAATATTCAGGGGCCAGTTCAGAGACCTCGTCACAGTTAGTGAGTGCATACTTACCGGTAATGTAATCCTTTGTTCGAGTCCAATAGTGTGAGTCAACAGAATCGAAAGGACTAAAGTGATGAGTAAGCAAGCCTGACGTGAAGGACCAATTTGACCCAATTACGGTGTCGTATTACGTGCTTTCCTGCTCGAGAATGCGCCGGGCGTTTGGCTGTAGAAGGTAGTATGGAGATTCGCCGATAGTCAAGCAGTCTATCAGTTTTTGACTGCTGGAATATAAACGACTGCAACAATGTACCGTAAATCTATACGGGTGCTCTTCGACTGCTTGTCGAAGTCCTTTTTTGTCCCAGCCAGTAGGTCTCTAGATGTTACAGAGAACCCCGAACAACCCAAACTGTTAATCTTCAATACCGCTTTGTACTTACGATCTTGTATCCACTGACTGTCTTGTTAGATTAATCCAATAAATTTCATTCACTCCGCATACTCAATCCTATAGACACCCTTTTAATCCTTCAATCACAAACGTAACTCGATTTCATAAAACAGTCAAGAGTATTCAAACCCACTTCATTGCAAATCCCGATTCACCATTACAATACTGACTTCAGCAGCGATTGCCTCAGTCTTCTCAAAACTCTACGAAGAAGAAAAATCCAAATTCTATGTCTTTCCTTCCCCGACCCGAAGCATGAAGCTCCTCTCTCTAATCCCCTTGATCTCCAAAAACCTCCAATGAAAACCGAACTAGTAACTTTCCAAAAACTTGAAAACCCCCCTTCTCTCTGATCTGAAAAAAAAACCCTTCAAATTTATTCTTTCCCTAACCTTATCCTCTTGAATTCCATCAATCTTCCGTCTTGGATCTGAAATTGGCACCCGCCATCAGAGCTAGATCCGAAATTGGCTCACGTCATCAAGGCCTTCTCCTCCATTTTTACCTTTAAGAGATCCATTTGCTGCAAACAACGTTCCCTAGATGTTCCTGTAATTTGGTCTGTATTGGGTTGCCCGGCCAATTCAGGTCTCACATTCGGTAAGAGAACCCGGATTGGATTCTTGAAATTGGATCCAATTGGCTCTTCGAACCTGTCCTGTGAATTGGCCCTTCTCTTCCTGCTGACTCCTGTTATTGGAATTGAATGGAGCATTTCAGTATGCCCCGGCTGACAGTAACGGAGCGACTGAACCAGACCACTCAGTATTTGCACTGGAGTTGGTCAATGCTCCCAATAGTTGAGGTAACTGAATATTAATAAAATTCCCCTTTCTTTTTATTTTCATTGTATACTCGTGTTACATCACGACATCCACCCCCTCTTAACCTGTGCATCCTCCGGTATGCACAAATTTACCCAATTGCTGTTTGATTCAGAATATATCCTCTACGTCTTTCTCCAGTTCGTCTTCGTCACCTTCATTATCCAAACCACTTTCATCTTCATGCTGCGGAATCTCTATACCTTCATTAAGATCTTCAATATTCATCTCTGCGTGTCTTCGTTTAAATATTTTTACTCGCTTCCCTGCAATTGGTATTTTCAATTTTATACCATCTAACTCCCGTAATGAGTAAGTCGCATTATCAAGAAGAGTTGTTACCACATATGGTCCAAACCAACGTTTTGAAAATTTCCGCAAAGTACTATGTTGATTATCCAGACTATTGTCATAAACAAGTACCCAGTCACCTTCCTCGATTGCTTTTGGTCTCAATCGATGTTGCTTATCGAATCGCGCCTTGTTTTGTAACCTTGCTCTTTTTAACCTTCCCAATGCTATCTGGACATCTTCCGTTCTCTGCTCCAATTATCGAATCCTAATAGCCAAAAGTTCTTCTCTTGTCAATCCATCTTCCCATGGTAACATACTCCAAGTAAGTACCTTTTCTTCAATCAACATAATTGGTTTTCGACCTGTCATAAGTTCTACTGGCATATATCCTGTCACCGAACTATGTGTTGTTCGATTAGCCCATAATGCAAATGACAAAAGCCGTGGCCACTCTTTAACTTTCCCATTACAAGCTTTAACCAATGCTTTCACAATCGGCGGGTGACCGCGTTTGCTTTTTGCATTCCCTTCCGGATTATAAGCAGTAGTCAGTGATAGTTTAACTCCACATCTTTCAAAGAACTTACGAGCTTCTTGTGCATTTAATTCTCCACGATCTGCAGTGATTTTTCCTACGCACCCGTAACGGCAAATGACATCTTCAAGCAAAAACCTACAAATCCCCTCTGTAGATTTTATCCTCAATGCTCTTCCTTCTACTTGATTTGATAAATCTTCACGAGCTAAAACCAAATATCTCATCTGCCATAACCCAACCGGCATAATAACCAAATCAACAACCCATTTAAAATGAATAGCCAGAGGATACGTAGGATGAAGACCATCTCGATGTCGGATATTAGAATACGATTGACAGATTTCACATGACTCTACAAATGAGAGCACATCTCGATACATATTTCTCCCCCAATATCGTTCCTTGAGTTTAGCAAAAGTAGCCCAGATTCCTCTATGCCCTGCCCATAAACTATCATGAAACTCCTTTAATAATTTTAGTTTTTCTTCCCTTTTGCCTATCACTCATTGTGGCATCCCAATTCCTTTCTTCGGTCTCTTCCATAAGAATCCATCTCGAAGTAAAAATCCATATGCTTTTTTTCTTATTTGTTTGAATTTTTCTGTAGACCAATTCTCCTGCTTATTCAAGGTATTCAAATAATGACCAATATCCAATAATTCTCCTTCATAAGATTCTTCAAGAAATAGCTTGTCTTCTCTGTTGAGATTTGATATTGAATAGAATTTCAATCCGACATCATCAATGTCTTCAACCATTTCGTCTTCCCTCTCGTATCTTGCTCGAGATAGCATGTCTGCTACTAAATTGTCTTTCCCAGTGATATGCTTAAATTCTGGATTTAGTGACTTAATATAAGCAATCCATCTCAACATTGCAATATTTGGCGTTGAACAGTTAATAATCATTCCAAGCAATGGCAAGCAATCTGTTTCAATTACTACTACTGCTCCAATCAAATAGTCCTTTTCAGCTTTCATAGCCGAAACGACTCCCCAAAGTTCTCTTTTGACTTGCGAATATGTACGCTGACGAATACTTAAAACTTTAGCCCCAAATCGAACTGCAAATCTATTCCCACTTGAATCATCTTGACCCACAGCCCATCCAATGGCAATTGGACTAGCGTCCACAGTAAGAATCACTGGTCTATTGCACTTATAATCAACCTTCCTCAATATTGGAGGTGACATCAATAAATTCTTCAATCTTTGTATTGCCTGAATATGCCTTTCTTCCCATTTAAATCGGTAACCCTTGCGTAACAGTTCATATAATGGATCCGCTATGTGACCAAATGAGGGATTCAGATTCAATGAAATACACATGCACCCAAAAACCTGCGAACCTCTGTTAAAGAATCACAATCCTCTTTCATCCTTCCAATTGCATCAACTTTAGTCGGATCTGGTTTTCTTCCATAGGATCTACATAAATGTCCAACAATTACAACCTCTCATACTCCAAATACAGACTTCATACCCGATAATGTAAGATGAACTTTTCCAAGCCGAGTTAAAATCTTTTCACAATCTTGTATATGATCAACAACATATCTGCGACACCCTCTCGTATCTAAAGTTTCATCCTTGTCTCCTTCTCTGCACCCTTTTATAGGAACATCATCCAGAAAAGGCATAGTCTTTTCCGGAATAAAATCTCTCAATACCTTATTCATCCCATTCATCATATGCGCAACTGAGTTGGTCGCGCCTTGAGGAAGAGTGCACATTCTAACCAATCCAAGCGGTGTCTTCATCATTGTCAAATCTCTACTTCCTTCGACAAGTTGAAATTGATCATAACCTGAATACAAATCACCCATTGAATAGATCGCCCTTCCAGCAAACGCCTCAGTAAATTCATCCACAATAGGTCCAATTCCTGCATTCCTGATAGTTACAACATTCACTGGCTGCATATCTTGAATAAACCGTAGTGATCCATTCTTCTTAGGTACCGTAAACCATCGACTAGAATACGGCACAAATGAAGGTTTCAATATTTTCATCTTTATCTTTTCTTTTAATAGTTCTACCAATTTAGGTAAATGTATCCTCGGTACTGGAATCGGTCTTAGATTCCAAGGTACATGCGGTACAGTGAAGATAACCATAGGTGTTATAATATTTGGATCCACACACCCAATTTCATGAGATTCGAAGGCAAAAGATCTACCTTGTTTAGTCAACATCTTTTTGAAGCAAGTAATTTCCTCCGGCAATAAAGAACCATCAGAACCAATCTTCAATTCTTCAAAAGTCTCTTCAGTAAACTGATGTCCAATACTCATTGGATCTCTTAAACTTGCTTCTTTTGATGCTTCTCCTATTTGTTCTTTAGAATCCTCTGGTAATGGTCCGGCAACAGGCTTTACTTTCTTATCTGCCGTTTTATATCTCGTCTCTACTGTGACTTCTAGTGCTTAAAAAGATTCAAGCATAGTATAAACCTCTCTCGAATGAATCTCAACAATCTTATCATTATCCCCTAACCCAATAGATGTAATCAATTCCAATGAATCTTCCAGTCCATTTTCTTCATAAACACCCAAAATCCTCTCATCATCTTGCAATGTACCTATCTTGCGTAATTGTCCTTCAATATTATATAATCTTTTTCTTTCTTTTCTTTTAAAATCATCAACTTTCTTATACATAATATTTCCATTCTCCAATATACCAATAAAACTCGCATCAAAGGCACCTTCATCTCGCGAGAGTACCTCCTCTTTTGTACCTCCATAATCTCGCTTTATAGTGGTACCTCCTCAAAATCCTTAAATCCTTCAACAATCTTTGGCAATGGTTTCTCCCTCAACCTATCTCGATTCCGTTCATGGTTAGGAGGTACTGTTAGAAATTGTACAACTTTCCTCCCATCTTTGCTCCGTACCCTTGCATAAGCAGAACCATCATCAAGTACTTTTGTTTCTATCCGTGTTGCCGTGATATAAGGTTGTCCTAAAATCAACGGATAAGACGTTGTATCTTGAACGAAGAAATGTTGCTCCATCGCAACATCCCCAATCCAAATTTTGACATCTGGACAAGCTCCATATAATTCGCCCCGTGTGTTATTAGCTGCTCGTATTGCCCATCCATGTTCCATATCAATTGCCCATTTTTGCTTCTTATAAAGATCTTTAGACATGAGATTTATTTCAGAACCATGGTCGACCAAAGCAACTATTGGTTCTTCTATATCTCCTACCTTCACCAATACCTCAATAGTTGCCCTTGCCCAATGCTTTCGAGTATAATGGCTCAAAGTTTCCATTTCTTTGTCACTAGAATCTTCGAAACGTACTCACTGATTATACGCATTCTTTTCATTTGTTGGTTGCTTGTAACCAATATCAACCTCTTCTTCATCTCTACATATTCTTGCATCAATAGCATGACTCATTCCAATTTCGCCCATTAATTGCCTCTTTCGCTTAATGCTGTCAATGATAACATCACGAAACTCCTTCTTTGTAATTTCCAAGACTTCTTTCAATGTGAATTCTACCTTAGCGTTTAATATACGTTCTTTCAACATCCCTTTCAAATTTGTTGCCGCTTCAATGTCAGAAAGTAGCTTATAAGCAATTGATTTGCCCTTATCTTTTGTCTCCCCTATTTTTTCTTCCAATGATGCTGAGGTATCCTTTACAGGCAATTCTTGTGAAACTGCCTCCCGAGCCTTGTCTCCTTGAGTTTGTTTCTTAAAATAATTTCCTTCTTTCGTATCATCAAAATTTTCTCGTCTCTTTTCTTCCATCAAAGCTTCATGTTGGCTCTTAGCAATATATGCATGAACTGAAAGAGACTCAACAGGATCCTCCCAACCTGTTCTACCTTGTATTGTAGTTGCAGTTCTCAATAGCGCTTCTCGAGGTAATTTCCCTTCTTGCATTGTAGAAACGGCAGAAGCCCAAAACTCACTAGTTTCCGTACTTCCACCAATTTCATCATCTACTCTAGCACCATAACTTGCACTTTCTCGTGTTGCTGTTTCATGCTCTTTTAAGTAATCTTGAACCAATGCTCTCATTCCTCCCTTGCCAAAATTGATTTGAAGAAGATCCTCTCTATTTTTCAATGCTATCTTCCCATCTTTTCAGCGAATAATTCCCTGCCGTATCATATTATTAAATTCATTACAATCTTTTCTAGTGTATGAAGCATCATCACACCAAATGCATCTTTGTACATATCCTTGTTTTGAAACATTCTTCGAATTATTTATAGAAGTATTCTCTTCAAGTCTTGCCAATTTGATTTGAAGATCTCGCATTCCTCGTATAATTTCTTCCATACCCACATCTGCTTTCTTTGACAAGGATGTCGAAGGTTGAACTGTAGGCATTATTGGTGGTGTTGTACGTACTGGAGCTTTGGGTGCTTGTACTGTTTTTGGAATATTGCTCCTATCCTTCCTCCTTTCTTTTTTTGTAAGCAACCCCATCGCATCTTCAACGTTCTTCCACTTCATT
This sequence comes from Physcomitrium patens, assembly GCF_059467195.1. Classification (NCBI taxonomy): domain Eukaryota; kingdom Viridiplantae; phylum Streptophyta; class Bryopsida; order Funariales; family Funariaceae; genus Physcomitrium; species Physcomitrium patens. Next base: position 5,010,550 of record NC_143411.1, read on the forward strand.
GTCAATCCTTCATCTTCTTCTTTGTCTTCAAGAAGGGGTTCTAATTTCTCTTGCAATTCTCTATCAACAGCTTGAAAAAATAGATCAACTTTTTTCGGCTCCAATGTCAATTTTTCTACCTTCGATAATTGAGAGTACTGCCTCTCAAATTCCCTTAGTAGCTCTGTTGGTTGCAAATTCTTATTGGGCCGTTCAATCCATCCCAAAAACAGCTTCTTAGTAACGCGATCGACATCTTTCAAGAAATATTCGTCTTTCAATGCATGTGAAAAATCCTCCCATGAATTCCCATAACGATCCGTAATCGATGTAATGTGGTTCCTTATCTCCGGTATCATGGCAAGTCCAAATAGTGCAACCATTTTCTTCTCAGAAACCCGATTTAATTCCATTTCATGAACATAACATCTTAAATACCTTGAAATATTCCTCCCATCAAATTGATCAATTTTATTGACCACTGCTTGCAATGCTTTGGTTGCCAAAGCTTCCTTTCGATCATTGCTTTGCTGTTGCTGCATTGACAATGAGAAGGTTTGAAACAAACTAGCGATAGATGGATCCATGTGCATACCTTGTCCTTTAGAAGACTCCCCACTAGAAACTCCTCCCAAAAATCCTTCAAAATTTTTATTTTCGTTTTCTATAAAAATAAAGATAAAATCAACCGAAATCCAATACCTTCCACCTCAAGCTTTCACGTCGGGTTCACCACTTTTTGTCGTATTACGTACTTTCCTGCTCGAGAACGCACCGGGCGTCTGGCTATAGAAGGTAGTATGGAGATTCGCCGATAGTCAAGCAGTCTATCAGTTTTTGACTGCTGGAATATAAACGACTGCAACAATGTACCGTAAATCTATACGGGTGCTCTTCGACTGCTTGTCGAAGTCCTTTTTTGTCCCAGCGAGTAGGTCTCTAGACGTTACAGAGAACCCCGAACAACCCAAACTGTTAATCTTCAATACCGCTTTGTACTTACGATCTTGTATCCACTAACTGTCTTGTTAGATTAACCCAATAAATTTCATTCACTCCACATACTCAATCCTATAGACACCCTTTTAATCCTTCAATGACAGACGTAACTCGATTTCACAAAACAGTCAAGAGTATTCAAACCCACTTCATTGAAAATCTCGATTCACCATTACAATACTGACTTCAGCAGCGATTGCCTCAGTCTTCTCAAAACTCTACGAAGAAGAAAAATCCAAATTCTATGTCTTTCCTTCCCCGACCCGAAGCATGAAGCTCCTCTCTCTAATCCCCTTGATCTCCAAAAACCTCCAATGAAAACTGAACTAGTAACCTTGCAAAAACTTGAAAACCCCCCTTCTCTCTAATCTGAAAAAAAAACCCTTCAAACTTATTCTTTCCCTAACCTTATCCTCTTGAATTCCTTCAATCTTCCGTCTTGGATTCAAAATTGGCTCCCGTCGTCAGAGCTTAGATCCGAAATTGGCTCACGTCATCAAGGCCTTCTCCTCCGTTTTTACCTTTAAGAGATCCATTTGCCGCAAACAACGTTCCCTGGATGTTCCCATAATTGGGTCTGCATTGGATTGCCCGGCCAATTCAGGTCTCATATTGGGTAAGAGGACCCAGATTGGATTCTCGAAATTGGATTCAATTGGCTCTTCAAACTCGTCGTGTGAATTGGTCCTTCTCTTTTTGCTGACTCCTGTTATTGGAATTGAATGGAGCATTTCAGTATGCCCCGGCTGACTGTAACGGGGTGATTGAACCTGGCCACTCAGTATTTGTACAAGAGTTGGTCGTTGCTCCCAATATTCGAGGTAACTGAATATTAATAAAATTCCCCTTTCTTTTTATTTTCACTGTATATTCGTGTTACAAGACGACAACGGGAACATCCAGGTCTTACTACGGGCCTCTTAGCCAATATGAGACCTGAATTGGTCGAGTGGCTTAATGTGGTCTCGATTACGGGTGTTTTGATTCCGTTCCAGGCTGTCTTGTTTTCAGTGCCGTTTCAGGGAACATTGTTTCTAAAAAAAGAACCTTTTAAAAGGCAAAAAATGGAGGAGAAAGCTCTGACAGCGGAGCCAATTCCGGATCCAAGACGGAAGATTGAAGAAATTCAGAAGCAAGGGTTTTAAAGGGGGGGAGAATTAGAGTTTTGAGGGTCGAAGAGCTAGCTTCATGCTTCGAGGGAGTAGAGGGGGAGAAAAGACAGAGAATTGGGGTTTTTTTTCTTCATAGGATTTTGGAAAGATTGAGGCAATCGTTGCTAAATAGTCGATGTGTTGTACTGGTGAATTGGGATTTTAATAAAGTGGGTGTGATTACTCTTGATTGTTTTGTAAAATCGAAGTTACGTCTGAGATTGAAGAATTAAAAGGGTGTCTATAGGATTGAATATGCGGAGTGAATAAAAATTTTTGGGTTAATCTAACAAGACAGTCAGTGGATACAAGGTCGTGAGTATAAAGCGGTATCGGAGATTAGCAGATCGGGTTGTTTGGGGTTCTCTGTATTGTCTAGAGACCTATCAGCTGGGGCAAAAAGGATTTTGGCTAGCAGTCGAAGGACATCCGTATAGATTTATGGTATATTCTTACAATTGTTTATATTCTAATAGTCAAAAACTGATAGACTGCTTGAATATTAGCGAATCTCGATATTACCATCTACAGCCAGATGCTCGGTGCGTTCTTGAGCAGGAAAGCACATAATACGACACCGACTGATTTGAAATCCGTACGGGACTTGAAACAAAACATCATTGATGCACCTTTATCTCAAACTATCAACTTGGCAACCACAGTAGAGCCTCAGACAATTAAGGTATATGAAGGTATTAAGGAACATGAGTTAACCTACTAGAAATTTTTTTTCTTACATCATAAATCAACTTTTGCTTAGACTTATGTTGTTCTAAAAGATATCCCCGCTGAAGTCTGTGAGCATCATATCATTTTAGAGGAGAACGCTAAACCGATACAGTAAAGGCAACATCACCTTAATCCTAAATATTCCCTTTTGGTGAAGGAGGAATTGGACAAGCTTCTTGCAGTTGGTTTTATTTATCCAGTACCAAATAGTGAGTGGATTTCTCTAATTGTGATGGTGCCAAAAAAGAACGAAAAAATCCAAATTCGTCATGATTTCCGAAAATTTAATGTGACCACCAAAAAAGATTACTTTTCATTACCTTCCACAAATAGTATGGATAATATGTTGTCATTATCACCAAGTAGTAAAAGAATAGGAGTGGGGCACCAGTTAAAGTCATTCTGTGGTACTATTTTGGGTTGGTTAGAGTGCCATTTTCTTATATTTTTTGTATTTTTGAGAGTAGTAGTTTCAGTTAAGAATTAATAATGAGGAGCTGATCACAAGTGTCGATTGAAGATGTTCCAGAATGGATGAGTCAACAGCAGCATCAATTGGAACTTTGGGATGTCTAGATCTTAAAACTAGAAGCTCAAGTCCGTGAATTAGAAGAGTATAATGAAGATCTCTCAAATCAGTTGAGAAAGGAGTCAATGGACAGACAGGAGGAGGAAGAATATTTGTAATTGGAACCAGATTCGGTGGAATGCACATTCAATAATGCAGCAAATGATCAATTGGATGGACTAGAGAAAATAGTACCTTTGTAGAGTTTTGTTAAGTAGTTTTTAGATAGGTAACAATTGTGTGTTTGTAAGGGCGCTACACAATTAGGAGTCGGGCCATGTAGAATAAGTAAATAAACTTTGTGGTAAGTTATTAGTTGGTTATTGACAACCTTAAAAATTAGACTTATGGTTAGGTAGTTTAGTTGATAACAATAGGTTGTTAGTGGAACAAATGGTTAAGAATTCAAAGGGTCATAATCTTTGGAATCCGTTGGCTGATGGATCATCTTTTTGGTAGGATAAAGAGGTTGAAGAAAGAGATATCAGGGCCAAATTGTAAGAGTCATAAGTCCAGAGGCCAGACTGTAAGAATCATAAGCCAAGGGGCCAGACTGTGAGAGTCGTTAGCCAAGAGGCCAAACTATGAGAGTCGTAAGCCAAAGAGCCAGACTGTGAGAGTCGTAAGCCAAAGCTCAGACTATAATAGTCGTAAGCTGGGGCAAGCTTGGAGTTACCTCTTTGTTTCTTTGTTGTTGATAAGTAATGGATAGTTTTTGAATACTAAAAAGTTAATTTGGAGTACCAGAATGTGAGAATCGTAAGTCGAGATATTGAATTCTGTATGATGAATTGAGAAACTGAATACAATAGATAAGTTGGAGATGAGTAATTGAATATATATAAACCACAAAGAGAGTAAGTGGGAGATGAATTGATAAGAATATGAAAGTATTGTTAAATTAATAGTCATAGAATGGATTATATGTTAAATTAAGATAGAAGTAGTAAGCCTTGGTGTTTTGTAGTTTGATAATTGATTTTAAATAGCTCGAGTATATTCAATTGTGACACTAATAAATCCAATTCATATAACCAATCTTTCTCCATGTTTAAATCCACCTCTATTAGTTCAATTGCTTTGGTATACTGAAGCTTGAATACAACAAGAACAATAATTGTCATATCCAATTTTATTGGAACGACCGTGGTTGTATCAAGGTAAAGCTCGAAATGACTGGGACCATGGTACATTGATAATTGAGAAAGATAATGATAAAATTGTGCTTCAAATGTACCTTGTCCAATATCATGGAGAAACTCAATTTGTCAGTTTAAAATTCACATCGGATTATAAAGATGAGTCTACAGAAGAAGAAATTGGTACACTTGACCCAATTTATATTGATACAAGGTAAGTTGTCAAGTACACTAGAATAAAATGTCAATGTAGGGGACCGGGAGAGTATTTAGTGAATGGATTTCACCAATTGTTATAATATTAAAAAAAAATGGAAAAATTTGCATCTGTTAAGATTTTTACAAATTAAATGTGGCTACCAAGAAGGATTATTTTCCTTTACCATTCATAGATAGTATATTGGATGTTGTCACTGGGCATGAATGTTATTCATTTCTTGATGGATTCTCCGATTATAATCAAGTTAAAATTACAAAAGAAGACCAGTTGAAAACTACTTTTACTACGGATTGGAGGACCTTTGCCTATAAGGTAATGTCGTTTGGGCTTTGTAATGCACTAGCTACATTTCAAAGGATAATGATGCAAGCATTCCAAGATTATCTATGAATTTCAATGGAAATATTTCTAAATGATTTTTGTACATTTAGTACGAGAGCCAGGTATTTAGAATATCTAGGTCAATGTTTGAATCAATGTGCCAAATATGGAATTTCTTTAAATTCAAAAAAGTACCAATTTGGTGTGCCTTTTGGTAAACTATTGCGTCATATAGTTTTGATGGCAGGCATTGCTACAGATCCAGATAAAATAAAGATTATAGTAGAATTAAAGCAACCAGACAGTGTTACGGGTGTTCAAGCATTTGTCGGCCATGTCAATTATTATCAGTGATTTATCTATCTATTCATAGTTATATACCTTCCCTTGACAAATCTCTTAAAGAAACCACCAATCGATGGGACCAATCCATTTTAGACAAAGGAATGTACAATTACATTCGAAACATTGAAATAAAAATTGGTTTCAGCACCAATATTGGTGGCATCTTATTGGACAAAACCATTCTAAGTTTATGTGGATGCATCTAATGTTGCGATTAGTTCTATGTTAAGCCACAAAGATGATCGGAGTTTTGATCACCCTATTTATTATGTAAGTCGTCAATTGGTAGCAGCGGAAAGAAATTATACAACAATCGAAAGAGAAGAATTGGAGATGATTTATTTTGCACAAAAGTTTTGATATTATCTTCTTGATTATAAATTTGTTTTTCATGTCGACCATGATGCTTTAAAATATATGATTAATAAGCCTCAATTGAGTGGTCATATTGCACGATGGATTTTATTCTTGCAAGAATTTGACTTTATTATTCAGGTAAGAGTAAAAAAATCACATTCCAATGCGGACCATTTATTTCAATTATCCAATATATTGGATAATGAACCCATTAAAGATGCACTACTCAATACGAAACTGTTTGTGATAGATGTAATTACTCCGGAGTATAGTGAAATAATTCAATACTTTACATTTCAAACCTTTCTACCTAATTTTAATGAAAAGCTTAAATAAAGCTGAATATTAAAATGTGCACTTTATATGATGATTGGTGAAGCTATATATAAACAAGGCAAGCATGGAGTTTTGCAATGTTGTATTTATCAAATTGAAGTGAATACTATATTGGAAGGTTGCCACTTGGACAATTATGGTGGATATTTTGCAGAGGACAACATGGCTCATATAGCTTTACGAGCTAGTTATTGGTAGCCAACAATGTTTGCACATGCTCACCAATTTGTCCGTTATTGTGGCCCATGTTAGAGAACGGGTTGACCTATTGGAACTTCAGCAATGCCATTGGTACCAATTCTGGCTCAAGCGCCTTTTAAAAAATGGAGAATTGGTTTTGTAGGACCAATTACATCAGCCTTGAGAAATAGAAAAAAATAGTATATACTGGTAGCAATGGATTATATAATAAAATAGGCTCAAGCCGTAGCTACAAAAATCAATAGTACAAGTACAGTAGCAATCTTTTTATATGAAAATATTATTACACGATTTGGTTGTCCACGAGAATTGGTTAGTGATCGAGGAACTCATTTTATAAATAGTATAATCAAAGGACTTATGGCTAAATATGAGATAAAATATTGTAAGACTACACCGTATCATCCTAGAGCCAATGGACAAATGGAAAAGACTAATGGAATTTTATGTAAAATCTTAACAAAAATAGTTTCAACAGCGGGAACAGATTGGGACACTAAGTTGTTCGCAGCTTTATGGGCATACCGTTGTCGAGGTAGAGAGAGTTTGCCTCAAGAAAGCGTTGGACTTCTGGCTGTCACTAAATACTCAATCAAGTTTGAAATATAAGGGTAACAATTTTATATATATAAACTCCTCTCCTTTGGAGCAATTACATCAATATACAAGCCTTAAAATCCAAAGAACACCAAAATACTTGATAAGGTGTTATAAAAAACTTATATATCCTTATGAGGAATTTTTCCCGAAGTTCAAAAGCTCATAACTTACGATCTAACCGTCTAAACAACTCCAAATTTTACATGGAGTACTGATATTTCTTTAACAACTACCACACCAAAATTCAACCGTAAATTCGTCTTGGATCTTGTGATATCTTGAAAACCCTAACTGTAGCTTCAAACCCTAGCATTTTTACACCCGTGTACAACTTCCTTCATATCTCACAAATTAATTATTAAAATACTATGAAACTTTGATCTAAAGCTTTTTAACCCAATTACACACACTTGTGGAAATTTTGAGCCAAAAATTCGTCCAGAAACTCAAGATATGGCTTCACCCATAACTAGCAACAAAACGATATACTTACTGCCTTCAAATTACAAGTGCTGTCTTCAACGCCTCATAACTCCTTCACCCAATCTTAGAATTCACTATACAATAAGTAGAATGTGTAGCCGAGAAAATTCTCCCTCCAAATCTTGTCGCCGATCTTCCGTTGCTCTCCGTATTCGTATGTGATGCCCAAAAGAAGTGACACTAGGTACGAAATTGACACCTTATCTTTGAACATTCATATCTTTTCCATAAAAACTCGAAATCACACAAAATCTTCACCCAAATTATACCCAAAACCCTAAACCTTCTCACCCTAGCCTCAAAAGCTCGAATGGCCTCGAAAGAGGAATCCTAATTCCTAATATGGCCTTGGGCAGCCTCCTCAAAGCCCATTGGGCATGGTATTCGACCAATAGGGATGAAGTTCTTCACCCCTTGCCTTCATCCAACCATGCCTTACTTTCATCCTTCCCAATAAGCCTCCCTCTAGTTATATTTTCATCTTTTAACTCCTCCCTTCCCTTAATCTTTATACTAACTATCTAAATCCTATATAATATAAACTCTATGATCAAACTAGATTAACTTCCAAATAATTTTTCTTATTTCAATTCATTTTAAATTAACATACTAACTATTCTTACTCACATTAAGACTTATAAACATATTACATGTTTTCACTAATTTTTACATACTGTAAGTAATTACAGTACGACATCGTATTGAGTATAAAGTTACTACCAATGCTACTCTTTTTCAATTGGTTTATGGCTAGGAAGCAATATTACCTATTGAATTGGAAGTCCAAAGTTTACGAATTGCTATAGATAATAGATTGGGAGATTATGATTCATTACGGCACCGTTGTCATAATATGTGAAGTCTTGCTTAAGAATGCTTTGAGTACGTGGTAATGGAAGGAAGAATAGAAAGTATAATAACAAAATCATAATTCTAATAGAATACTGAAACTGCTCTAATTAGACCATAATAATGTTAAGCAAGCTTAATCAAATTCAAAAAATCCTCAAAGAAATTTCAAACAAAAAATAAGAATTTTTAAAGAAATATTAGAAGAATCACAAATATCACTCAAATACATCTCAATTCAATCTTAATTCAATTCTAATTAAAATCCTATTGAACTTCATTCAAACTTTAGGCCAAAACTAATTAAATCTTAAATCCTAATAAAATCCTAAACCCTAAATCAAATCCTAGACAAACCTCAAACCAAACCCCAACCAAATCCTAAACCAAATCCTAACCAAACTCTAAATCAAATCCTAAATCCTAAATCAAATCCTAACCAAATCCTAATCAAAATCTTAAACCCTAAACCAAACTCTAATCCAAATCCTAAATCCTAAAAGAAACCCTAACCAAACCTTAAATCCTAAATAAATCCGTAATCAAACCCTAAACCAATTCCTAATCCTAATCCTAAATCCTAAACTAAATCTTAACTAAATCCTCAATCCTAAATCAAATCCTAATCCAAACCCTAAATCCCAAATCAAACCCTAACCAAATTCTAAACCAAACCCTAATAATTCCTACAATAGATTTAAACCTCAATATCTAATGAATAAGTCATCGATCTTAACTCAAATTTTGCATACTTCTAAAGAATTAAGTTCAAAACAAGCAAAAAAAATTTGAAAAGGATCGGAGTTACCAAACCGACGATAATCTCAAAAATATGCTCGGGTATTGGTTGGCCTCCTTCTCCAATCTTGATGCCAATCTTCCAAAGCCAATATCTCTCTTTTGCACCGTTCGATTGATCTCAAAATTCTTATACATATAGAAAAATAAGTCTAATATCTTCATACATATGTTTCACTCTAATTCAATTAGTAGATTGCAAGAAAACTTAGAAATCTCTATTGGACCTAAAATTCTACTTTTTCAGATCTTGACCCACTTAAACCTCAATATCCTTCAATTCAACCGTTAGATCAAGCTCAAATTCACGATACATATTAAATACAAGTATAACTATAAACTTACAAAATTGCATCTATAGATGTATTACAAAACTCTTAGAATCACCCAAAACGTAAATCCTATTTTATTTCATAAAATCCAAGTCACCCAAAACAAACCTTGACTTTGCAAAGCTCTTACAAAGTCATATCAACTCTCAATCACTCAAAATCAATGCTCATAGAAAGCCTATTTCGTCTACTATCAAACTTTACTCTATGATCTCTAGACAAATCCCAGAGTCGTTGTCGAGACTCGGTTATGTGCCCCAGGGTCTGATTTTGACCCTAGTTCATAACCGGCCCTCTTTGGGTAACAATATCTAGTTTTTATAAGTAACTTTTTTCTAGAATTTACTCTTAACTTCCTTCTAAAGATGCTTATGTCATTTATTTTTCCTATCTACTTTGATTTGCCTTACTTATGGTACTACAAAATAAGTAGAAGTCACCTTTCTAAAAGGCAGCATTGGTACCTTTTAATTTTTCTATCCCTTTGACTATTAACTATATTTCTAAGATAATTTGTTCTAATACTTTGAACTAAGATCTCCTAAATGATAATAATCTCCACACTCTTTCACCTATTAGTTGTGTTATATCACGACATCCATCCCCCTTGAATCTGTGCATCCTTCGGCATGCGCCAACGATTCTTCAATTTGTTGATGTAGAATGTTCTTCTTCTTAGTACAATTCTTGATATTCAATATGCTCTTCTATTCCAATCTCAATAATTTGTATTGGAGTTTGTCCTTCATCAAAACAAATGCCTTCATCTCTTTGTTTAAATAACTTAATTTGTTTGCCTGCTATAAGTACCTTCAATTGTATACCATCAAGTTCTTGTAATGAATATGTTCCATTGTTGTATGCCTTTTTGACAATATAAGGTCCAAACCATCTCTTTGCAAACTTCTTCATAGTGCTTTGTTGATTGTCTAAGCTACTATCATAAACTAGTACCCAATCACCATCTTCAATAGCCTTAGATCATAGTCGATGTTTTTTATCAAATCTTTCATTATTCTTTTCCCTTGCTTCTTTCAATTTTTCTATTGCTATTTCAATATCATTGGGTCTTCTTTCTAGTTGTTGAATCTATAATGCTAAAAACTCTTCTCTATTGAGATCATTCTTCCAAGGCAATATATCCCATGTAGGTACTACATCTTCTATTGGCATTACTGATTTTTGTCCATATATTAATTCAGAAGGCATATAACCTGTTACCGAACTATGAATTGTACGATCTATCCATAGTGCAAATGGTAGTAGTCTAGGCCATTCATGTGCTTTGCCATTGCATGCCTTTACTAATGCCTTAACAATAGATGAATGCCCATGTTCACTTTTATCATTACCTTCTAGGTTATATGTTGTTGTTAAAGAAAGTTTAATTGCTATTCTACTAAAAAATTCTCGTGCTTCCTTTACATCCAATTCACCCCTATTTGCCGTAATTTTTTTAATACAACTATAGCGACAAATAACTTCTTCTAATAGAAATCGACATACTCCTTTAGTATTCTTTGTTCTTAATGCTTGTTCTTCAACCATATTTGATAAATCTTCTTGTGCAAGTACCAAATACTTCATTTGTCTAAGTCCTATAGGCATTGCCACTAAATCCACCATCCACTTGTAATGTAAAGCTAATGGGTATGTTGGATGTAACCCATCTCGTTGCCAAATATTTGAATACACTTGGCAAGTCTCACAAGATTCTACAAATTTTGCTATGTCTTTGTACATTCCCTTCCACCAATATTTTTCTCTCAACTTAGTGAATGTTGTCCAAATATCTCAATGCCCGATCCATAAATTTTCATGAAATTCTTTAATAATCCTTTTTTGAGCTTCTAAACCACATATCATCCTTTGTGGTACTTTTCTTCTCATTTTTTGATGCTTCCATAAATATCCTTCATGTAAAAAATATCCATAGGCTTTCTTATGGATTTACTTAAATTCTTGATTCGTCCAATCTTTTTGTCACTTTAATGTGCTCAAATACTTTTCAACATCTTTCCACTCATTTTCATATAAATCTCTTAAAAATGTTTTCCATGGTATATTAAAACATACACCCTTCTCCTTTGATAATGCATTGGTATAAAATTTTGTACCCACATCATCTTCTAAATCAATCATCTTTTCTTCATCATTATACCTTCCTCTTGATAACATATCTGCAATTGAATTTTCTTTTCCTACAATATGTTTAAATTCTGGATTCATAGATTTGATATATACTATCCACCTCAATATAGCAATATCAGGAGTTGAACAACTTGTAATCATGCCTAACAAAGGTAGACAATCTGTTTCTATAACTACTGACGTCCTAATCAAGTACTCTTTTTCATTTTTCATAGCTATTACTACATCCCATAATTCTCTTTTGATTTATTCATATGCCCTTTGCTTAGAATTCAATACCTTTGCTCCAAATCTTACTACATATCTATTCCCTTTTTCATCTTCTTATCCAACCGCCCAACCTATTCCAATTGGACTTGCATCAACTGTTAATACCACTCGCTTTCCACCTTCATAACTTACTTTCTTCAAAGTTAGAGATGAAGAAAGAAATTCTTTTAATTTGTCCATAGCTTTTCATTGTTCTTCTTTCCATTGAAATTTTTGATTCTTTCTTAACAATTCATACAATGGATGTGCTATATGTGCAAAGTGAGGTATCCTTATATGATAGAAAATACATGCTCCTAAAAATCTTCTCACTTCCATTATATTTGTACATTCTTTCATCTTTTTAATAATATCAATTTTTTTTATACTTGGCTTACGTCCATATGAACCACACATGTGTCCTACCACTAAAATATTTTTTACTCCAAACATTCATTTTGCCCCCGATAAGATTAAATGAACTTCTTCTAATATTTTTAAAATCTTCTCACAATCTTTAATATGATCTGCCACAAACTTCCTACATCCCTTTGAATCCAAAGTCTCATCTTTTCTTTCTTCTTCACATCCTTTAATAGGTACATCATCTAAGAAAGGCATTGTTGTCCTTAGAATAAAATCTCTTAACACCTTATGCATTCTATTCATCATATGTGCTACAAAATTTGTAGCCCCTTGTGGTAATGTGCACATTCTAACTAATCCTAATGGTGTCTTCATAGTTGTCAAATCCCTACTTTGTATTGCCAATTGAAATTGATCATAACTTGAATAAAGATCACCCATTGAGTAGATAGCTCTTCCAAAAAATGCTTCTGCAAATTCATCGACAATTGGACTTGAACCCATATTTCTAATAGTCACTTTATTTATGGATTGCATATCTTATATAAATCTCATTGTTCCATTTTTCTTTGGCACTGTAAACCATCGATTAGAATAAGGTGCCAAAGATAGTTTCAAAATTCCTATTTTAATCTTTTTATTGAGTAAATCTAGTAACTTAGATAAATGTGCTCTTGGTACTAGAATTAGTCGTAAATTCCATGGTTCATGAAAAATAGTAAAAATAACCATGGGTGCTATAATACTTGGATCAACACACCAAATTTCATGTGCCTCAAATACAAAAGCCTTTCCATGACATAAAAGTATATCTCTAAAATATTTTTCTTCACATTTTATCAAAAATCCATCACATCCAATATTTAATCTATCTAATATAACATCCATAAATTAATGCCCTATCTTCCTTGGATCTCTTAAATTTGGTTGTGTCGATGCTCCACTTATCTTTTCTTCACAATTAGATGGTAGTAGCAAAGCCACTGGTTTGACCTTTCTTGCTACTCATTTATACTTAGTTTCAACACATACCTCTTTGCGACTTAAATTTTTTATAAATCCTTGAATTTCATCATAAAATTCTTTAGAAAATACATTAATAATTCTATTCTTTACTTGTAACCCACATTGCAATAGATAATTTAATTCCCTCATAGTAATTACAAAACCTATTTCATCATATGCTCTTGAAATAAATTTATTTTCAACCAATTCTCCATTTTCTTTCAAGTTTTGCTCAATATTTTTAATATAATATTTGTCCCTCCTTTTTATCTTGTCAATAGTCTTAAAAGTCAATACACAATCTTAAGTCATCTCAATAAGTTTGGTAGATAATATTTCTTCTTTTAAATTAAGCCAGAGCTTTTCTTTCTCTAATCTATTGCAACCCTGCCTTACAATGGTGTGCATTAAAAATCCTTAAAGTCTTCAAATTTCTCATTTTATCATGGCTTCTCTTTCAACTTATCATGACTTTTCTCATGATTAGCACAAACCGTTAAAAATTAAACTGCTTTCATCTCATCTCGGCTTCTTATTCTTGCATAGGCTGAACCATCACCCATTACTTTTGTTTCCATTCGTGTAGAAATAATATATGGTTGTCCCAATATAATAGGATATATATACATGTCTTGCACAAAGAAATTTTGTTCATGAATAACATCTCCTATTGTCACCTTCATATTTGGACATGTTCCATACAAATCTCCCTTTCAATTATTTACAACTCATATCATCTACCCATGTTCAGTATCAATAGGCCATTTTTCCTTATTATATAATTCTTTTGACATCGAATTGATTTCAGAACCATGATCAATCAATGCTACAACTGGTTCTTCTAAATTTCCCAATTTTATTAAAGTCTATATCGTAGCCCTTGCCCAATGACTTTTAGAATAATGGCTAGAAGCTTGAATGACATCTTCCTTTTCTACAAATCCTACTCGCAAGACATCCCCAAAATTTTATATTTTTTCTTCTTCATCTTCATTTCTTTCCATTGCTCTTTTTTCTTGTGTATTTGATGTCATAGAGTCTCCTATAGATTTTCATTTTTTCTTTATTATATCAACAATAACTTCATGAAACTCACGCTTTGTAATTCTTAGAATTTCACCCATTGTGAATTCAACCTTTCTACTTAAAATCTGCTCGTCCAATACTTTCTTCAAATTTGTAGTAGCTTCAATATGTAATTGTAATTTATAAGCAGGAGCCTTTCTTTTTTCTTTTTTAAGTTCCCTTTCCTTTGTAGAAATGTTCTCTATTGTCTCTTCATGAATAGGATTCTTTTATTGTTGTGTTTTTTCTCCCCTTGTAGTTCTTTTTGAAGGCCCTTCATTATTTTTATTTCTCCTTTATTTTTCTTCTATTAATACTTCATGCTGACTCCTTGCAATATGAGCATGTATAGATAATCTATCTACTGGATCATTGTTACTAGGAGAAAGTATTGTAGTATTTTTTAATATTTTAGTGATTCAAAATACGGTTAATTGTGTGATTTTAATAAGCAAAACTCATGCACTTAGTCTTTCTCTGTGTTCAAATTCCCCTATACAGGTTTATTCTAAAAGAAATTGTAGAATAAGTAAAATCTACAATTACATTTTGGTGCCACTGTCGGGGATAGATAATAGCATTGAGTGTTAGGAATTAAGTGCCGGTTTACTTAGATGGAAGATAGGAAGCAAATTCAGTAGAATATAATAAAAGACTATGGTTATTAAGAATGAGAACTTAACAGTAAAGAAAATACGGCAGTCAAAAGAAAGAATAGAGAGATTGCAAGCAAGAAATTTGTTGCATAAGGAGCAAGAACGGAAGTTAAAAAGGAATCATCGACAAAGTTGGATTAAACCATGGTTGCATGCTTGTTGACATATCCGAATATACCTAGAAGCTGATCGCCATCAAATATTTCAGCAGTTTATACCATTAGAGAAATTGCCAAGAGCACTCACAAAAAATTTGGTCAATATACCAGTGTTTTCTTTGAGGCCATTAATTGCGAGTGGAAGAATCATAGAAGAATTGGGTACTCCATTGGATATGTTTCCAATAACAAAAGCTTCCAATTTCGTCAAAATTGGTTCCATAGAGTGGCATAAATTATTGGTCAATAAGGACCAATTTAGTGTATTTCAAAATCCATCATTTTCACCCTCAATTCAACTAACTAACTTAGTAAGGGATAATAATAGTAAATTAAAGAAACTTAAAAATTCAGAACAATCAAATAGGAAAGGCACCAATTATTTTGACAAAAGATTAAGTGAAACATTATTCTCTTTAATGGCGATGGATGGTCCAGCGGTTCCAATAGTAGTACAAATGGATGATGTGAGCGATCGCACAACGAGCGTGGCTCCATTACCTACTTTTAGGGATTTTCTAGGTACGGATCTCGATCAATATTTTTCTCAATTTTTGACAACATATATAGCGAATAATAGAAGAACTAAAGATATTTGGTTATGATGGTTGCCAAAAACCTTAAAGGACACAGCATTTGAATGGTACAACTGTCAACCAGTGGATCAATTTCACAATTGGAAAGCATTGAAGAATACATTTTTAATCCATTTTTATCCAATTGGTTTTGAAGATCAACTTCGAGAAAGATAAATGACTAGAAAAATGGGTCCAAGAGAGGCAGTGGAATCATACTATGGTCGTGTGGCAGATATACTTCGCAAGTGGCTAAATCACCAAATACCAAAGATTTTTGTATTGTCCATATTAATCAACGGATTATATCCACCCGAACTAAAAATGTTGAAAAAGAGGCTCAACCAAATATGGTAACTACATCTCTTAATAGAGCCAAGATTTGAGAGGAATGCCATTATGATCAGTTTTTAATTGTGGGTGCTACAATGATTCTAGTTCAAGACAGTTATCAAAATTTGACTTGGAATGGATCAATGGGTAGTTATCCATAGATGTTAGAAACAATGGCCAATTCCAGTGCCAATATTCTGGGGCACCAGTTAAAGTCATTCTGTGGAGTTGGTTTGAGTTAATTGGAGTGCCATTTTCTTATATTTCTTGTATATTCAAGAATAATAGTTCAAGTTAAGAGTTAACAGTGAAGAGTCGGTTACAAGTGTTAATTGAAGATGATCCAGAATGAATGAGCCAGCAACAATATCAATTGAAACTTCGGGATGTCCAGATCTTAAAACTGGAGGCTCAAGTCAGTGAATTGAGAAAGTATAATGAAGATCTCTCAAACCAGTTGAAAAAAGAGTCGATGGAAGGATTGGACAAGGAAGAAGATTTATATTTAGAACCAGATTGGTGGAACCTATATTCGATAGTGCAACAAATGATCAATTGGATGTGCCAGAGGAACTAGTAACTTTTTAGAATTTTGTTAAGTAATTTTTAGATAGGTAACAATTGTGTATTTGTAAGGATGCTGCACAAATAGGAGTGGGGCTATGTAAAATAGATATTAGTTTGTTTCTGTAAGATATTGATAAAATAGACTAATAATCCATAGAATAGTCAGTTCAAAAGGATGGATGATTGATTTAGTTATTAAAAGTGATTAATTACAAAATTATGGTTAGAATATAGGAATCAAGAGCAGTTATATAAGAATTGTAGAAATTTATTGGGTACTAGACTGTGATAGTCATGAGTCGGGATAAGCTTGGTGCTATCTCTTTGTTTCTTTGTTTTTTCTGTTGTTGAAGACTAATGAATAGTTTTTGAATATTGAGAAGTGAGTCTGTGGAATAAATCAGAGATTGATTTATGAGTTATTGATTATGTAATTGGAGTATTGAGTGATTGAATTATATGAGGAGTTATTAGAAGATTATGATTGTTATTTATTGAGAGTTGTGTGTATTTTGGACAAAGGAAGTTGGTGATTATAGAGATTCTATGAATTCAAATTGATTGGAGTGAAGCCTATTATTTCTGGTGTTGGATGGAAATTATGTGTTTTGAGTGGTCTTTTGAAAGTGCAGGATTGCACACTATTATTATCAGTTGATAAAGGAGTATTGTTACTGGGAGAAAGTATTGTAGTGTTTCTTAGTATTTTAGTAATTTGGAATACAATTAATTGTGTGATCCTAATAAGCAAAACTCATACACTTAGTCTTTTCCTGTATTTGAATTCTCCTATACAACTTTATTTTAAAAGAAATTGTAGAATAAGTAAAATAACAATCACAGAGACCGATTGGAAGGAACGGCAAGAAGAGCTACAAGTAGAGGTTGCAATATTGCAGAATAAACTAGTCACATTAGAGAAGGAGGCCAATAATTTAGTGTAAACTAATATGCCAATTACAGTGACAACACCTTCGAAGATACCTTTGATATCGACAAAAGAATGGTAAAAGATGTTGGAAGAACGCGATAACCAAATTGTCCATGTTGAGTATCAAGTATGGGAATTGGTTTTGTTGAATGAAGATGTGACGTCACATTTGGATGGAGAACCCTCAAACACCGAAGCAGACGATGAAGATGTAGCAGAGGAAGAGATCACCAATTCAAAGGGTGGTAAGCCAACGCCATTGATTAAAGAAGCCAACGCTATTGACTGAAGAAACCAATGCCATTGACTAAAGAATCCAACGCTGCTACGTCTTTATAAGTTGAGGCTAAATAATGATTGTGAGGGCTCTACACAATTAGAAGTGGAGCTATGTAGAATATATAAATAAATTTTGTGGTAAGTTATTAATTAGTTATTAATAACCTTAAGAATTAGACTTATGATAAGATAATTTAGTTGATAACAGTAGGTTATTAGTGGAACAAATAGTTAAGAATTCAAAGATTCATAACCTTTGGAATTTGTTGGCCGACAATCCATCTTTTAGTAGGATAAAGAGGTTGAGAAAAGAGAGATCAGGGCCAAACTATGATAGTCATAAGTCGAGATAAGCTTAGTGCTACCTCTTTGTTTGCTTTGCTTTTATTATTTGCTTATGAAGGATTGTGATTGAGAGAAGTATTGTTTAAATTGTGATTAGAATATTGTAGAATATGACTTTGGACTGACCGTTTTGGAAAAAATATGTGACCTTGAGAATTGATATTATCGAATTTTGTTATGTTAAGTAAAGATATTGAATTCTGTGTGATGAATTCAGAAACTGAATATAATAAGTAAGCTGGAGATCAATAATTGAATATATATAAACCGCAAAGAGAGTAAGTGAAAGATGAACTGATAAGAATATAGAAGTATTGTTGAATTGATATTTGTAGAATGGATTATGTATTGAATTAAGACAGAAGTAGTAAGCCTTGGTGCTTTCTAGTTTGATAATTGATTTCAGATAGCTAGAGTACAGTCAATTGTGACACTAACAGACCTAATTCATATAACCAGTCTTTCTCTGTGTTCGAACCCACCTCTATTAGTTCAATTGCTTTGGTATATTGAAGCTTGAACACAACAAATATAATATAGATGAATGGAGATGGATGATAAAAATCTCCATTCCTATTGGTCAAAAATCATGACTATTAGGCTTTGAGGAGGCTACTGGAGTCCATATTAGAGATTAGGGTTAATTTTTCGGATCCATTTGAGCTTTAGAGGCTAGGATCAGCAATTTTACATTTTTTTCTATGATTTTGGTAGAAATCTTGTATGATTTGGAGTTTATATAAAAGAAATATAGGTGCTCAAAGTTAAGGTATTGATTTGAGAGCTACTATCACTATTTTTGACATAACGCACGCGTATAGAAGGCAATTGAGGATCAGTAATTGCGACTAGAGAGAAAACTTTTGCGGCTACACTTTTTGCATATTGCTTGCTGGATTCTAGGTTGAAATGAAGGAGTTATTGGATTTTAAAGTCAATACATGCAATCTAACGGTAGTAAGTGATCTGATTTTCTAGTGGTTGTGTCTTCAGCTATATCTTGAGCAATTTGATAAGATTTTGGCTTAAAATTTTAAAGAATGTGTAAACTCATGTTAATAAACTTTATACATAAGTTTGATGATATTTGAGTATTAGATTCTTGAGATATTAAGAAAATAGTGCTTGAATGCTTGTAAATTAGGATTTAGAGTATTTGCTAGGATTTCTTAGATGGTAATAGATTAAAAGTGAATTTATAGTTGATTTTTTTTATAGTAAAAACTAAAGATTAATTCTAACTATCCTATAAATTTGAAACAAATTGAATAGTTAGATCAAGAGTTATGAATTTCTAAAGTTTTGGACAAGTAAATCCTTCGTGGAAAAAATATGGTTTGAAGGAATTTTGTTATATTTTAAATTTTATGCAAAATAAAGGAGTTTTGGAAGCTTAGACAAGATAAATACAAAATATTAATCTAAACTCTCTATAGCTAGATACCTTATGTATTCCTAGATAGCAAATCATGCTATACGATATTGCTAGTCTTTTGCAAGAGATAATGTGGGAGCAGTTGGCTTCTTCCATATTTATTGCAATCAATCCAAAAGCCTTCTTTTCACGAAATTTTAACTCCTTCTTTTCTTTCATATCAGCATCTTTGCTTGAAGCCTCTTCACTTTCATCAATAATATCCTAAAGATCCAAAGACGCCAACAAAAGCTCCATTTTTACCTTCTAATGGTAGAAGTTTTCACTTCTAAACTTCTCAATTACTCTCAATTCTTCGCCTTCACTTGAAGCCATGTCTAAAGAAGAGTTGTGTCAAAAAAGATTGTAAGAAGAAGTCCTAATGCTCTCAAAATCAGCAAGAAGGTTTTGCTACTTTAGAATCATAGAATCCTTCTTTGTGAACAAACTAGTGTTTTTACTCTCAAAAACACTTTCAACTTCACTTCTAAGACTTTTCTCAAGTTTGATGACCTATCTAAGTGTCTCAAATCTGATTTGCCACTCTAATATCTCTTTTATACTCACAAATCACTTCTATACACCATAAGAGGCCTTTTAAGTACAATCAGCAACTTTAGGATATGAAATTATAAAGTTATATCAATAAAGATCTATCTAAGCAATAGCACAATGCAAAATTTGCCTTTAGTTAAAAAAAACAAAACACCAACACCAAAATGCTCTTAACCACAAGTAAGAGCAAATTAAGATCTAGATCTAAATCTGAATCTAAAAGGTAGGTACTTCTAAAGCCTAATATCAGCAACAACAACTTGATCTATTCCACACTTACAAAACCACTTCAAAGAACTTCAAAAAAACATTCAAGCAAATGTGAGTGGGTCCATAACCTATTAAAGAAAAGAAGTCTAAAAGCTACAAATACTTAACATTAGTAAAGATTATATTCTAAGAGAAGTGTGGAGAAAGATGTCTCTTACTTCCAAGACCTTTTACTTAAAGGTGGAGTTTACATCTTAAGTAAATAGTCTTCATCAAGAGTCACCTTCATCTTTTCAATCTAAATCTAAATCTAGATTCATCTTAACCTAGTGGCTACCGTAAAACCCTAGCTGCCGCCATAATAACTTCTTTTAATCCTTTGGTGCCTTTTAACTATTAGCAACTTACTATGCTTAATCTTTATATGGTGGTAACTAAATAAGAACTTATTGATCTTCAACACATACTCTAAGACTTCAAAACAAGAAGATGTATGTCAATGGCTCTTTAACATGCGACAATACCTTCAATTATCTATAGCAAATACCACTGAAGGAATTATATATGCATCTAACTATTTCAAAGATGCGACAACCATTTAGTAACAATATTGAGTTCAAAGCTATGGAACTCAAGATTGATTTTGTGACTTGGAGGAATTTGAGACCAAATTTAAGAATCAATTTTGGTCTATCAATGCAGAGAAGAGAGCATGCAAATAGTTGACAAATCTTACATAAAGTAGATTGGTGCAAGATTATATTTTTCAATTCAAGTTCTTATGTCTCTAAATTAGTAAAATTTGTAAGGCGGAGATGATAGATTGATTCCTATGAAGTTTGAAAGCTGAGGTCTAGTGAGAAGTAGAGCTAAGGGATCTACAAACATTCAAAGAGGTAATTAGGACTATAAACAAGGTCAATGCTATAGATTTTTAAAATTGTGGAGTATGATGTTGTGATATAATACAAAGCCTCTTAATTTATTTTCCTATCTTAATAGTTAGTAGGTTGAAAGTTAGTTAGCAATTTTACCTTTTAGGTTGTAAAGACTCTTCTACTACTTTAGAAAGACCATAAATTGATAAAATCAGATTAGAAGAGATAAATAATTAATATAATTGATATTAGCATTAAATTGAGAGTAGGATTGAACTAAAAAATCCTTAAGATGGATTAGATTAATATCTGAGGATCGATCATTTGTGAGACAGGGTCGAAATCAGACCTCTAGCCACTAAAATGATGGCCTAGGGTAAAATAGGGAGTCATTTGAAGATCAAAGGATAGCATTTGAGAGCTATCTTGAAGTTCTTTTCAAAGGCATAAAAATTATTTTTGGAAGATTTTTGAAGACTTAGCAATTATTGTTCAAAGTTTAGATTTGTATTAGTGATTTGAGTTTTATATAATATAATTAGGACTAGCAATTTTGGCTAGTTTGTACAATTGGTATAACATCTACAATTCAAAATTTGATACTGTTTGGATTATTGGGTGTGCTAAGTATATGCGAAACTTTGTAATAATCTAATAGCATGGTTTAGAGATATCTAGTTTTTAGCATAAGACAGTTTTGGAAGTTGGCAATTTGAGGTTGGGTAGGATTTCTGTGATATCTAGAGATCTATTAGTCGGATCAAGGTAAAATTTGGCATGGTATTGTAAGACTTGAAGATCAAGCTGCACACCAATTTTGAATCAAAGTTAATGGTTGAAAAGGGAGAAATCATTGTTGGGATTTTTGCTCTACTTTTCAAGTTGGCAGCCGAGTGACATTTGTGCAATTTTTGGAGGTTTTCTCACAATTTTTAAGTTGGATTGGATTGAAAATTCTTGAGCACGTAGAAGACTTACATTGAAATTATATGCAAAATTTTACATCAAGTGAATAGTCACATTGGTTGTTAGAGCTTGTTAAAGCTCATTCATTAGGATTGGGACTTATAAGAAAAATCTAAATTTCTTAAATATGAAAATAATAAGATAATTAGGATTTATGTATGGTTAAAACTACTAAGAAGAGTATTTTTTAGTACTTTTGAATTGAAATTCAGATTATATTCTTCTCGTATAGATGAAACTTATTAGGAATTCTTCGATACTTGTGAAATATAACATCACCTTCCACAGCTACATGCCCAGTGCATTCCTAAACAAGACAACACATAATACGAAAATGACTTATAATACAAAGTTCTATGCCACTATTTAATATTATAATATAATAACTAATATTATTGGAGATAGATGCCCTACAAGAATTATTGACATTACAAAGATAAAAAATATTGATGCAAAAGAGATTGTATTTCTATTGTTGGAAGCCAAGATATCAAATTAGAAGTTGTCGAAAATGTCAAAATTCAAGCATTAATAAAATAAGATTGATTCACAGTCTCAAAACTTATCAAGCAAATAATGAGACAAAGTAGGAAACGTGGCTCCTTAGTAAAGTTGTCGAAGTCCAATATTGAGAATAGCTACTATCTCTTAGAGACTAATGGCATGGCCTTGGAAAATTATAAAAAGAGTCAATTGATGCATCTAATAGGACTACTAAAAAAACAATGATGTTGAGTACTTGAAGATTGTGGCTCTACAAAAAATTACTTCTTAATTAAAATTATCGAAGAATTTAGAATTAAAATTAAGATAATTAAAGAAAGAAGTATATACCTTGCAGATGATCAAGAAAAAGTATTGAGTGAGATATGTGAAGAAGAAACCTTGAAGTCGACTGATACTTATATTTTAAGAAAGAAGTTCAAGGTGATATTTTTCTTAGTATGCCATGGCTAGAGATGGAAAATAAATAAATTGATTAGATAGCAAGAATAATCTCCTTTAAAGATGGTGGATGCAAAGTGATTCTTCACATCTTCATATTAAGTGAAGAAGAAAGAAAATATGCAATCAAAGACTTATTCATAGGGGTGACCTTTATGAAGAAGCAAATATGGCATAAGCAACTGATATATATATATGGTAGTTTTAAATCTTGCATTAATGGTAGAAAAGACAACCAAAGGAATAGAATGTACTAATCAATTCATATAAAAATATCAAGATGTTTTTTCAACCGACTTATCTAGTAACATACCTCTTAATTGAGGTGCCTTCTTTCAAATAGAACTATTGTATGGAGCCAAATTAAAATTTGATCAATTTATTGTCTAGCACCAAAAAAATTTAAAGAATTCTAGAAGATATTAGACAAACCCTTGGAAAAAGGCCTCATTTCAAAAATCATATTACCATGGAGAGTACCTATACTATTTGCATCTAGGATAGATCATGGACTTTGCCTTTGCATTGACTATTGAGGCTTCAATAAGTAGACTATTAAGCATACATATCTACTTTCATGTCAGTATGATCTTCTTGACCAAATTCAAGGTATGACCATCTTTAGTAAATTAGATCTTTGGAGGAGCTATTCGCAAACACCTGTTGAAAGAGAAGATGTAGAAAAGATGATATTTTGTACATGCTATAGATATTTTGAATGGTTGCTTTTACATTTTGGCTTCACTATTTCTCTAGTTTCTTTTATAAATCACATAAATCGATTATTTTAAGACCTTGTGGATAGATATGTAGTTTTTTTCATTGATGATATCTTCGTATATAGTAAAAGTCTTAAAGATCATGAACAATACTTATAAAAAGAGCTACATCGGATATAAGACAGTTACTTTAATTGTAAGCAAATAAAATGTAAACTTTGGTAGTTAGAAGTTACTTTTTTGGAGCATGTGGTATCCTTCAAAGGCATGCATATGGAAGAAGATAAGATGAAAGAAGTCAAAGATTGGCTAACTCCTAAGGATGCTTCTAAAGTCTACTCATTTTTAAGCCATGCTAGATATTATTGCCGTTTTATTTGGTATTTTGCTCACATTGCTATCTCATTGATAAACCTATTAGAGAAAGTTGCTCCATTTGAATAGAAATTAGAGTATTAAAGTACCTTTAATAAGTTGAAGGGAATACTTATTACTACTCTAATATTGCAACTGTATGATCTTAACCTTCCTTGTAAACTTGATATTTATGCTTTCAACTTTGTTATTGAAGTGATCCTTCAATAAGATTTTGGTAGGAGCATTCAACTTGTGGCATATAAATTATGCAAGCTTAGAAGGACAGAGTGCAATTATTCTACACATGATCAAGATCAATAAGTAATTGTATACGCCACAAAGATGTGGCGACACTATCTCTTAAAAGACTTAGCAGTTATTCAGACTGACTATCGATCTATGCTACATAATTTGTATCTAAAAAATATGAAATCACTACATCATTGTTATAAAGAACAATTATAGCTTTTTGATATCCAGCTTCAGTACAAGCAAGGCCAATAATATACTGTGCTAGAGAGCTTATTGTAAAAACTAGACTTGAAGGATGAATCAAAAAACAAGGCAAAACTTGCTACTATTAGTAGTGTCATTTCAAATGTAACCAAAGAGACAAAATAGAAAGAAGCTATGTATCAAGATACTTATTTCAAGATGATTAGTGATCAGTTGAAGGAGGGCAATATTGAGTATCAAGATTATAATCTTAGTGATGGCTTGCTCTATTTCAAGAAGCAGATTTATTTATTCAATAATGCTAAACTCCACATGTACATATTTTAGGAAAGACATGACATCCCAATATCTAGAGATTTGGGATGAGAAAAGACTCTAAAACAGATGTCAAGGACATGATTTTGAGTAAGTTTGGATTGTGATGTTTAAACCTTTGTACATATCTATGAGTCATATCAACGTAATTAAGTACACAATGTAGTGTCTCTCAGACTATTGCAGCCAATTCTACTACTTATGGCACATTGAGAGTAGGTGACTATAGATCTCATTACGTATTTGCCGCAGATGTTTCATAATCACATAGCAATTTCCATCTTTATAGATCAATTCTTGAAGCAACTTCACTTGGCTGCAATGTATTTGGATATTGATGCCTCAACACTTGTATGAGTCTTCTTTGATACAATCTTTTGTCACCATAGATTATCTCATGTCATTGTTTCAAATCAGAATCCATGCTTCATTAGAAGTTTATGCTAAGCCTTGTTCAAGCTACTAAACACACAACTTGTCATATCTATAATCTTCTATTTTTAAATAGATGAACAAATAGAAAATTTAAATTGGACCTTAGAGGATATACTACAAGTATTTGTAGTGATTCATCATAATAATTGGGATGAATAGTTGATGCCTTTAGAATTTGCTTGCAATGATAGTTTTCAAGGAAGTATCAATTGTTGACCATTTTGTCTTAATACTTATCACCATCCGATCACGCTAGTAATTCTTCATCATTTCATACATTGTCGTAATATATGAAGTCTTGCTTGAGAATGATCCAGGCACTTGATTGTGGAAGATAGAATGGAAATTGCAACAACAAAATCCTAATTTTAATAGAACACCAACAATGTTAAACAAGCTTTAATCAAATTCAAAACAACCTCAAAAGAATTCCAAAGAAAAAATAAGAAATCTTAAAGAAATATTAGAATGATTACAAATATATCTCAAATACATCTCAATTCAATCTTAATTTAATCCTAGTAGAATTCTTATTGGATTTCATTCAAATTTTAGGCCAAAAACTAATTAAATCTTAAATCCTAAAAAAACTCAAATAAAATCCTAAATCCTAAATCAAATCCTAACAAAATCCTAACCAAACCTTAAATCCTAAACCAAATCCTAAATCCTAAACCAAATCCTAAACCCTAACCAAATCAAAACCCTAAACCAAATCCTAAATCCTAACCAAATCAAAATCCTAAACCAAATCATAATTGTGAGGCCAAATTTCACCACTTCATGAAACCTATACCACACAACAAGTCCAAGAGGTGGAATTGGAGAGCTCTCAATTGTATAATTGTTAGATTAATTTAAATCTTTATATTAAAAATTTAATTAGTTTAGGCCTTCCAAGCAATGGTTACCAATATTAAATTAACATGTTAAATAAAATTTACTATGTAAAAAAAATAAAAATAATTAACTAAATTATTACTATTAATTGACCATAAGAATAAAACTTAAGTTTGAATTAAAAATTAAGTTAAAAGTTAAGTTAAAAAAAATTAAAAATTAAAAATTAAGATTAAAAGATTAAGTTAAAAGTTAAAATTAAAAGTTAAAATTAAAGTTAAAATTAAAAGGTTAAGTAAAAAAATTAAATTAAAAGTTAAGATTAAAATTTAAGTGAAAAGTTAAAATTAAAAGTTTAGTTTAAAAGTTAAAGTTAAAGTTAAAAATTAAAAGTTAAAGTGAGAATATTAAAGGTTAAAAGTTAAACTTAAAATTTATTAGCCAAAAAGTGAAATGTGGAGCTTACAATTCACTTTGAAGATGATTGTAAAAATAAAGTGAGAGAGGTGAAAGCGAAGGTACCCTGACAACACCTAAGGATTGAAGGCAGTGACTCCCCTCTACTCCAAAATTTGCCAAAATTTTTAATCGGCTTCAATTTGAATGATTCTTAGCTTGTTGCAAGGCTGACTTGAAGATGCTTTTGATTTAATAATCTTCGTTGCAATCTAATGATCCAATCGTGAGAATTCCTCCTTTGAAGTTGAGTGATCCAAACTGCTGCGGTGACTAACCCTCTTCACTTAGAAATACACTAAAAATTTATATTGTCTTCAAATTCACCAAAACTTGTTCCTTTCAAAGCTTAGCTTATAATTCTTAATGTTCCCAAAATTTCAAATAAATCCAAATACCAGGCATTGAGAAATGCCTTTCCAAACTCGATTGATTCAAACTGCAAAGGCAGTCGACTCCCTCAATCTCAAAAATTCACCAAAAATTCCTTCTTACTTCAAATCAAGCAATTCTTATCTTGTTGGAAAGATAAAAAAAAAAGGCTAAAACTATTCAAAATATAAAATTGAGACAATAGAAATTGGGTGACTGATTGAAGAAAATCCGAGGGCCTTGAAACCCTTGGGGTATTTGGAAGGCCGAGGAGATATCTACCTCAATGAAACATATTTTAAAACTTAATGACCATCCTTCACAATGCAAAATCCATACATACACAATCACAAGGTTCACAATGAGAATTAAAATCTAAATAAAATTAAGATTAGGGTTTCAGCCAAATTTTGGCATGGCTCCGCCCTTCATCCAAAAGAGGAGAGAGAGAGAGGGCTTGGAAAATGAAGCCTCTCTTATACAATTGAGTGGAGGCTCGTAGAAGGGTGGCTACATCTCCACCCTTGATTTTTAAGATCCCTAATCTAGATCTACGGCCTTCATTCATCCAAGAGCCAATCTCATTACCAAAGCTGATGGCTCTTGTAAGTGGTCAAGAAAGCATTTTTTTTTGTAAATCTAACTTCACTATTGTCTTCAAAACACCTTTCTAAGCTAAGATCGACTACTCATATGTCTCAATCCATGCTCAATTATAATTTTCATGGAAGTTTTTACTTACAAGGATCTTGGCAATTTATGTGAAATTCTTCAAAATGAGAATTTCATTGCTTTTCTTGTATTTTGAAGGAGAGGTTGCTGATCTTGTTTTCTTTGCTCGATGAGGTAAATCCGGTGCCACCATTGCATTAAAAAGACTTCCATTAAGTAGAAGAACCACCATGCCACTTAAATTTGTCAAATTTGGAGAAAAATCCAAAATTACCATTGCTAACTTTCCTAAATCTTTTAGAGAATTATAATTCCAACTCCTAAATCATGTGAATGATTATAGATGCACTCATGAACTTATAGATGCACTCATAGTCAACCCTTATAGTAATGACTAACAACCTCTAAATTATTAAACTAACAAAGTTGCTATTCTAATTTTCTAACTCTTATCAGTTTAGTCCAATTAACCTAATTCAATGAATTAGGCTATGATTTATACCATCAAGGGTTGTAATCCCAAAAATTCTATAAAACTGAATTCTACTTATATAAATCCTAATCTAACATATTTAATTATCATAAAATAGGAAAATAATAAAAATTAAATTTTAGAACATAATTGAGAGCTCACACTAATCCTAAATCAAATCCTAATCTTAAATCAAATCCTAAATCAAATCCTAATCCTAAATCAAATCGTAACCAAATCCTAACCAAATTCTAATTCTAAATCAAATCTTAACCAAATCTTAATCAAATCCTAATCCTAAATCAAATCCTAATGAAACTTTAATCCTAAACCTAAACCCTAAATCAAATCCTAATCCTAAATCAAATCCTAACCAAATCCTAGTAATTTCTACAATAGATTTAAACCTCAATAATTAATTAATGAATCGTTGATTTTAACTCAAATTTTGTATATTTCATAAAAAATAAGACAAAAATAAGCACAAAATTTTTAAAAAGAATCAGAATTATCGAATAGATGATAACCTTAAAAATGTGCTCGGATATTAGCCGGCCTCCTTTTCTACCCTTGATGCTAATCTCCCAAAGCCAATATCTCTCCTTTTCACCATTTGATTGATCTCAAAATTCTCATATACATAAAAAAACAAGTCTAATATCTTCTTATATAAATTTTACTCCAATTCAATTAGTAGATTACAAGAAATCTTAAAAACTCTCATTGGACTTAAAATTCTATTTTTTGAGACCTTAACTCACTTAACCCTCAATAACTCTCAATTCAACCGTTAGATCGAGCTAAAATTCACAATACATATTTAGCACAACTATGACCATTAATTCACAAAATTTCACTTATAGATCTATTACAAAACTCTTAAAGTTACTAAAAACAACAATCCTATTTTATTTCACAAAATCCAAATCATCCAAAAACAATCTTGACTTTATAAAGCTCTTATAAAGTCATAAAAACTTCAAATTATCCAAAACTAATGCTTATAGAAACCTCATTTAGTTTTCTATCAAATCCTATTCTTTGATCTGCCAAAGAATCCCCGAGTTGCCATAGGTACTCGGTTTTGTGCCTCAGGATCTGATTTCAATCTAGGTTGATAATTAGCCCTCCTCAAGTATCAATATCTAGTTTTTTTAGATAATTTTTTCTAGAATTTACTTTTAACTTTCTCCTAGAGATATCTATATTATTTATTTTTCCAATCTATCTTATTTTGCTTTATTTTTGGTCCTACAAAGTAAGTAGAAGCTATTTTTTTTTAAAATGGCAGTATTACTATTAAAAGTTTTACTACCTTCCTATCTTTTATCCATATTTTTTTACTTTTTCTTTTAACTTGGCTCTTCTATAATAAGATTCATATTATTATCTTTCACCATATGGTTGTGTTACACTACGACAATACACCAACAATCCAACCATGGAAGAATTTATACAATGGCTTACAATGGCCTTACAAGAGGTACGGCTGTTATATGCAGATAACCACCGCCAATACAAGATCTTTTGGGAGAGTGATTATATGTTACTCTCCAATGCCAACTTGCTACTTGCTACATCAATCCAAATCCGTAAACTAGTATCTCAGGGGCTTGGACCTTTCCACATTTCTTCAGTGATTTTTGATGTTGTATGTCGCCTTGAGCTTCCACCATATATTTGGGTCCATCCAATCTTCTATGTTTTGTTACTAAAAGAATTTCATATTAAGCCAAAGTCCTTTTTAGATCTATATTAATCACCACCACAACCAATTGTAGTTGATGATCAACAAGAATATGAAGTAGATAGTTTTTTGGAGCATTACTACCTTTATTGTGGCAGTGGATGTCCACAACTTCAGTACAAAGTTCTTTGAAAAGGTTATCTCATTTATGATACAATGTAAGAATCTACACAAAATTTATTGAAGAAATAGAACTTTGAAGTGACAACACATAGCATCAACAAGGTTATATACGAAGAGAGTATAGAATAAGATATCTCTCACTTCCAACATCCAATACTTATAGGTTGTAGTTGTTTCCCTACAAGACAACTTCCACTCTTTGACTTTTATACATATGATCTTGGGTCTTAAGATTTTTAGGTATCTAATATACCTTGAGGGTATCCTATGGTCTTTGGATCTTTTAGCATCTTACTAACTATGAGGGTATTCTATGCCAAACACTAATTATTCTTACATACTCTTTATATATTCCTTAGTTAATGCTTTATTTTCTTGACTTTGACTCTTGGTCCTTGACCTCATCCTATATCCATAGGATGTCCTTTCTATATACCAACTATCAATCCTTTGACCATTAATAACTTATCTAAGGTAATATCTTTTACAAGGTAACTTATTTTACGTTCACTTTTATTTCAATACTCCCACTTTGCTATTGATCAAAAGACTTTCAATCCTAATGTCTTTTTTAATATATGGTGTCTATCTTTTACTAATGTCTTTATCAAAAAATTAACATACATGTCTTCTGTTGCACAATACTTTATATCAATCACTCCCATTTCAATCTTCTCTCTTATGAAGTAATGTTGAATATCAATGTACTTAGTCATTGAATGATGCTTTGAATTCTTTACAAATACAAGACATCTTTGGTTGTCACACTTCATTGGAGTTGCTTCCATTTGCACATCACTAATATCCTTCAAAAGTTGTCTTAGCCATATTGCCTCTATTGCACTATAGCTTATTGTTATATATTCCACCTCCATAGTTGATCTTGTAATTGTCGGTTGTCTCATGATCCTTTTGATGGTTGCTCAATGGATTGGTCCACCCTTTGACATGTGTTGACTCACAACATTCATCGCATATGCAAGATCCACCTTTTTACCAACAATTGCATACATTAGTCAGTCCACTACTATTTTTTATAGAATACCTTATATTTGTCCTTCATCTTCAATAAATTCTACTTCTATGAGCTTCATCAACTTCAAATTGGCCTCCAAAGGTGTTCCAATAGGCTTACAGTCCTCCATGTTGAATCATTTCAACACCTCTTCAATGTACTTACTTTGGCTCATTATAATGGTCTTCTAAGCACCATCTCTTACAAACTCCACTCCTAAACAATAATAAAGCTCTCTCAAATTATTCATCTCATATTCTTTTTCTAACTTTGATTGCATCACATACAATGAATTATCAGCTTTACTCCTTATAAATTCTTCATTCACAAAGAATATATCAAATACGTTGGTACCATATCTTTGGTGATTGCTTGAGCCTATACAAAGATTTATTCAACTTACAAATAAGTTCTTTTTTGCCATCTTCAAAAAATTTTTGAGGTTGATCCATGTAGATGTCTTCTTCCAACTTTCCATTCAAGAAAGTCGTCTTCACATCAATTTGATACATCTTCAAGTCCATTGCTGCTCCAATTTCCACAATGATTTTAATGGTGGTGAATTTGGCCTTGAGAGCAAATGTTTCATTAAAATAAACTCCAATAACTTATGAATATCTTTTGGCAACTAACCTAGCCTTGTATCTCTCAACATTTGTCATGGACATACATTGGAAGATTCTTCGAATATTCTTCTAGAATATTCTCTAAAGATTCTCTAAAGATTCCTTTAGAAGGTTCTAGAAGATTCTTAGAATATTTCCTAAAGATTCTATTAGAAGGTTCTAGAATATTCTTAAAAGGTTCTAGAATATTCTGATAGATTCTAGGAAGTTGCTCGAGAAGTTTCCTAATTAGTAGAAGTTGTTGGAGAAGCGTCCTAGTTAGCGGAAGTAGCTCGAGAAGCTTCCTATTCAGTAGTATATATAGGAGTCGAGGCTGAAGGGTTCTTCAGTCTCGACAACACATCTCTTGGAGTTCTAGCTCACCTTTCTAGTGTTGTTCTTGTACTCATCTGTTTAATCTAGTTCTACCACTTCTTCTTGAACTTCTTGTTAGATTTCAAGTCTGTATTTTGTATCCGTGACAGTTTGTCGAGACTACATTTTCAGTGGTATCAGAGCTAGTTCCTTCTTGTTAGAGAGTGGATTACCCCTCTTCTTGAAGGTGTGCTAGTGTTTTAGAGGTTGCGGATTACCCTCCTCTAAACTGATATCTCTTCTTTCTCAATATTGGAGCCTTATTCTTCTTGGAGAGAGTGGATTACCCCTCATCTTGGAGTCTTAAGGCGTTTTAGAGGTTGCGGAGTACTCTCCTCTGAACCAATATTGTCCTCTTGTCAAAACTCTTTTTTCTTCTTTCTGAAGGTTAGCCGAAGGTTAAGACGTTAAAATGGCTGAAAGTTTGGAATCCAAACTAGACGCCATCATAAATGCTCTTGCCTCTTTGTCACATAGGACAACAGAGATCGAAGGAGTCATGGTAGGACTCCATAACAATGGAGCATCTGGGATAGCGCCATCTAAAGCATATCAGCCTCAAACTTCTTCGCCAGAAGAAGCAGTTCTACCTCCATTTCAACAAGATCGAGTAGTCCTACAATGAAAGGAGCCTCGAGTTAGTCTTCCGGATAAGTTTGATGGAACTCGTTCCAAGTTTCGAGGTTTTGTCAACCAAATCAGGTTGATAACAATTTTACAGCCCGAACGTTATCCGACGGAGGAAGCGCGTGTTGGGCTTGTTGGAACCTTGCTTACAGCACAAGCTCTGTCTTGGTTTACTCCCTTGTTCGAGAAGCGATCGCCAATCCTGAGCAACTTTAAAACGTTCTTGGAGGCGTTTGGAGAAGCATTTGGCGAGCATGATAAAGTTCGATGGGCTACAACAAAGATCCGATCGCTACGACAAGGAACATGCTTTGCATCAGTCTATGCCTCGGATTTCAGACAATTGACAAGGGACATTAATTGGGGTGAAGAGGCGTTGGTGAGTCAGTTTTATTGGGGCTTGAAGGATGATGTGAAGGACTTGCTGTTATCTCTTCCTGATCCTCAAACGCTCAACGAAGCTATTAGCCAAGCTGTAAAGTGTGACAACCGCCTATTCCAGCGTCGCCAAGACCAATGTCTAAGACACCAAATGACTCGTTACGACGTGACTATGTCTGCAAATAGCTTAAACTCACATTCGGAGACAACAGACAGGCAAATCGACACGGCGCGTGTCCGATCTCTTACTCCAACAAAGAAGAAACGGCGTATGGAGGAAGGGTTATGTTTGTACTGTGGAGAAGAAGGTCACAAGGTTGGAAATTGCCCAAAGAAGCAAAATTGGCACCCTGTCAAGACTAGAAGTGCGATGATTCCGGAAAACGACGACGCCCAGCCACAGTAGGAACCGTGCGGCTGGACAATCTAATATCACGACAACAATCAGGTTCCTCCTTCTCTGTCCAACCTGCCCGTTGTTTTACAATTCCTTTGTTTTTAGGCCCTCAAAAACAAAAAACTTTAGCTTTATTGGATTCGGGGGCATCTACTTGTTTTTTAGATGAAGAGTTTGCTAAACGCCACAAGATCCGTTTAGTACAGAAGTCCAAACCTGTTCACGTAGAGGTGATAGATGGACGACCCTTATTGTCAGGCAACGTTACCCACGAATCAGAACCTATAGAAGTGGTGTTTAAGGACCATAGTAGTCACGTTATTTTTAATATTATTAGAACCCCATCAAGCCCTGTTATCCTTGGTCTTTCTTGGTTAGAAGATCATAATCCGTCCATTGATTGGAGGCTACGAAGGATAACATTTCCTGAAAAAAATAATAATAAACCTGTTGGTAGAACCTACATGAAGAAATCCATGTTTATTGGAGCGAGAGCGTTCCTAAGATCGTCGAAGGAAGGCGCACCATTTGTCATTTATGCAGCTCCAACTAGCGGCGAGAATATCTCAACATCAAATATACTAGAGCAATGTAGGGATTTTGAAGACGTGTTTCAGAAGAAGAACGCTGATATACTGCCGGAACATCGACCATATGATTGCGCCATAGACTTAGAGGAAGGAGCGCAACCACCTTTTGGTCCAATATACAACTTATCGCAGACGGAGTTGGCAGAATTGCGGAAGTACATCGATGAGAATCTAGCCAAGAATTTTATTCGACATTCAAAGTCGCCAGCTGGAGCACCAATCCTATTCGTGAAGAAAAAGGATGGCTCACTGCGGATGTGTGTGGACTACCGAGGACTCAACAAGGTGACCAAAAAAAATCGCTATCCCTTACCTTTGATCTCCGACCTCTTAGATCAACTTGGACGTGCAAGGATTTTTACAAAGATTGATTTAAGAGGAGCCTAGAACCTTGTGCGAATCAAAGAAGGAGATGAATGGAAGACAGCCTTTCGTACAAGGTATGGCCATTTTGAGTACAATGTCATGCCTTTTGGTCTTACCAATGCTCCAGCGGTCTTTCAGCATATGATGAACGACATCTTTCGGGAGTACCTTGATGACTTTGTTGTGATCTATCTGGATGATATTTTGATATTTTCCAAGAATGAAGAAGAACATGAGAAGCACGTTTGTTTGGTTCTTGAAAAACTACGCGAACGAGGACTCTACGCCAAGTTGGAGAAGTGTCAATTTCACCAGAATGAGATGGAATTTTTGGGCTTCATTGCGACTACAGAGGGCTTGAAGATGGATCCAAAAAAGGTAGAAGCAATTATATCTTGGGAAGTTCCGAAGACGGTTAGAGATGTTCAGTGTTTTCTTGGATTTGCTAACTTCTATCGGATCTTCATCAAGAATTATTCTCAAGTTGCTGCACCACTCACGCGTCTAACAAGCAAAGACAAGCTCGAATGGAGATCACAAGCAGCAAAAGCATTTCAAGATCTCAAGATGGCATTCACTACGGCTCCAATCTTGGTACACCCTGACTTTGCAAAGGCTTTCTATTTAGAGACCGATGCTTCAGATTTTGCTTTGGGAGCTGTGCTTTCACAGATGGGCATAGACAAGAAGCTTCACCCAGTTGCGTTCTATTCACGAAAGTTCTCTGCTGCTGAGATCAACTACGAGATCCACGACAAAGAGCTGCTTGCTATAGTGGATGCCTTCCAAGAGTGGCGTCACTTCCTCGAAGAAGCTGCACATCCAGTGACTGTTTATATGGACCACAAGAATTTGGAGTACTTCATGACAGCTCGAATTTTGAATCGTCGTCAAGCTCGATGGAATATGTCTCTATCACGATTTGACTTTATTATCACCTATCGCCCTGGAAAATAGCAAGGATTATCTGACGCATTATCGAGGAGATCATATCTTGCGCCAAAGGCTGGAGAAGCAGCGTTTGATCAACAATGTACAACATTGTTGAAACCAGAAAAATTCGGGATTTTTGCTACTGTTGCAACTATCGATGACGGCTTCCTCAGCGAGGTACGTACTGCGACCATTGAGGATTCTATAGCTCTTGACATCAAACAACGTGTCGATAATGACAAGTTTAAGGTGGAGGGAGATCTTTTGTATTTTGAGGAGCGGTTGTATATCCCAAAAGGACCAACTCGACTCCGAGTACTTCAATCTCGCCACGACTTTCCAGCTGCGGGACATTTTGGATTCAACAAGACTTTGGAGCTCATTTCACGAGATTTTTTGTGGCCCCAAATGTGGAAGGATGTGAAGGAATTTGTCCTTTCTTGTGATGTTTGTTCAAGATCCAAGATCCCTCGACATCGTCCGTATGGACTTCTCCAGCCATTGCCTATTCCGCACCGACCATGGTCTTCAGTTTCTATGGACTTCATTACGGACCTACCGCCATCGAATTCATTTGACAGCATCTTTGTTGTGGTGGATCGATTTACAAAGATGGCGCATTTCGTGCCTTGCAAGAAAACATCGTCAAGTGAAGACACCGCAAGACTCTTTCTTGATAACATATATCGTTATCATGGCCTACCAGATGATATCGTGTCGGATCGAGGTACTCAGTTTGTATCCAAGTTTTGGAGGTCCCTCTTTGAAATATTGAAGGTAGATATTAAGCTCTCTTCGGCTTTTCATCCTCAAACTGACGGTCAAACGGAGCGGGTGAATCAAGTTTTGGAGCAATATTTACGATGCAGCATCAACTATCAACAAGATGATTGGACTGCATATCTACCGCTTGCTGAGTTTGCATACAACAACACTCTTCATGCGTCAACTCAGCAAACACCATTCTTCTCCAACTACGGATACCACCCCAAGCTCGATTTATTGAGTTCTTCAGCAAATAACAACCCAGCACCTGAAGGATTTGTGAAGCAACTATCGGAGCTTCAAGCGACGTTGAAGCTTCAATTGCAATCTGCCCAAGAGAGTTACAAGGCATCTGCAGATAAATATCGAAATGAGGCGCCTACTTTTAAAGTTGGAAGTAAAGTATGGCTTCTTCGACGGAATATCAAGACCAAGCGGCCATGTGACAAATTGGACTATCGGAGATTAGGGCCATTTGTTATCGAGAAGCAGATCAATCCGGTGGCATATCGTCTGGAGTTACCAGCTACTATGAAGGTACATCCAGTCTTTCACGTGTCTTTGTTGGAACCTTATCGAGAGTCAGCTTTTCCCCAAAGAGTACAAAGTCTGCCACCAAGTATCGAAATTGAAAACCATGAGGAATACGAGGTGGAAAAGGTATTAGATTCACGGCGTAATAGGAGAAAATTGGAGTATTTAGTGCATTGGAGTGGATACGATATCAATGAACGAACGTGGGAGCGTGCCAAAAATCTTGCCAATGCACCAAAAAAAGTACAAGAATTTCATCAACGATATCCTCATAAACCTAAGCCGATTCAACGATAGCTTCTTGCTGAAGCTTGCTCATCAAGTAGCATAAAAAGGGGGGAGGGCACCTCCAAAACCCATAGTTCGATAGTGTAGAACTTTGTTAGCAACTATAGTTTGCTCTCATCATTTTAGCCTTTGGACATGGATAGTCAAGATACTACACTTGTTATGTCATCTCAAGCGACTAGCTCACAAAGACGACCGCGAGATGAAGAACCGCCTGCACCATGACGACGTCGGAGGATACCGAGCTACAGATCGCTAGTAATTGTATTTGAGGTCAAGCCTGCCTACGACGGTCAGCCAGAAGGTGTGTTTGGAGGATAGTTTCACAATGAAGACATAGAAGTCCACGCTTGGTCAGAGGTTGAAGGTGTTGGTCACTACCGTTGGCTCCAAGGGCCGATGAATCATTTGCCTCGCAAACAACAATTGGAATTCATAGCGGATGTGATGCGACAGATTTTCATTTTCTTGCGTTGGTATTGACTGATAATAACATTGCTTCTCGGAGACCTCGAAGTTAGAAAAGGAGGTGATGTCATGGACATACATTGGAAGATTCTTCAAATATTCTTCTAGAATATTCTCTAAAGATTCTCTAAAGATTCCTTTAGAAGGTTCTAGAAGATTCTTAGAATATTTCCTAAAGATTCTATTAGAAGGTTCTAGAATATTCTTAGAAGGTTCTAGAATATTCTGATAGATTCTAGGAAGTTGCTCGAGAAGTTTCCTAATTAGTAGAAGTTGTTGGAGAAGCGTCCTAGTTAGCGGAAGTAGCTCGAGAAGCTTCCTATTCAGTAGTATATATAGGAGTCGAGGCTGAAGGGTTCTTCAGTCTCGACAACACATCTCTTGGAGTTCTAGCTCACCTTTCTAGTGTTGTTCTTGTACTCATCTGTTTAATCTAGTTCTACCACTTCTTCTTGAACTTCTTGTTAGATTTCAAGTCTGTATTTTGTGTCCGTGACAACATTATCCATTACATCCTTTTTGGTTCTAAATACCCACTTATAACCAATTAAAGATCGATTTGATCAAAGTTGACTTAATTTCCATGTTTTATTATCTATGAGTGATTTATACTCTTATTCCATAGCATTCTCCCACTTCATAGCATCACACAAACTTAATAGATCAGTAAGGAGTGCAACATTGGCATATTCTTCACTTACTTGAAGAAAGATGTGGTTTTTCCACCATGCACTAAGTTGTTTTCGATTTCTTAAACGATATCTCTTTTTATTTCATAAAGATTCACTTTCATACACTCCAATAGCTCTTACAATCTTCTTTTCTCTTAAAACTTATCTCTTCACA
The DNA here is from genome assembly GCF_059467195.1 of Physcomitrium patens. NCBI lineage: Eukaryota > Viridiplantae > Streptophyta > Bryopsida > Funariales > Funariaceae > Physcomitrium > Physcomitrium patens. Next base: position 5,048,759 of record NC_143411.1, read on the forward strand.
TTTAAAGGTTGGTACTCCTCATCACCATCATCATCTTTAATATCTTGATTGTCTTCATTATTGATATTAGCAATTGTAGGTATCTCATGATCTATCTTCTTTGATTCTTCATCTTTATATGAAATTCTATCATCTTCACTATCATCATCATCTTCTTCTTCTTTTTCTTCTTCTTCTTTTATTATTGGATTTAAAGATGTGTCTACAAATATACCATTATTCTCACTTAGACACATCTCTAAGTGTTCACAAGCACTCTTATGCTCCAAAAATTCTACATCACGACTTTTAATGATTTTCTTGGTTTCTAAACATATGAACATATATACTTTGGTACCTTCACAATACCCAACAAATATACATTTTGTGTTTTTTTTTATTAAGTTTGGATCTCATGCAATCTGATTTCTTTGCATAAGTAATGCATCCAAAGATCCTCATGGATGAAAGACAAGGTTTCTTATTAATCCAAGCTTCTTGTAGAGTCACTAATGTAAGTGCACTTATTGGACATCTATTCCTTGTATACACTGCATTGACTACAGCTTCTACCTAATATTCATGCCTAATGATTTGTGCATGAAGTATACTCCTTGCCATCTTCACAATGATACGATTTGCTCTTTCAGCAACTCTATTTTATTGTAAAGTGTAAGAAGTAGAGGTTTGTCTTACAATGCCTTGATTTTTCAAAAATTCATCAAAATGCTTCGACATGTATTCACCTCCACTGTCCGAGCATAATACTTTTATCTTCCACTCACATTACTTTTTTATTAGTGCCTTGAATTCTTTAAACCTTAAGAAACACTCACTATTGGCTTTAATGATATATATCTACAACCTTTTTTGAAAAATCATCAATAAATGTCACAAAGTACCTTACTCTTCTAATTGATGGTATCTTCATTGGTCCACAAACATTAGAATAAACTATTTCCAACAATTTGCTTGCACGTATTACAATTCTACTTCGAAATGGAGCCCTTTGTTGTTTGCCTTGGATACAACCTTCACAAGCAAGTATCATAGCATTGTGGTTGAATTAACCAAGATCCAAGCCTTTTACCATAGATTTAAGCTCTTTCATGCTTTTGGCATTCAAATGACTAAGTCATTAATGCCAAATATCAAACTTGTCTTGATTTTGTGGAAAATCAATATATGTTGCTACTTCAACTTCATTCACCTTCTTATAATTGATGAAGTAGAGGTTGCCATTTCTAAGGCTTTTGGCAACATATTGTCCACTCAATGTCTTCACAAAACATCCATCCATTTCAAATTGAACTTTACAACCATGTGATACAAGTTTGCTCACCAAAAAAAGGTTCATCTTTATCTTTGGCACATATAAGACTTCCTTCAATCTAATCCTTTTGATTTGGTCCTTCACCACAATCTCCACTACAATAGAGCCAATTCCAATGGCTTGCATCATGCCATTATCTCCTATTCATACTTTTATTGTTGGAATTGCTTCAAAGTATCAAATGAATACTTTTATGGTGTCATGTGCTTAGTAGCACCCAAATCTATAATCCACTTAGACATGGCAGCCATGGAGACTCTTTCACTTGCCATGAAAGCATAATCATTTCCATCGAAACTATCATTAGCATTATTTGTATTTTTTTTATGTCTTCTCTTGACCTTGTAGCAATTTCAACCAAAATGACCTGATTTTCTATAAATATAGTAATTCTTTATGTTACTTTTTGAATTATCACGTTGTCGTATTATGTGTTGTCTTGCTCAGGAATGCATTGGACACCTAACTATAGAAGGTGAGGTTATATTTCACAAGTATTCAAGAAACCTTAATAAGTTTCATCTATACGAGAAGAATATAATCTGAATTTTAATTCAAAAGTACTAAAAAACACTCTTTTTAGTAGTTTTAACCATACATAAATCCTAATTACCTTGTCACTTTCATATTTAAGCAATTTAGATTTTTCTTATAAGCCCCAATCCTAATCAATGAGCTTTAATAAGCTCTAACATCCAATGTGACTGTTTACTTGATGTAAAATTTTGCATGCAATTTTCAATATAAGTCTTCTATGTGCTCAAGAATTTTTAATCTAATCCAACTTACAAATTGTGAAAAAACCTCCAAAAATTGCACTAATGTCACTCAGCCACCAACTTGAAAAGTGGAGCAGAAATCCCAGCAGTGATTTCTCCCTTTTCAACTATTAACTTTGATTCAAAATTAGTATGCAACTTGATCTTCAAGTCTTGCAATACCATGCCAAATTTTACCTTGATCCGACTAATAGATCTCTAGATATCACAAAAATCCTATCCAACCTCAAATTGCCAATTTCTAAAATCTTCTTATGCTAAAAACCAGATATCTCTAAACCATGCTATTAGATTATTACAAAGTTTTGTATATACTTAGCACACCTAATAATCCAAATAGTATCAAATTTTGAATTATAGATGTTACACCAATTACACGAACTAGGCAAAATTACTAGTCCTAATTATATTATATAAAATTCAAATCACTAATACAAATCTAAACTTTGAATAATAATTACTAAGTCTTCAAAAATCTTCCAAAAATAATTTTTATGCCTTTGAAAAGAATTTCAAGATATCTCTCAAATGCTATCCTTTGATCTTCAAATGACTCCCTATTTTACCTTAGGCTATCGTTTTAGTGGCCAGAGGTCTGATTTCGACCCTATCTCATAAATGATCGACCCTCGGATATTAACCTAATCTATCTTAAGGTTTTTTTAGTCCAATCCTACTCTTAACTTAATGCTAGTATCAATTATATTAATTATTTATCTCTTCTAACCTGATTTTATCAATTTATGGTCTTTCTAAAGTAGTAGAAGAGTCTTTACAACCTAGAAGGTAAAATTGCTAACTAACTTTCAACCTACTAACTATTAAGATAGGAAAATAAATTAAGAGGCTTTTATAAAAGCCATGTTTAGATACCTCAAATTATAATTGAATTAAGATAATTAGATATTAATTAAAAATTCAATTTTGATTATAATTTTACTATATAGTTGTATTGCATCATGACATCCTTCCCTTCTTAACCTGCGCATCCTTCAGCATGTGCCAAATGAACCATATGTCATAATTGACATCACACCATCTCTTCATTTTCTTCATCAAATCCTTCATTTTTATTTTTACCATCTTCTTCAAAACAATTGTCTTCTTCAAAAATATCGATATCTTTAGTATGATCCTCCATATTGATTTCTTTATCTTATCTTTTAAAAATCTTCACTCGCTTCCTATTAATAGGTATTTTTAACCTCGTTCCATCTAACTCCCTTAATGAATATGTAGCATTATCATGAACCATTACTATCACATATGATCCAAATCAATGTTTTGAAAAATTTTACAAAGCACTTTGTTGGTTTTAGAAATTGCTAATACAAACAAGTATCCAATCACCTTCCTCAATTGCTCTAGGTTTCAATCGATGTTGCTTATCAAATTGAGTCTTATTTTCTAACCTTACCTTTTGTAACCTTTTTAATGCTACTTCCACATCTTCCAATCTTTGTTCAAGTTATTGAATTCTAATGGCTAACAATTCCTTCTTTGTCAATCCATCTTCCTTTGATAGCATATTCCAAGTTGGCACATTTTCTTCAATTGGCATAATTATTTTTTGACCTGTCATAAGTTCCACTAGCATATATCCTATTACCAAATTATGTGTTGTTCGATCAGCTCATAATGCATAAGGTAGAAGTTGAGGCCATTCTATGATTCTTCCATTGCAAGCTTAAACAAAGGCTTTTACGATTTGTAGATGCCTACATTCACTCTTTGCATTCCCCTTTAGATTATAAGTAGTAGTCAATGATAATTTGATTCCTCATCTTTTAAAAAAATCACGAGCTTTATGCGCATCCAATTCTCCATGATCTATAGTGATCTTTCCTATACATCTATAGCAATAGATAACTTTTTCAAGTAAAAACCTATAAATTTCCTCTGTGGACTTTATTTTTAGTGCCCTGCCTTCTACTTGGTTTGATAAATCTTCATGAGCCAAAACTAAATATCTCATTTTCCATAGTCCAATTGGCATAATAACCAAATTCACAACTCATTTAAAATGAATAGTCAAAGGATATGTCGGATGTAATCCATCTCAATGTTGTGTTTTTGAATACATCTAACAAGTTATAGAAGATTCTACAAATAAAGTTATATCTTGATATATATTCTTCTACCAATATTGTTCCTTCATTTTAGCAAAAGTAGCTTAAATTCCTCTATGTCCTATCCATAGACTCTCATGAAACTCCATGAATAGTCTTTGTTGATCTTCTTTGGTACCTACTGCTTGTCTTGGCATTTCAATTCCTTTCTTTGGTCTCTTCTATAAAAACCCTTCTTGAAGCAAAAATCCATAAGCCTTCTTTGTTATTTTATTAAATTTTTTTGTCAACCAATTTTCTTGTTTAGTCAAGATATTCAAATAAAGACTAATTTTTAATAATTTTCTTTCATAAAGTTCTTCAAAAAACATCTTTTCTTTCTTATTAAGATTTGATATTGAATAGAATTTTGTTCTAAAATCATTAATATCTTCAATCATCTTGTCTTTTCTTTCATATACTGCTTGAGATAACATATCTGCTATCGGATTGTCTTTTCTTACAACATGCCTAAATTTCAAATTTAGTGATTTAATATAAGCAATCCATCTCAACATTGCAATATTTGGTGTTATACAATTGATAATCATTCCAAATAAAGGCAAACAATTTGTTTCAATTACCACCATAGCTCCAATCAAATAATCCTTTTCAGCTTTTATAGCTGAAACAACTCTTCATAGTTCTCTTTTTACCTGTGAATATGCATGTTGGCAAGTACTTAAAACTTTAGCTCCAAATTGCACTGCAAATCTGTGTCCATTTAAGTCATCTTGACCTAAAGCCCATGCAATGGCAATCAGACTAGTATCCACAATAAGAATCAGTGGCCTATTGCACTTATATTCAACTATCCTCAATATTGGAGGTGATGTCAATAATTTCTTCAATCTTTGCATTGCTTTAACATGCTTTTCTTTCAATTTAAATCAATAGTCCTTGCATAATACCTGATACAATGGATCTACTATGTAAATATAATGAAGAATCTAAATATGATAAAATATATATGTATCTTAAAACCTACCAATCTCTGTTAAAGAACTACAATCTTTTTTGATTCTTCCAATTGCATCAACCTTAGTTGAATCTGATTTTCTTCTATAAAATCCCCATAAATGTCCAACAATCACAACCTCTTCTCTTCCAAATATAGATTTTATATCCGATAATGTAAGGTAAACTTCTCCAAGCTGAGTCAATATTTTTTTATAATCTCGTATATGATCAGCAATGTACTTGCGATACCCCTTCTTATCTAAAGCTTCATCCTTGTCTTTCCACTCCTTTATAAGAATATCATCTAAAAAAGGCATAGTCTTCTCAAAAATAGAATCTCTTAATATCTTATTCATCCCGTTCATCATATGCGCAACTGAGTTGGTTGTACCTTAAGGAAGAGTACACATTCTAAGTAATTCAAGTGGTGTTCTCATCATTGTCATATCTCTATTTCTTTTTGCAAGTTGAAATTAGTCATAGCCTCAATATAAATCACCCATTGAATAAATTGCCCTTCTTACAAATGCCTTAGCAAAGTCATCTACTATAAGTCCAAATCCTACATTCTTGATAGTTACCGCATTCATTGGTTGCATATCTTAAATAAAATGTAATGATCCATTTTTCTTTGGTACTGTAAACCATCGATTAGAATATGGTGCAAAAGAAGGCTTCAAAATCTTCATCTTCATCTTTTCTTTTAATAATTCCACCAAGCTTGGTAAATGTGCCCTTGGTACTGGAATCAGCCTTAGTTTCTAATGTACATGTGGTACAGTGAAAATAACCATAGGTGTTACAATATTTGGATCCACACATCCAATTTCATGAGATTCAAAGGCACATGATCTACCCTATTTTGCCAACATATTTTTGAAGCAAGTAATTTCCTCCGGCAATAAAGAAAAATCAGAACCAATCTTCAATTCTTCAAAAGCCTCTTTAGTAAACTTGTGACCAATATTCCTTGAATCCCTCAAGCTCCTTTCTTTTGATTTTTCTCCCATTTGTTCTTTAGAATCTTGTGGCAAAGGTCCAGCAACCAGTTTAACTTTCTTATATATTGTCTTATATTTTATCTCAACTATAACCTTCGGTGCTTGAAAAGATTCAATCATATTATAAACTTCTCTTGAATGAATTGATATAACTTTATCATCACCACCTAATCCAATAGATGCAATCAATTCCAAAGGATCTTTCAGTCCATTTTCTTCATAAGTACCAATAATCTTTTCATTGTCTTCTAATATTCTTAATCTATATAATTTTTTTAATAGTAATTAATTCTTTTCTTTCTTTTCTTTTTAAATAATCAATATTTTTATATATAATGCTTCCATTTTCAAAAATTCCAATAAATCCTCTATTAAAGACACCTACATCTTATAAGAGTACATCTCCTTTTGTACTTCTATGATCTCGCTGTTGTATGGCATGATTTGCAATCTGAAAATACACTCGGTATTTAGCTATAGAGAGTGTAGTTGAAACCTTTATATTAATCTTGTCTTAGCTTCCAAAACTCCTTTATTTTACATAAAACTCAAAATATAACAAAATCCCTTCAAAACATATTTTTCCCACAAAGAATTTTCTTATTTCAAACTTTAGAATATTGTAACTCTTGATCTAACCATTCAATTTGTCTCAAATTTATAAGATAGGTAGAATTCATTCTTGACTTTTATTACAAAAAAAAACCAACTCTAAATTCACTCCCAATCTTTTCGCATCTAAGAAATCCTAATAGACACTCTTAACCCTAATTTACAAGCATTTGAGCACTATTTTCTTAATATTTCAAGAATCCAATACTCAAATGTTATAAAACTTAAGTACAAAGTTTACTAACATGAAATTACACATTGCTTGAAATTGTGAGCCAAAATCTTATCAAATTGCTCAAGATATAGCTTTAGACACAACCACTAGTAAATCGGGTCACTTACTACCTTTAGATTGCATGCCCTGACTTCAAAATCCAATAACTCCTTCACTTCAAATTAGAATCTAGTAAGTAGTATGTTAAAAGTATAGTTGCAAAAGTGCTCTCTTTAGTCGTAGTCGCCGATCCTCAATTGCTATCCGTACACATGCGTTATATCGAAAAGAGTGACAGTAGCTCCTAAATCAATACCTTAACTTTGAGCGCCTATATCTCCTTCATATAAACTCCAAACCATATAAAACTTATACCAAAACCATAGCCAAAAACCTAAACCTTTTGTCTCAAGCCTTCAAAGCTCAAATGGTTCCGAGAAACTAACCCTAATTCCTAATATGGCCTTGAGCAGCCTCCTCAAAGCCCATTGGTCATGATTTTTGATCAATTGGAATCGAGATTTTCATCATTCATCTCCATTCATCTATATTGGTGCCCTAATTACTCCCTTTGCTACCAAAACCCTTCTTCAATCCGTTTTTTTATAAGATTTACATAATTTATGTTCTAAACACCAAATAAAAGAACCAAAATAAGTTTTTAAAGGTCACCAATGTCTAACAAAGGTGATTCTAAATATTTAGAAGTTACTATCAACCAAAACCAATCTTAAAAGCCACTATCAAAAAGAAATTAAAATTATACAAATTCTATAGTAATCTTTTTAAAAAACCTCTTTTCAAAGTAATAATCAAATTATATTCTACAATCAACTAAAATTTACTAACATGGCTCTTGCTATGTTCTTTAGTAAATTATATATTATGTACATAATTACATTATTTTTATATAATAGCTGAACTACAATATGACATCGCTTTACAGTGGTACCTCCAAAAAATCCTTGAATTCTTCAACAACCTTTGCCAATGGATTTTTTCTCAAATTGTCTTGATTCCGCTCATGATTTGGAGATACAGTTAAAAATTGTATTGCCCTCCTCCCATCCTCACTATAAATTTGTGCATAAGCTATACCATCATCAAGTACCTTTATTTCCATCCGAGTTGCAATAACATATGGTTGTTCCAAAATAAGAGGATAAGATGTTGCATCTTAAAGAAAAAAATTCTGCTCCATTGCAACATCATCAATCCGAATTTTCAGATTTGGATAAGCACCATATAATTCTCCTAGTATATTATTGGCTGCCTGTATTGCCAATCCATACTCCATATCAATTGGCCACATTTGCTTCATATAAAGATCCTTAGACATAAGATTTATCTCTGAACTATGGTCAATCAAACAACAATCGGCTTGTCCATATCTCCAATCTTCACTAATGCCTCCGTAGTTGCTATAGCCCAATGCATCTAAGTATAATGACTTGAAACCTTTGTATCTTTATTATCTTCATCATCAAAATGTATCCTTTGATTATGACTCCTCCCTTTATTTATTGATTATTTGTAATAATTATCAAATATATCTTCTTCACCTTCATATATGTGTGCATCAATAGTATGATTCAATCTAGCTTCTTCTATTAATTGCCTCTTTTATTTAATACAATCAATAATGATATTATGGGATTCTTTCTTCGTAATTCCTAAAATTTCTTTTAATGTAAATTCAACCTTAGTATTGAGTACACGTTCTTCAAGCACTCCCTTTAAATCTGTTGCCGCTTCTATGTCAGAGAGTAAATTATAATTTATTGATTTACTTTTATCTTTTATCTCATTTATTTTTTTTTTTTGATGTTGTTGAAGTATCCTTTGAAGGCAATTCTTGTGAAGCCGATGCACGAGCCTTATCTCCTTGAATTTGCCTCTAAGAAGAATTCTCTTCTCTTGAATCATCAAAATTTCTTCTCTTATTTTCTTCCATTAAAGCTTTATGTTGGCTTTTAGCAATATATGCATGTACTAACAAAGCTTCTATATGATCCTTCCAACTCATAGCACCACAAATTGTTATAGTAGTTCTCAATAAAGCTTCCTGTGGCATCTTTTTTTTTTTGTATTATAAAAATGACAGAAGACCAAAGTCCACTTAGTTGAATATTTCCAATAAAATTTTGTTTGCCATCATTATCCATCCTATTTCTATAACTTGTAGCTTTCATTGCTGTAATTCTATGTGTTGCCAAATAATCTTTAACCAATACTTTTATGCCTCTTTTATCAAAGTTGATTTGGAGAAGATCAATAGTATCTTTCAATGCAACTTTTCCATCTTTCCAATAAATAATGTCTTGTTGTACCATCTCATTAATTCACCACAATCTTTATAAGAATGAGAATCATTGTCACACCAAATATATCTTTACACATACCCTTATTAAAAAATAGCTTTTGAATTTATTGTAAAAGTCTTTTATTTAAGCCTTGCAAGTTTGATTTGAAGATCTTGCATCCCTCATATAATCTCCTCAAGTCTCATATCTTCTTTCTTTGGTGTAGTTAATGGAGATTGGGCAATAGGCACAATCAATCATGTAGTAGGCATTGGGGTCTTTGGTACTTGTATTACTTTTCAAGTACCAAATCTATCCTTTCTCCTTTCTTTTTTGGCAAGTAATCCAATAGCATCTTCAATAGCTCTCTATTTTGTTGTCAATTCTTCCTCTTCTTCTTTGTCTTTAAGAAGAATCTCTAATCTTTTTTGTAATTTTCTATCAGTAGCTTGAAGAAAAAATTCAACCTTCTTTTGTCCCAATGTTTATTTTTTTATTTTGGATAATCGAACAAATTACCTTTCAAATTCTCTTAATAATTTTATATCTTGCAAATTTTTTTTAGGTCGTTCAATCCATTTCAAGAATGATTTCTTAGTAACTCGATCAGTACCATCTAAAAAATACTCATCCTTCAATGCATGTAAAAATATCTCCCATAAACTTTCAAATTATTCCATAATAGATCTTATTTGCTCTCTTATCTCTACTACCATAGCAAGCTCAAATAATTGAATTATCTTCTTCTCAAAAACATGATTCAATTCTATTTTTCATACATAATATCTTAAATATTTAGAAATATTTCTCCTATCAAATTGATCAACCTTGTTAACTACTATTTGCAATGCTTTGGTTGCCAAAGCCTCTTTGCGATTATTGCCTACTTGCTGTTGCATAAATAATGTAAATAATTTAAATATTTTTTCAGTGTTTGAATCAAAGTACATACCTTGTTCACTAGTAGAAATTCCACTTGAAGCTGTGCTTGAAGATCCACTTGAAGCTCCACCCAAAACTCCATCCAACAGTCCAAATTCAACCTTCTTGCATCTTGTGATATTAATTCTAAATAACTACAAATATAATCCAATACCTTCCACTCCAAACTTTCACGTCGCGTACACCAATTATGTCATATTATGTATTGTCATGCTCGAGAATGCATTTGACACCTAACTATGGAAGGTGAGGTTATATTTCACAAGTATTCAAGAAATCCTAATAAGTTTTATCTATACGAGAAGAATATAATCTGAATTTCAATTCAAAAGTGCTAAAAACACTCTTCTTAGTAGTTTTACTATACATAAATCCTAATTACCATGTCACTTTCATATTTAAGCAATTTAGATTTTTTTTATAAGCCCCAATCCTAATCAATGAGCTTTAATAAGCTCTAACATCCAATATGATTGTTCACTTGATGTAAAATTTTGCATGCAATTTTTAATATAAGTCTTCTATATGCTCAAGAATTTTTAATCCAATCCAACATACAAATTGTGAAAAAACCTCCAAAAATTGCACTAATATCACTTGGCTACCAACTTGAAAAGTAAAGCAAAAATCTCAATAGTGATTTCTCCCTTTTCAACCATTAACTTTGACTCAAAATTGGTATGCAACTTGATCTTCAAGTCTTGCAATACCATGCCAAATTTTACCTTGATCCGACTAATAGATCTCTAGATATCACAAACATCCTATCCAACCTCAAATTGCCAACTTCCAAAATCCTCTTATGCTAAAAACCAGATATCTCTAAACCATGCTATTAGATTATTACAAAGTTTTGTATATACTTAGCACACCTAATAATCCAAACAGTATCAAATTTTGAATTGTAGATGTTATACCAATTACACGAACTAGCCAAAATTGTTAGTCCTAATTATATTATATAAAATTCAAATCACTAATATAAATCTAAACTTTGAATAATAATTACTAAGTCTTCAAAAATCTTCCAAAAATAATTTTTATGCCTTTGAAAAAAACTTCAAAATAGCTCTCAAACACTATCCTCCGATCTTCAAATGACTCCCTATTTTGTCCTAGGCCATCGTTTTAGTGGCCTCAAGTCTGATTTTGACCATGTCTCATAAATGATAGACCCTCGGGTATTAATTTAATCTATCTTAAGTTTTTTTTAGTCCAATCCTACTCTTAACTTAATGCTAGTATCAACTATATTAATTATTTATCTCTTCTAATCTGATTTTATCAATTTATGGTTTTTTTAAAGTAATAGAAGAGTCTTTACAACCTAGAAGATAAAATTGCTAACTAACTATCAACCTACTAACTATTAAGATAAAAAAATAACCTAAGAGGCTTTTATAAAAGCCATGTTTAGAGACCTCAAATTATAATCGAACTAAGATAATTAGATATTAATTAGAAATTTAATTTTGATTATAATTTCACTATATAGTCATATTATATCACGACAACGTTGGTGTAGAAAGCTACCTTTACTTTATCTTGAAAATAGAGCCGAATCATCACTTTTAAGATCTTTTTCTTTCCTCTTCATTACTTCATGTGCAATTCTTGATGTGACATAATTCATGGTAAATTCTTTCATGTTGATAGACTCCAATGCCACAATGAGGTAGTTGTAGGACTTGAGGAGGCTCATGAGCAATGTCAATACAATTTTTCTATCATCAACTAGCGTGTCAACAATTGCTACTTGATTTGTAAGTACTTTTACCTTGTTTACATGAGCCATGAGGTCATCTCCTTCTTCCATCTTTACTGTTAAGAACTTTTTCCTTATTCATAGAATATTACCAAGGTTTTTAATGTCATAGATATTGCAAAGAGTTTTTCATGCTTCCACTGGTCCATTGCAAGCAATAACATATGAAAAATTAACATCATCAAGATTTTTTACAATCATATCAAAAGCCTTTTTTCACATCGTTTGTACTCCTTTGTCACCTTGACATCAACATCATCACTAGAAGGCTCTTCACTTTCATCAACAATGTCCCAAAGATCCAATGAAGCCAACAAAAGCTCTATTTTTTTCTTCCAATGGTAGAAGTTGTCACCTCTAAACTTTTCAATCACTCTCAAACCTTCACACTCACTTGAAGCCATATCTAAAGAAGTGGTGTATTAAAGAAAATTAAGAAAAGAGAAGATAGAACTCTAAAAATCAACAAAAAAGTGTTGCTACCTTAGAATTCCAAAATACCCGCTTTGTGAGTAAACTAATGATTTCACTCTTTGATCACTCTCAACTTCACTTATAAGACGTCTTACAAGTCTTACATAATATCAAAACCTCTCTTACAAGCTTTGCCACTCTTTTATCATCTCTAATGTCTCATAACACCTCTTTTGACTATAAGAAGATCTATTAGGAACTTAAGCACACGAAATTTTAATATTAGTATATCAATGAGGTAGGTCAGCAAAGAAACACACCACTAATATTCTAAAATAATATTCTAAAGTGTATAACAATCTCCAAGACTATGATTGCACTTAATAACAAGTAAGAACATAACTACATCAACAACTAGATGCAAATGGAGATTTAGAAGATACCAAATTCTAACATAAGCAACAACCATAAGATCTACTCTTCATAACAACAAAAAAACTTCAAAGAACTTCAAAACTAACAACTAAAGGTGAGTGGGTCCATAACCTATTGAAAAAATAGAACTTTGAAGTGAGAATACATAGCATCAGCAAGGTTGTATACAAAGAGAGTATGGAGTAAGATATCTCTTACTTCTAACATCTAATACTTATAGGTTGTGGTTGCTGCCCTATAAGACAACTTCCACTTTTTGACTTTTAAACATATGATCCTATGATTTTTTGGTATCTAATATACTTCGACGATATCTTATGGTCCTTAGATCCTTTGTTATCTTATTAACCATAAGGATATCCTATGCCAAACACTAATTACTCTTACATAGTCTTTGTATATTTCCTAGTTAATGCTTTATCTTCTTGATCTTGACTCTTGGTCCTTAACCTCGTCCTATATCCATAGGATGCTCTTTCTATATACCAACTGTCAATCCTTTGACCATTAGTAACTTATTTAAGATAATATCTTCTACAATACAACTTATTTTACTTTCACTTTTACTTCAAAAAAATCTCACCTATTGCCAAGAGATAATTTGGAGATACTATTGAAAGCAAAATGAGGATATTTTGCATTAGTGAAGGGAGATTAACTATAACAAGGTATAGATTAAATATTTGTATTATTGATATATAGGGATAGATAATTAGAACCATGGAAGTTTCTAGAATTGAAGGTAGGTTAGTAGATTAGATAAGATCTATTGTAGAATATTTTAGAAAGAATTTAGGATGGTTATTTATATAGGATCTACCATAGAATCTTTTAAAAAAAATCTTAGGGCAATTATTTAGGTAGAGTCTACCATAGAATCTTCTAAAAAGAATTTAAGATAGTTATTTAAGTAGAATCTACTACTTACGAATATTTTAGAAAGTCCAAGGTAATAAAACAAAGTATAAATAAGACTGGCCAAGGTCTTTTGAGGCATCTAATCAAATATGGCTTCAAACTTTTTATCTTAATACAATTGGATTTTGAGTCTTCATATTTTGTTCTATTTTGACTTAATTTTGGTTGCTCAATTTTGTCTTCCATATCCCAATTTGTTTACTAATATTCAATTTTGTTCTAGTCTTGTTTGTTCCATCTTGTCATAATATTTTATGTTGCTATGGATTAGATGGGTCTTGAATACTTGAGATAGACTGGTCCTATTTTAACTTCCTTTTGGATACACATCTACATCACCAAAATAGCCATCAATGAAAATGTCAAATATACAAGTTCCTTGAATGCTATCTATTTTTTATATAAAAAGTTACCTTGCTACAAGGATCCAAAACAATAGCTAATAGCGCTAGCCTCTTTGAACAAAGAAAAAATGCCACAAAAATAAAAGATAAAATAAAAAATAAATGAATAAGAAAATCAATTTGAATAGGTCCAGATTGTTGTCACTATGTGCTTTCTTACAATTGTTTTGTTACACCACAACAAAGAAAAAATCTTTGATGCTACTAATGCATTTTTGCTTTTGGTATAATATGTAAACTACACATGAAGAATCTTCAACGATCCTTTGCTAATCTATTACTTTGTGAGTCTTATTAATGCATCTTAATTAGTGGATTAGTTAAATACATAGTTTTAAGTCATTTTATTATAAAAATACTAAGATTAGAGAGTCTTTTTGACTATTTAATTATTTATTAGAATTCAAAAGTATTTATAAGTTACAAAAGTCTTATTAGAAGAAAAATCATAAAATAAAGTCTTAGTAAATCTTGGAGGTAATTATCTTAATTAGTTTAGTATTTTTACTTATTATTAAGTATAAGGAATTAGTTATTGAGACCAATATCTTCATTGACCTTCTATCTATATTTATAACTTATAAAAATCCTATCAATGATTAATTAGTAGTTAGAAGAAGCATAAAAAGAAATTCATATCTTTCTAATTAATTATATAAAAAATAATATTTTTAATAGATATAAATTAATTTTATTGATATAAAAAATCACAAAAGTAGGAAAATATAGCCTTAAATAGATATCAGTATTATAAAAATATAACATGATTTTTTAGAATGTATTTAGAAGTTTTTAGGAATTTTTATAAAAAATTTGAAGACCTTGATAAAATTGAATTTACTACCTTAGGAGCCATTATGAAGAAATGAAGGAAGATTCAAAGGCCACATAAGATTTATAAGCTAATTGGATATTTTTGAATACTATGGTGAAGTCAAAATTACAAAAATATTAGTTTTACTAGTAGAAAATAGGAAGACCAATAACTAGTCTAGTCCTTACAGAAAGGGAGGTGCATAAGTTCTAAATAGATTGTAGCACCTTTGATATAGGCAAGAAGATCAAACTAAAGACTTGTGGTATCTCTTAACAATCTATATAGATTACTTGTGAGCGATGATGAGGCTCGAACTCTTGATCTCTTAACAAGTTATCCTTGAGGTAAAAATTATTTATTTAATTTTTTTATTATTTATATTCTATCTTTAACCTATTATAATGTAATTATTGAAGAAAAGAAGTCTAAAAGCTACAAACACTAAGCATCAATAAGATTTGTACACAAAGAGAAGTTTGGAGTAAGATATCTCTTACTTCTAACACCTTTTACTTATAGGTGGAGTTTACATCTAAAGTACATGGACTTCATCTAGAGACATCTTTATCCTTTCAATTAAATCTAGATTCATATTAACTTAGTCGTGACTTTAAAACCCTAGCCGCTACCATAGTAATTTCTTTTAATCTTTAGCTACCTTTTGACTATTAGCAACTTATTATGATTAATCTTCATGTCGTAGTAACCAAGTAAGAGCTTATTAATCTTCAACACTCTCACTTTGCTAATTTTTAAAAGACTTTCAATTCTAATCAATTCGTGATGTCTATCCTTCACTAATGCCTTAATAAGTACATGAGCAACCATGTTATTTGTAGCACAATACTTCATACCTACTATTCCTTCTTCAATCTTCTCTCATAAGAAATGATGTTGAATATCAATATGCTTGGTCCTTCATTCAATACATCTTTTCCATATTATTAGCCAAGATGATCAAATTATCAACATAAAAGATTATAATCAGTAAGAACTCTTTTGGTTGCATCACATACAATGAATGATGAGCCTCACTTCTAACAAATCTATCATTGAAAAAAAAAGTGTCAATTTGTTGGTATCATACTCTTGGTGATTGTTTCAATCCATACAAGGATTTTTTCAATTTGCACATAAGATGTTCTTTCTCTTGTTACACAAATCCTTGAGGTTGGTCCATGTAGATGTCTTCTTTTATTTTTCTATTCAAAAAGAAAAACTTTACATCTATTTGGTATATTTCCAAATCTATTTCTACTCCAATTGCTACAATGGTTCTAATGGTAGTGAATTTGGCAATAGGTGCATAAGTCTCATTAAAATCAATTCCAACAACTTGTGAGTAGCTTCTAACAATTAATCTTGTCTTGTGCCTCACCACCACACTTATTACATCTCTTTTTGTCCTAAACACCTACTTATAATCAACACTAGATTGATTTGCTTGAAGAAGTGCCAATTTCCATGAATCATTGTCCATAAAAGATTGGTACTCTTTTTCTATAGCCCTCTCTCATTTGATTGCATCTTCAAACTTTTTAGCATCAAATAAAGATAATAGATTAGCAAGAAGAGTAACATTTATATATTTTTTGAAGAAAGATGTGATTCTTCCACCATTCACCACATTACCTTTTTCTTTTCTCAAAAGATACCTCCTTTCACTTATAGAAGAACATTCACCTTGTTGCACTTTATGTTCTTTTTCAACCTTCTTCTCTCTTAAACCTTGTCATTTCTTAGTCAATGGATGGTACTCATCATCATCATTATCATAATCTTCTACATCTTCATTTCCTTCATTGCTGATCCTAGTAATTTTAAGAGCCTTCGTCTTTTCAATCTTCTTTGGCTTTTCATCTTTATCAACTTTATTGTCTTCATCTTCTTGTTTCTTTGCTGAATTCAAAGATATATCCACAAACATACTATTACTCTGACTTGGACATATTTCCAAATACTCACATGCATTCTTGTGCTCCAAAAACTCAACATCACGACTTTTGATGATCTTCTTGGTTTCCAAGTATATTAGCCTATATACCTTAGTACCTTCACAATAACCAAAAAAAACACACTTTGTACCTTTTGCATCAAGTTTGGACTTCAGAAAATTTGGTGTTTTTGCATATGCAATGCAACCAAAAGTCTTCACATGAGAAATGTAAGGTTGTCTCCCACTTCAAGCTTCTTGTGGTATCATTGATGTAAGATCTCTTATTGGACATCTATTTCTTGTATACACCACATTCACCCCAGCTTCAATCTAAAATTCATAGCTAAGATTTTGAGCATAAAGTATGTTCCTTGCTATCTCTATGATGATTCGATTTGCCTTTTCAGCAATACCATTTTGTTGTGGAGTATATGGGATTGTGATTTATCTAGCAATTCTTTCATTCTTCAAATAAATATCAAATTGCTTAGACATGTACTCACCTCTATTGTCCATATGTAGTACCTTAATCTTGCATTCATTTTCTTTTTTAACAAGTACTTTCAATTCTTTAAACTTCCAAAAGCATTCATTCTTGGCTTAAAGAATGTAGATCCAAATCTTTCTTGAATAATCATCAATGAAAGTGAGAAAATACCTTGATCCTCCAATATTTGTGTTCTTTATAAGTCTACATACATTAGAATGGACAATCTCTAGCAACTTGATAGCATGTATTGCTACACTATTTAGAAATGAGGCCCTTTGTTATTTGCCTTGTATACATCCTTCACATATAAATTATTTTGCATTTTGGCTTGTATTGCCAAGATCTAAGCTATTTACCATAGATTTGACTTCTCTCATGTTCTTCACATTCAAATTGCTAAGGCGATGATGCCATATATTCAATTTATCTTCATTTGATGTAAACTAAGCAAATACAGCTACATCTACTCTATTCAGCTTTTTACAAATGAAGTAGTACAAATTTCCTTCTTTAAAGCTTTTGAAGATCTTATCTCCACTCAATGTTCTTACAAAACATCCAATCATGTCAAATTAAACTTTAAAATCTTTCATTATAAGTTTATTCACTGAAAGTAGGTTTTGCTTCATCTTAGGTAAATGAAGGATGTTTTTTAATATGATTCTATCGATTTGTCCATTCACAAACACTTCTATTATAATAGAGCCAATTTTAATGGCTTTACATGTGCCACTATCTGCCAACACTACATTTGATGCTAGAATAGCTTCATAAGTATCAAATAAATACTTATAAGATGTCATATACTCGAAACAACCTGAATCTACAATCCATCTTGACATGGCAGCCATAGAGGTCCTATTTGTTGCCATGAATGCATAATCATGTCTTCCAAACTCATTTTGTATATTATTTACATTATCGTTCTCAATCTTTTTGCCTTTGTAGTAATTTTGAGTAAAATGGCCTACTTTGTAATAAATGAAGGAAGATTTGACATTACCTTGTTGATTTGAATAGTTGTCCTTGCCTTGATATGGATAGAGTATTGAATCTTTACTTTGGGATTTTTTTTTTTTTTTTGCTTAGTTATTTCATTGGCAAGTCTTGCCGTCACATAGTTCATTGTTACCTCTTTTATCTTAATAGACTCCAATACCACAATGAAGTAGTTATAGGATTCAAGAAGGCTTATTAGCAAGGTTATGAAAATATAACTTTCTTCTAAAGACTTGTCAATAATTGTTAGTTGATTTGTAAGAGCCTTTACCTTATTCACATGATCCATGAAGTCTTCACCTTCTTCCATCTTGCAAGTGAAGAACTTCCTCCTTGTATAGATGATGTTGGATAATTTTTTGTTTTCATAGATATTACAAAGAGTCTTCCATACTTCCGCTATCGTGTTGTGGTTCAGCTACCATGCAAAAATAATGTGATTATGTATTTAATGTACAATTTACTTAGCAACATGGTAAGAGCCATGTTACTGGATTTTTGTTGGTTATAGGATGTGGATAGATTACTACCTCAAAAAGAGATTGTTTAAAAGGGCTTCTATTAAAATTTATATAACTTTATTTTATTTTGATAGTGACTTTGAAGTTGATCTTATTAGTAGTAACTTTTAAATATTTAGAATCACATTTGTTAGATATTGGTGATCCTTAAAGTCTTATTTTGTTTATTTTATTTGGTATTTAGGACATATATTGAGTAAATCTTATAAAGAAAAGAGTTCAAGAGGGATTTTGGTAGCAAAAAGAGAGTTTAGGGCATCTATATAGATGAATGGAGATGGATGATGAAAATCTCCATTCTTATTGGTCAAAAATCATGACCAATGGACTTCAGGGAGGTTGCCTGAGGCCATATTAGAGATTAAGGTTAATTTTTCAGAGGCATTCGAGTTTTGGAGACTAGAATCAGTAAGTTTAGGTTTTTGGCTACGATTTTGGTGCAAATTTTGAGTCATTTGGAGTTTATATGAAAGAGACATGGATGCTCAAAGTTAGGGTGTTGATTTTGTACCTACTATCACTCTTTTGGATATAATGTATACATACGGAAAGCAACAGAGGATCACCGATTGAGATTGGAGAGAGTAATTTTTTAGGTATAATTTATTGCTTGATGAATTCTGAGCTGAGATGAAGGCATCATTGGAAGTTGAAGTCAGCATCTGAAATCTAAGAAGTTGTAAGTGACCCAAATTGCTAGTAGTTGTGTTTTGAGCTATATCTTGTGTAATTTGATAAGATTCTAGCTAAAAATTTCTAAGAATGTGTATTTTTATGTTACTAAATTTTATACATAATTTTTATGATATTTGAATTTTGGATTTGTGAGATATGAAGAAAATAGTAGTTAAGTGCTTATAAATTAGGATTTTAGAGCACTTGCTAGGATTTTTAAGATGTCAGACAATCAGTAGCAAATTTATAGTTGAATTTTTTTAAAGTAAAGCTTAAGGGTGAATTCTATGATATCTGTGAATTTGGAAAAATTTGAATAATTGGATCAAGAGATATGAATTTCTAAAGTTTAAAAAGAAGAAATTATTTGGAGAAATATTATATTTTTAAAAAGATTTTATTATAACTTGAGCCTTTTATATAAAGCAAAGGAGTATTTTATAAACCAAGAATTTATATATATATTGAAGATAGATATATGGAGCTATGGTTGAATTTTTATATAAAGATGAGCTTTTGAGAGGAGATTGTTGATTTCTTTTGAAGTTATTGAAAACCTAATCTATCAGCAAATGGTTAGCTATGATTTAGTATAGCCAAGAATGTTAGAAAATTTCTAGATATTTTAGAAAGCCTTATGTACAAACCTTCTTAAATATAAAAGGATTTATTAGTACAATATCTTTTTGATATTTTAGTATTTATATGTCTTCTACTTTTAAGGTTAAATAACTTATTAGAGCTTGGCCAATAAATTAAAACTAAACTTTCTACAACTAGGTACTCAATGTATTCCCAGATAGAAAACCATGCAGTACAACACCACTAGTTTTTCGCAAGAGATAATGTGGAAAAAATTGGCTTTATCTATATTAATTGTAGTCAATCTAAAAGCCTTTTTTTTCCGATGTTTGAACTCTTTCTTCTCCTTCATATCAACATCTATGCTTGGAGCCTCTTCACTTTCATCTAAAATATTCTAAAGATCCAAAGACGTCAACAACAACTCCATTTTTATCTTCCAATGGTAGAAATTTTTACCTCTAAACTTCTCAATTATTCTCAATCCTTCATCTTCACTTGAAGCCATGTCTAAATGAGAGATGTATTAAAAAAGTTTGAAAGAAGAAGTCCAAATGCTCTCAAAATCAACAAGAAAGTATTGTTGCTTTAGAATCATAATATCCTTCTTTATGAACAAACTAGTGTTCTTACTCTCAAAAAGAACTCTCAACTTCACTTCTAAGACTTTTTACAAGTCTAATGACCTATCTAAACATTTCAAATCTGATTTGCCACTCAAATATCATTCTTATATTCACAAATCATGTCTATATACTATAAAAGGTATTTTAAGCAAATCAATATCTTTAGGACATGAAACTAAAAAATTCGACCACCAAGGATCTATCTCAACAAAAGTACAATGCAAATGTTCTGTCAAGGACAAGAACTCGATGAAAAAACAGTTCAGACAAGTAAGCCTTCACTCAAAGAAAAGTAACAAAATATGAATAATAAGTATGTATATTGAAAAGAGAAACTAGAATGGCTATTGCCAAAAGACAAGAAAACTAGAGACCCTTGAAACTAGACTAGAAGCAAGAAAGGAGTTGACAAGAGTGAAGAAGCCTTCACTCTTGTCTCTATATATACTATCTAATTAAGGGCTACGTGGCGACGTTCTATAGGACCTCCAATATGTGTTGACTTTGTAGGACACATGCCTTGACTTACAAGGCAAGTTTTTCTACGTGTGGGCCACATAGTTAGCTTGATCTTCAAGCTAACAACATGTGTGGCACATGGCCAACTTGTTGACCACGTTTCTAATCAAAAAAATCAATTAAAGACACCTATGAAGTCAAAGCAACGTCTAAGAAGTTTCTAGGGAGCTTCTATATTAAATATTATAGAATTAACTTACTTTTATCTACTTTTACTTACTTCTACCTATTTCTATATGTAATTATTAGCTTACATGATTATGGCCGTGACATTACCCCCCCTTCTAGAGACGAGTTCCACGAGGAGCGGTCATCATATGTTGAGGAAGTCTATGATGCGACGAATTATATTCGCCACATACTCTGATCTCTTTTCTCTTCGAAGATGATTGATAGGGCCTCTCAACCATCGGTAGTGTCCCATACTAGGGCAGAAAGACCACTCAGTTATTTGATCATTGTTGAGGCCTTCGTAACTTCCTTCGAATAGAATATTCGGAACACCATCAGGAGTTGTTCCTACTTCTAGCAAAATCACCAAACATCGAGAGTCCCTTCCCAAATCGTGATATCAAACGCGTTGTATCTCACCATCTATTCGAGGAAGAACATGTCGTTCTTGAAGATCTTCATCTCGATTGCGTCATCTTGAAGGTTGTGACAATCGTAATGTCTCGTCCGGCAGGTCAGCAAACGAAGGTTCTTGAGTTGAATCCGCTGGTTGTTGGCTCTCCATCTAATTAGCATCACAAATGCAAAGAAGTTACAAATAAGGATAGGAAATTGAATGTTATCTTGCCTCAATCTTGTCTCTTTTATAAGAGAGGTTTTCATCTTGGTTTTGATGGATGTCGTTGATGAAAAACTTTGACTTTAGCTGATGCATTTGCTAGATTCCTGGATGGCTCCCATGTGCGTTCACTAATATCATATCCGCGCCAATGAACAAGATATTCCAGCTTATTTTGGTGCCGCCTTGAGTCTAATATCTCTTCCACCTCAAATTCTTCATTATTATCTACTTCTATAGGAGGCGGTGGCATTTGTCTTCTTCCTTGTATATCCACTATCTTATATGGTTCAAGAAGAGACACGTGAAATACAGGATGGATCTTCATTGACTCTGGTAGATGTAACCAATATGCAACTGGGTTGATCTGTTCAGAAACAGAAAAGAGGCCAAACCTACGATAGTCCAACTTATCACAAGGTCGAGTAGTCTTGATATTCCGACGAAGTAGCCATATCTTATCACCCACATTGATTTGTGGTTGCTCCTTACGATATAGATCTGCGTTTATCTTTTGTCGTTCTTGAGCTTCCTTCAATTGCGTCTTCATTATTGCATGTAACTCTGACAACCGATTTGCCATATCTTCTGCTGCAGGATTATCAACTTTTGAAAAATCAAAAGTATCAAGTCGTGGATGATAGCCATAATTGGTAAAGAAAGGTGTTTGTTGCGTGGAAGAATGTACGGTATTATTATAAGCAAACTCTGCCAAAGGCAGAAGGGTTGTCCAATTATCTTGTTGGTTGTTGATAGTACACCTTAAATATTGCTCCAAGACTTGGTTTACGCGCTCTATTTGTCCATCAGTTTGAGGATGGAAAGCCGAAGATAGCTTTATGTCCACTTTTAAAATCTTGAAAAGGGTCTTCCAAAATATTGACACAAATTGAGTTCCCCTATCTGATATGATATCTTTAGGTAATCCATGATAGCGATAGATATTATCAATGAAAAGCTTAGCTGTTTCTTCACCTGTGATAGATTTTGTACATGGCACAAAATGTACCATCTTGGTGAAACGATCTACTATCACAAATATAAAATCATAAGATCTTGAGCTTGGAAGATCTGTGATGAAATCCATAGAAACAGAAGACCATGGTTGTTCTGGTATAGGTAATGGCTGAAGAAGTCCGTAAGGTTGATGACGAGGAATTTTTGATCTTGAACAAATATCACATGATTGTACAAAGTCTTTGACTGACTTCCACATTTGTGGCCACCAAAAATCTCTTGATATGAGTTCCAAAGTCTTATTATATCCAAAGTGCCCTACTGTTGGAAAGTCATGACGTGCTTGAAGAACACGTAAACGTGCTTCTCCTTCTGGAACATATAGGCGTCCTTCAAAATATAATAGATTATTCTTGAATTCAAACTTAGAAGGATCATGAGACTTGGAAGAATTATTCTCGATATCATAAACAAGAGGGTCTGAGGACATACTGGATTGGATTTGCTTGAGAAAAGTTGAATCAACAGTCAATGTTGATTTCATTGCTCGGAGATGAAATTACTCCGGTTTCAAGAGGATTGTTCTTTGTTGCTCAAAAGCTGCATCTCCTTCTTTTGATGCAAAATAAGAACGTCTAGATAGGGCATCAGACAAACCTTGTTGTTTTCCTGGCCGATAAGTGATAATGAAGTCGAATCTTGACAAAGACATACTCCAACGAGCTTGACGACGATTCAACACGCATGCTGACATGAAATACTCGAGGTTCTTGTGATCTGTATACACAGTGACTGGACTAGAAGCGCCTTCTAGATAATGATGCCATTCTTGAAAGGAATCCATGATTGCAAGAAGTTCTTTATCGTGGATCTCATAATTGATCTCGGCTGCTAAGAATTTTCTTGAATGAAAAGCTATCAGATGAAGTTTGTCATCTGTTCCCATTTGTGATAAAACTGCACCCAAGGCAAAATCTGATGCATCTGTTTCCATAAAAAATGCCTTGGAAAAGTCAACAGGATATAAGACTGGTGCAGAGACAAACGATGTCTTCAAGGCTTTAAATGCTGCTTCCGCTTCTTGATTCCATTGGAATTTATCTTTACTAGTCAAGCGTGTAAGTGGAGCTGCAACTCGTGAGAAATCTTTGATGAAGATCCGATAGTAATTGGCAAATCCCAAGAAACATTGGACATCTCTTACTGTCTTTGGAATCTTTCAATCCATGATTGTTTGGACTTTCTTAGAATCCATCATGAGACCATCATTTGAAATGATGTATCCTAAAAAGTCAACTTGAGTAGTGTGAAATACACACTTTTCCATCTTGGCGTACAATCCTGCATCTCTAAGTTTTTGTAATACTTGACGAACATGTATTTCATGTTCTTCGACATTCTTAGAATAGATCAAGATATCGTCTAGATAGCAGACGATAAAATTGTCTAAGAGTCCACGAAATACATCATTCATGAGATGTTGAAAAGCAGCTGGTGCATTCGTGAGTCCAAGGGGCATGACATTATATTCGAAATGTCCATACTTGGTTCGAAACGCAGTCTTCCATTCATCTCCTTCTTTGATCCGTACTAGATTATATGCTCCTCTTAGATCTATTTTTGTATAGATCTTAGCTTGATTCAACTGGTCAAGGAGTCCTGATATCAAAGGTAATGGATACATGTTCTTGATTGTGATCTTGTTGAGTCCTCGATAATCAACACACATTCGTAAAGATCCATCTTTTTTCTTTACGAATAGAATTGGAGCTCCTGCTGGAGATTTTGAATGGCGTATGAAATTCTTTGCTAAATTCTCGTCAATATATGTCTTGAGTTCAGCCATCTCATCTTGCGATAAACTGTAAATTGGTCCAAATGGTGGCTGAGTTCCTTCCTTAAGGTCGATTGAACAATCATATGGGCGATGTTTAGGAAGAATATCTGCATTCTTTTTCTCAAAAACGTCTTGATACTCCTGATATTGACTTGGAATGCCACTTGAAGTCTTTACATTTTCAGAAATAGGTGCAGCATAAATAGCAAAAGTTGATCCTTCTTTTGCTGCGTGTATAAATACTTTTGCACCTATCAGTACGGGTTTTACTATACTAGACTTATAATTTTTTACTTGGTTGGTAGAACTATTAATAACGCTCTGGGAAAAGTCAAGTTTGCGTGAATTCGAATCTATTCGAGGGTTATATTTTTCTAGTCAGGATAAACCTAAAATAACTGGATTGGACGGGGATTTAATTATGTTAAAAGCTATGTAGCTATCATGACCGTCTATTGTTACTTTTATAGGATGAGTTTCATGAGTGACATCTCCAGAAGACAAGGGACGACCATCTATGACTTCTACATGTATTGGTTTAGGTTTCTGTACAAAGGGTATTTTACGACTTTTAACAAATTGTTTATCTAAAAAACATGCTGAGGCTCCCGAATCTAATAAAGCAAAGGCTTTGTAATTCTTAGGTCCTAAATATAAGTCTATTATAAAACAAGGAGAGGGTTTTGAGGAGAGGATAGGACCTTCATTAGGAATTGTACAAGGTTCCAGCTGCACGGTCCCTATTGTAGCTGGACGAATCCGTTTTTCGACATGTTGTCTTCTTTGACCGTCGTACCCCTTATTTTATAGTTGCATCGTTTCTTTGGACAATGTTGAGCAGTGTGCTTAGGTTCTCCGCAATATAAACATAATCCTTCTTGACGACGACGAATCTTTTCTTACTCAGTTAGGGGTTTAAAACGTACCGCGTCAATTTGCATGTCTTCTACTTCCGAATGTACGTTTGGCAAAGATGTTGATGTTGCCATTGAGTAATAACGTTGAGGTTCCCGTGAATGATTCTCGGATCGAAATTCGAAAAGTCAATTATCATATTTTACTGCAAAATTGATTGCTTGACTCAAAGTTTGAGGATCAGGTAAGTTGAGCATCAATTTCTTTACTTCGTATTGCAATCTATAAAGAAATTGACTGATGAGTGTAGCATCATCCCACTTGATGTCAATTACAAGTTGTCAAAATTGTGAAGCATATACTGTTACTGAGTGATTTCCTTGTCGTAGAATTCGGATCTTATTTGTTGCAACACGAGTTGCATCGTGTTCACCATACATAGATCGAAACTCCACCAAAAAAGCTTCCAAATTGTCCAATATTGGATTTTGTTGTTCAAGAAAAGACGAAAACCACGATAATGCAGAACCAGAAAGTAGAGTGCCAATAAACCTGACTTGTGATCCTAGAGTTGGATAGCTTTGCGGTTGAAGTTCAATTGCCAATTGTACTTGATTGATGAACCCTCAAAACTTTGATCTCGTACCATCAAATTTCTCAGGTAAGGCAATTCTTGGTTCTCTAGTGCTTATAGGGTGATGTACAATTGGAGAAGGAACGTGATTTGTTGTAGATGTTGAAGCAGCTCCGATCATCTCTATATCCCCACTTTCTGCTATTCTTGTTCTTTCCTGTGTTGGTGAATTGAGTTGATGCATCGCAAGCATTAACTCCTTCATTTGCTCTTGCATTTGTGCCATTGCACTCTTCATTTCAACAAGCTCTGCCATAATGACACTAAGAAGAAAAATTTGTTTGATATTGCTCAAGACAAAAGAAAAGAAAGACTTGATAACAAAGAAGATACTAAGAACAATATCAATTTAGAAGTGGGTAATCCGCAAACTTCTAATACGCTTATGCCTTGTCAAGAGAAAGGGGTAATCCACTCTTACTCAAGAAAAACAAAGCTCTGATATTGTAAGTACACTCTTGTCAATCTGTCAAGGACAAGAACTCGATGAAAAAACAGTTCAGACAAGTAAGCCTTCACTCAAAGAAAAGTAACAAAATATGAATAATAAGTATGTATATTGAAAAGAGAAACTAGAATGGCTATTGCCAAAAGACGAGAAAACTAGAGACCCTTGAAACTAGACTAGAAGCAAGAAAAGAGTTGACAAGAGTGAAGAAGCCTTCACTCTTGTCTCTATATATACTATCTAATTAAGGGCTACATGGCAACGTTCTATAGGACCTCCAATATGTGTTGACTTTGTAGGACACATGCCTTGACTTACAAGGCAAGTTTTTCTACGTGTGGGCCACATAGTTAGCTTGATCTTCAAGCTAACAACATGTGTGGCACATGGCCAACTTGTTGACCACGTTTCTAATCAAAAAAATCAATTAAAGACACCTATGAAGTCAAAGCAACGTCTAAGAAGTTTCTAGGAAGCTTCTATATTAAATATTATAGAATTAACTTACTTTTATCTACTTTTACTTACTTCTACCTATTTCTATATGTAATTATTAGCTTACATGATTATGGCCGTGACATGTTCTAATACTTTTTTTTAAGGTAAAAAAAATAAACACCAACACCAAAATTCTCTTGACTACAAATAAGACCAAATCAAGATCTAGATCTAGATTCTTAATCTGATAGTTAGGTACTTCTAAATCCTAATATTAGTAATAACAACTTGATCTAATCCATACATCAACAACCACTTCAAAGAACTTCAAAATATTCAAGAAAATGTATGTGGACCCATAACCTATTGAAGAAAAAAAGTCTAAAAGCTACAAATACTTAGCACAATCAAGGTTTATACATAAAGAAAATTAAGGAATAAGATATCTCTTACTTCCAACACCTTTTAATTATAAGTGGAATTTACATCCAAAGTACATGGATTTCATTTAGAGACATCTTCATCCTTCCTACTAAACCCAAATTCATCTTAACCAAGCGGCGACATTAAAATCCTAGTCACCACCATAGTAACTTCTTTTAATTCTTTGTTGTCTTTTGACTATTAGCAACTTATTATGATTAATCTTCATATGGTTGTAACTAAATAAGAGCTTGTTGATCCTCCATAGTATTCATAGTAACTTGAGTTTGTATATTTTTTATATCATTTAAAAGATTAAAAAATTTATTAATTTAAAAATATATATATTTTACCTTTTACTTCTATTTTTTATTAGATAAAAATTCAATAAAAAAAATTGTGACTAATTTTGTAGTATATAATTACTTGATTGTACTTCTTTCATTTCTTCTCTGTTATTTTTCTTTTCTTCTTGTTTCTTGCTACTTCTACTTTAAACCACCAATTACGAAAAAATTCTTAATTGAGGCCATCTTATAATTTGGATTGAAAGGTTGAATATTACCTTTACATAAATAGTAAATTTGTAGGGAGATGGTACTTCTTATGGTGTGTGTGAATGTAAATTTTACTTGTTGTGATTGATCTTGCTTGGTTTTATTAATTAAGCAATTAAAATAGGTATTCATTATTAATAAGTACTCTACATCTCTTTCTTATTAGTATATAAAAAGCATTTTAAATTTTAAATTTATAATATAGTCAAAAATTTCATTATTGAGATAAATTTTGATTTGCTTTCAAATTTTTATCAATCAATTTTTATGTGTTGGATCTTTTAATTTGAAACTTTTTGAGGTTTTATATCCTAATTTTATCTTTTTAATAAATTATTGCATGTTTAATTTAAAATTGATTTAAATTTTTAGTAAGTTTTAGATTGAAAAGGGATTCACTACCTTGGCAATTTCATATATCCCATGTTTGAAAACGTATTTTTTAGTGCCTAATTATAATTTAATAGTCGAAATTTTTAAATAAAATTATTTTAAAGTTAAAATTGTAATAGTATAAAATTCAATGCTATTAAAAAAATTAAAATTAAAGTTAAAAATAGTATCATTAAATTAAATCAATTATTTTTTTAATTCATAAAAATAAATTCAACTAATATTTTAATTTACTTCTAATTTTTATCTTAACTTTTATTTTTATATTATTTAATTTTATTTTTTACTTTTATTCATATTTTTATCTTTAGCTTTCTTTTTTAATATTTTCTATTACTGTTATTTACTGATATTATTTTTATTTTCTTTGCATGTATAATAATTTTTATATTTTGAAGTTGGTAAATATATTATTATTCATCTATTAATTTATTTTTTATGAAATATTGTTATTTCTAATTTCAAGTAATACTTAATTAATCTAGTATTAGTGTTAGCATTACTTGGTGGTTTTTTTTAGATTAGTTGTGACTTCCAAAGTAAAAAAAATGAAATTCAAATACAACTTCAAATATAAAGATTAAGTTTGGTAAGTTCCAAACCTTAGCTCTTTAAATTATTTGAAATTATAGACATACAAGGAAAGAGTATGGTTTGGCAAAAATAGATCGGTTATAAACTTTAGCTTTTTATTTTTATTTCAAATTTTAGGTACACTTAGAAAATAATACAAGGAGACTTGCTATTTTAAAGGTGTTATCTTAACCATTCTATTATCTTGTAGTATAATTGAATAGTAAAATATTCAATTACATGCACCAATTTATTTTCAATCTACCTCTTTTTGTTAAGAAAACTTGATTGTATTGTAATATGCACTTTCAATTTTTAGTCATTGTGTAACAAGTGAAATTAGATTGATAGCTGGCATGACTAGTTTTTGGCATTGAATCTGTACTTGTGAGAAGTAATGATCTCTATGAGACAAATTTAATTATTCCATATTATCCTACAAGTTGCCTTTCATCTGATTCATTTAATTTTTTTGGTAGCTATGTGTTAAAATTTTAAACTACTTGTACTACCTTTGGTCATATTTTTCAATCTTTAAATTATAAATTAAGTCCAACTAACAAATGACTCTGCCATATTAAGATTAGCATGAGATCTTAATTTTATATTTAGTTGAATCTAATGCATTACTTATGAGAAAGGTTTAATTATTAGATGAGGCCATTAATTTGAAATCGGCATAAGATCTCATCTTAGTATATAATTAAGCTCCATGCCTTACAAATAAATAAGAAAAAAAAGGAATTTATGTTATTTAATAAAATAAAAATAAAAATAATTTTAAATTTACTTATTTTATTTTAAACCACCTATTAGATATTTTATCTTAAGAAATTTTTTGAAAACCATATATTTAGTTATATGCCACTTAGAATTAAATCTAAAGTAGTTTATCCTATTATTAATCTTTTTTTGTAATATAGACATATTTTATAATCTAAAGTATATATTAAGACTATAATTATGAAAAACCACATATTAGAAGAAATTTGTGATAAGATGTCACAAGCTTCTATTAAGATGGAGCATAGTAGAGGATAGTTAATCCTTTACTTTCTTCAATTCTATAGACTTAATATAGACTTAATAGAAATCTTCAATCAAATGTTGAAATTGATCCAATGATGTTCCTTAGGAAATTATTAATTATAATACCTTCAAGATTACAAGGTGCAATAATTCCACCCAACCTTCCAAAATTTAGTGGATCTATTAATAAAGATCTAGTAACTTACGTAGAAAGATTTCTAAAAGCATTTATTATTAGTTTAGTAATTAACCATGGATATTATCTTATATGATTTCTAAAAATCTTGATGGATTTTACATACGTATGATATAGATCCTATATAGAAGGATCATTTAGTGCATAAGAACAACCTTTGGCAACAATTTTTTGTCAATTTAGGCCCGTGATTGGCCAACAACAAGCCCTTTCAACCTTAAGCAACATTAGATAAGGTCCCTCAAAGAACATTATGTCTTACATGAGGTGATTTCAGACAGTGTGCACTCGATATATTGGTAATCTTATAAATAAAGATATTATAAGGCATTATTTTATTCAAGGTTTTATTATATCTTCTATAATTTGGGATATCTTAAACAAGAGACCTAAGGATTTAAAAAGAGCCATTTAAGCTATTTTAGAAGTAGAGACCATTGATAACAAAAATAATTGTATATTTAAAAGGATAGAAGAATCAATATTCATCTTTATATCTTTGCAATACCGATCTATAGAATTCTATCAACATCTAACTTTAAGCTATTTATAATCTTCTATTTTTTTATTGCTAATTAGTAATCTAATATCTTTAGCTATATAAGGTCCACAAGATTAAGCTCAAATTAATACTTTGAATGATATTAGATTGGAGGAATTTAAAAGTGAAGTAAGATAAACTAATGATGTATTCAAAAATAAGATGATAAATACTATGAAGGACATTAGTGAACAAATGTCTTATCTCATCAAAAATCAAACTTCAACTATAAAGATTAGATACCATGAATAAAAAATTTATACCTCTAGATTGTGGTATACAAAGTATAGATAAGTAAATCACGCTAATCAATTTTATATATAATTTTTATAACAACCACTTATAAAAAAGAAAGAATCTAATATTATAGACCTCCTCACCATTTAAGACAAGTAGGTCTTAGTTTTTCTTCTAATCAAAGGAATAATATCATATCTTGTCTTACTTATAGAAAGATACATCAAATAGGCTAATATTGGATTGAATATGGAATTATATACTCAAATTGTAAAAGTTCTCATTCTATAGATTATTGTAGAAAATCTAATAAGGTCATTCTTTTAACCTTTCCTTCAAAAGATTATTACAACTAAGTTGGAAGAAATATCCAAGGAGTTAGATTTGCAGATCCTATTATTACAAATTGTTCATTAAACCTATACCATAATCATTCAAGCAATAGTAAAATTCATCAATCTTTAATAGAAAATCAAATCAATCGTGGAGTGATGCAAAATCTTTTATTATACAACCAAAATCAAAATCAACTACCATCTTTTCAAGATGTTAAGTATACAATGGTTCCAATTGATGTACCTATTATATCAAATCTATCACATCCTAAATCTAACTTGGTACAAATATATAGCAAGAAGGTCTCTTTGAATAATGGTTATTTATGTTTTTGGCTTGTAACTAGAAATATAAGTACCAAAAAACCAATAGATTTAGCATACCTTAAAAAAGATGAAATATCTTTAAATATTTTAGAAGAATCACTGATATTTGTAGAATTGACAAAAACTACTTAAAAAATAACTAAAAAATTAAAATACAACCAATATTTTTTTAGTTGAATTTGATGAAGAAAAATATCATTTTTTAAGCAAAGAAGAATCTTGGACTTTTAATAAATTTTTAAAATATCCAAAAACTAATAGAATATTTAATCTTATGAAATCTTATGACTAATGGCAAGACTTTCGTATAGCTAGAGCCGAAAATTTCTTTTCGTCAATTGATTCAAATAACACCAACTATCAAAAAAGATCTCAAAGAAGGAATAATTGTACAAAGAAAAATCAAGAGTATAAAAAGGATATTTAGAATTGAGATTAAACTTTTGGAATAGAATATTACAAGAAAAGAAAAAAGAGAGAATTAAAAATATGAACCTATTGAAATAGATGTAGAAATTGTAGATAAAATAATCATTAAGGTCATAGTAGATGATGGAAGTAGTATTAATATTATATAAGAATATACCATGAACAAATTAAGATTAAAAATCACTCACAAGATAATTATAAAAACTAGATTAATTAATCAAAGACCATCTCAATCTCTAGGTCAAATTTGTGATCTTAGTATGCAAGCTAGGGATATAGATTATATGATATTATTTAATATGCTTTGTCTCTATGAAGAAGTAGATAGCTACCCTCTTTTGTTAGAAAGAAGATAGTTGAAGCAATCTAAAAGAATAACTAATTGAAGAGGTTTTAAGCTGTAGAATAGATATTAGTTCATTTCTGTAAGATACTGATAAAATTGACTAATAGTCCATAGAATAGTCAGTTCAGGAGGACGGATGATTGATTTAGTTATTAAAAGTGGTTAATTATAAAATTATAGTTAAAATTTGGGAATCAAGAGCAGTTATATAGAAATCGTAGAAGTTTGTTTGGATGCTAGACTGTGATAGTCATGAGCCAAGGTAAGCTTGGTGCTACCTCTTTGTTTCTTTGTTTTCTTTGTTGTTGAAGAATAATGAATAGTTTCTGAATATTGAGAAGTCAGTCTGTGGAATAAATCAGAGATTGATTTATGAGTTATTGTTTATGTAATTGGAGTATTGAGTGATTGAATTATATTAGGAGTTATTAAAAGATTATAATTGTTGTTTATTGAGAGCTATGTGTGTTTTGGATAAAGGAAGTTGGTGATTATAGAAATTCTATGAATTCAAATTGGTTGGAATGAAGTCTGTTATTTCTAGTATTGGATAGAAATTATGTATTTTGAGTGGTCTTTTGAAAGTGCAGGGTTGTACACTGTTGTTATCAGTTGATGAAGGAGTATTGTTATTGGGAGAAAGCATTATAGTGTTTCTTAGTGTTTTAGTGGTTCAAAATATGGTTAATTGTATGATCTTAACAAACAAAACTCATGCACTTAGTCTTTCCCTGTGTTCAAATTTTCCTATACAGGTTTATTCTGAAAGGAATTATAGAATAAGTAAAATCTACAATTACATTTTGGCGCCATTGCCGGGGATAGACAATAGCATTGAGTGTTAGGAATTAACTGTTGGTTTAGTTAGATGGAAGATAGGAAGCAAATTCAGTAGAATATAATGAAAGACTATGATTATTAAGAATAAGAACTTAACAGTAAAGAGAATACGGCAGTCAAAAGAAAGAATAGAGAGATTTCAAGCAAGAAATTTATTGCATAAGGAGCAAGAACGAAAGTTAAAGAGGAATCATCGATAAAGTTGGATTAAACCATGGTTGCATGCCTGTCAACGTATCTGAGTATATCCAAAAGCTGATCAACATCAAATATTTCAGCAGTTTATACCGTTAGAGAAATTGCCAAGAGTACTTGCGGAAAATTTAGTCAATACACCAGTGTTTTCCTTGAGGCTGTTAACTATGAGTGGAAGAATCATAGAAGAATTGGGTACTCCATTGGATATGTTTCTAATAACAAAAGCTTCCAATTTTGTCAAAATTGGTTCCATAGAGTAGCATAAATTATTGGTCAATAAAGGCCAATTCAGTGTATTTCAAAATCCATCATTTTCACCCTCAATTCAATCGACTAACTTAGTAAGGGATAATAATAGTAAATTGAAGAAACTTAAAAATTTAGAACAATCAAATAGAAAAGGTGCCAATTATTTTGACAAAAGATTAAGTGAAACATTATTCTCTTTAATGGCAATGGGTGGTCCAGCGGTTCCAATAGTAGTATAAATGGATGACATGAGTGATCACACAACGAGCGTGGCTCTATTACCTACTTTTAGGGATTTTCTAGGTGTGGATCTTGATCAATATTTTTCTCAGTTTCTGACAGCATGTATAGCCAATAATGGAAGAACTGAAGATATTTGGTTACGATGGTTGCCACCAACCTTAAAGGATATGGCATTTGAATGGTACAATCGTCAACCAATGGGTCAATTTTTCAATTGGAAAGCATTGAAGAATGCATTTTTAATCCATTTTTGTCCAATTGGTTTTGAAGATCGACTTCGAGAAAGATTAATGACTAGCAAAATGGGTCCAAGAGAGGCAGTGGAATCATACTATGGTCATGTGGAAGATATACTTTGCAAGTGGCTAAATCACCAAATACCAAAGGCTTTTGTATTGACCATATTAATTAACGGATTATACCGACCCGAACTAAAAATGTTTGTAAAAGAGGCTCAACCAAATACGGTAACTGCATCTCTTAATAGAGCCAAGGTTTGGGAGGAATTCCATTATGACCAGTTTTTAATTGTGGATGACACAATGATTCGAATTCAAGGCAGTTATCAAAATCCGACTTGGAATAGATCAATGGATAGTTATCCATGGATGTTAGAAACATTGGCCAATTCTAGTGCCAATATTCAAAGGCCGGTTAATGTCATCCCATTGCAAGCTATACCATCAAATGTGACAACAACATATGCTCCATATTTTCCATATTAACAACAAGCGATAGAATTACCTATAATACTAGCCCGAAAAGATTCCAATGAAGCCTTGCTATTGAACCCGACAAAGAAAATGGAAAAAATGGCCGATAATATGGCCAAGGATAAGGAGAAGAGGCACAAGCCTATCAATACTAGGACCAATTTATGGTACAATAATTATAAGGGCCATGGTCATTTGGTAATAGAATGCCCTTCACCCTCACAAATGATGGATCAATGTATATTTTGTGGAAGAAAGCACTTAACAGCTAGTTATTGGAATTAGCAAAAGCAACAATAATTCAGTAATCAGACCATGTTTCCACTGACTCAGTGGGACGTCAATCAAGTTCAAACAAAAAATATGTTTGGATGGAATGGAAATCAATCTAATCGACAAATCGAGCATTCAATAACTTTCAAAGTTCTAATTTTAATCAAGGATCTGTATCAAACTCTCAGAATTACGGAAAGGAGCAGTAGAGATATGAGCAATATGCTCTACCGATGTCATCAAATCAAATATCCTCTGTACCGATGTCGTATAGTAATACGAGTATACCGTGAAAATATAAAGAAAGAAGACTTTTATTAATGTTCAGTTACCTTGAATATTGGGAGCAACGACCAAGTCCAATGCAAATACTGAGAGGCTAGGTTCAATCAGCCCGTTACAGTCAGCCGGCGCATACTGAAATGCTCCATTCGATTCCAATAACTGGAGTCAACAGGAAGGGAAAGGACCA
Source organism: Physcomitrium patens (assembly GCF_059467195.1). NCBI lineage: Eukaryota > Viridiplantae > Streptophyta > Bryopsida > Funariales > Funariaceae > Physcomitrium > Physcomitrium patens. The sequence continues at coordinate 5,084,424 of NC_143411.1, forward strand.
ATTCAACGACTGGTGAGCCTAGTTCGAAGAGCCAATTGGATCCAATTTCAAGACATCCAATGCAGGTCTTATTTCGGGCCTCTTAGCCAATCTGATGCGAAGGACCAATTTGACCCAATTACGGGAACATCCAGGTCTTACTACGGGCTTCTTACCCAATCTGAGACTTGAATTGGTCGGGCAACTCAATGTGGTCCCGATTACGGGGGTTTTGATTCTATTTCAGATTGTTCCTGTTCTCTGTGCTATTTCAGGGAACGTTGTTTCCAGAAAAAAGAACCTTTTAAAAGGCAAAAAATAGAGGAAAAAGCTCTGACGGCAGAGCCAATTCCGGATCCAAGACGGAAGATTGAAGAAATTCAGAGGCTAGGGTTTGAAAGAGGGGAGAATTAGGGTTAAAGGGGAGGATAGGTTATGAAATGAAGGGGGGAGAATAATTTTTTTTAAGGGTCGGAGAGCTAGCTTCATGCTTTGCGGCGGGAAAAAAAGACAGAGGATTGGGGTTTTTTTTCTTTATAGGGTTTTGGGAAGACTGAGGCAATCGTTGCTGAATAGTCGATGTGTTGTACTGGTGAATCGGGGTTTTAATGAAGTAGGTGTGATTACTCTTGACTGTTTTATGAAATCGAAGTTACGTCTGTGATTGAAGAATTAAAAGGGTGTCTATAGAATTGAGTATGCGGAGTGAATGAAAATTTTTGGGTTAATCTAACAAGACAGTCAGTGAATACAAGGTTATGAGTATAAAGCGGTATCGGAGATTAGCAGATTAGGTTGTTCGGGGTTCTCTGTAACGTCTAGAGACCAACCAAGTGGGGCAAAAAAGATTTTGGCGAGCAATCAAAGGACATCCATATAGATTTATGATATATTCTTGCAATAGTTTGTATTCCAATAGTCAAAAACTAATAGACTACTTAAATATTAGCAAATCTCCATACTACCTTCTACAGCCAAACGCCCGGTGCATTCTCGAGTAGGAAAGCACGTACTACGATACTGATGGATAACCAGGATCATTTTCTAACCCTACATGAAACAAGCCTAATAGATATATACCAGTGGAAATATCCAATATGTCTGATGGAGGTGCAAGAAGACTACTTTGTTGTTTTCATTATAGACAAATTGGTCATTATGTCAGTGAATGTCTCAATCCTAGAATCAGTGATGATTATGTGTCAGTATGTGGAAATTGCAAGCAGTCGAGGCATACTTATCAACAATGTAATGCTCCGTTCAATTTCAATAATCGGAATCAACAGATCGAAAATCAAGAAAAAATGGATAAGATAAATCAAGGTCCTCAAGATTCTCTAGTAAATCGAGTAGAATGTGTCCAAGCCGTTCTTACCAAGAGTCAACAAAAAGAAAAAGGACCAATTCAATATTTTGATGAGCCTCATGCAAAGGACCAATTTGACCTAATTACGGAGACATCCAATCTAAATCCTGTTATGGACCTCTTATACAGTATGACATCTGACTTGGTTAAGCAACTCAATGAGGTCCCAATTAAGGAGGCTTCGGTTCCATTTCAAGCTGTTTGGTTCTCTACGCAATTTTGGAAAACGTCCTATCCATAGAAAGATCCTCTTGGGGGCACGAATTCCTAGGAAGCTCCGACTACTATTCCAATTTCAAGTCCAAGACCAAAGAATATCTTACCTCTCAAAGTTAAACTCAACCCAATGAAAAAAAAGAGGACATTAGAAATTACCTTGAATATGGAATCCTATGACATTTTGAAGGATCTGGATGCAATTTGGCCTTCTATTTCTATGAAGCAACTTCTAGCGGTCGCACCAGAGTACCGTTTTACATTGAATTCATCATTAACACAGCATAGGTAATGCAATAAAGAAGTTTGTGAAGTCAGTTTGAACCCTGATCTAGATGCACCAACCATCGATGTTTCGATTGGCGGTGTTATGTTCTCGGGTGTTCAGGTGGATGGTGGTTTTAGCGTCAATTTAATGAACGTTGATACAATGGATGGTTTAGATTTGGAACACTTAGTACCCACAATATTGGTGTTAAGAATGGCATCTCATAGTCGGGTCAAACCAATGGGTATTTTATAGAGTGTTCAAACTATAATTATCGATAATGCATATGAAATCGACTACATCATCTTTCGGTTACAACGATCGTCTTTATCGTATCCAATTTTATTGGGACGACCTTGGCTTTATCAAGTGAAGTCCAAGAACGATTGGAATTGGGGTACTTTGACAATTGGCAAGGGTGGAGATAAAATAGTATTACAAATGTATCTAGTACATTATCACGAGGAGTCTCAATTACCAACATCTGAATTGACATCGGACGATGAACTTAGCTTTGATGATGATGTAGTAGCATTGATTACGGTATCGTATGGCATGATTTGCTATTTGGGAATACACAAGGTATCTAGCTGTAGAGAGTGTAGCTTAAACCTTTATATGATTTGTGTCTTAGCTTCCAAAACTCCTTTATTTTTGTATAAAACTCCAAATATAACAAAATCTCTTCAAAACATATTTTTCTTGCGAAGAGTTTTCTTGCTCCAAACTTTAGAAAATCATAACTATTGATCTAACCGTTCAGTTTGTCTCAAATTTATAGGATAGGTAGAATTCATCCTTAAATTTTACCTCAAAAAAAACCAACAGCAAATTCACTCGCAAACTTTTGGCATCTAAGAAATCCTAGCAAGCACTCTAAATCCTAATTTACAAGCACCCAAAAAACTATTTTCCTTATATCTCAAAAATCCAAACTCCAAATGTCATGAAACTTATGTACAAAGTTTATTAACATGATATTACACATTCCCTGAAATTTTGAGCCAAAACCTTGTCAAATTGCTCAAGATATAGCTCAAGAGACAACCACTAGTAAATCGGTTTACTTACTACCCTTAGATTGCATGCGCTGACTTCAAAATCCAATAACTCCTTTATGCCAACTTAGAATCCAATAAGCAGTATGTGAAAAGTATAGCCGCAAAAGTGTTCTCTTCAATCGCCATCGCCGATCCTCAATTGATGTCTGTACACGTGCGTTATGCCTAAAAGAGTGACAGTAAATCCAAAACTAACACCTTAACTTTGAGCGCCTATAACTTCTTCATAAAAACCCCAAATGATACAAAACTTGCACCAAAATCGTAGCCAAAAACCTAAACCTTTTGACCCTAGCCTTTAAAACTCGAATGGCTTCGAGATACTAACCCTAATTCCTAATATGGCCTCGGGCAGCCTCTTCAAAGCCCATTGGTCATGATTTTTGACCAATAGGAATCGAGATTTTCATTATTCATCTCCATTCATCTATATTGGTGCCCTAATTACTCCCTTTGCTACCAAAATCCTTCTTCAATCCATTTTTTTATAAGATTTACATAATTTATGTTCTAAACACCAAATAAAAGAACCAAAAGAAGTTTTCAAAGGTCACTAATGTCTAATAAAAATGATTCTAAATATTTAGAAGTTACTATCAACCAAAACCAATCTTAAAAGCCACTATCAAAAAGAAATTAAAGTTATACAAATTCTATAGTAATCTTTTTAAACAACCTCTTTTTAAAGTAATAATCATATTATATTCTACAACCAACTAAAATCTACTAACATGGCTCTCACCATGTTACTTAATAAATTATATATTAAATACATAATTAAATTATTTTTATGTAGTAGCCAAAGCACAACACGACAACAGAGGTGTCCGTGGAAGGAGCCCAACATCTTGGAGTGGTGTATCAATGTGGCGATTCGAGGGAATACTTGATATACCTGCCGAATTTGGATATCTTCGCTAAAGTTAGTATAGATTGGATGATCAAGTATGATGTGCATGATGTAAGTGCCTTGGACATAGGATTCAGTACTTTGTATATGTCGAACTTATCGACTTATTTGAAATCCGTTCGGGAATTGAAACCAAACATCGCTGTTGCACCTTTATGTCAAACTATTAACTTGGCAACCACAATAGAGCCTTGAATAATTAAGGTCTACTAAGAATGGATAAATCAATAGCAGTATCAATTGAAACTTCAAGATGCCTAGATCTTGATATTGGAGGCTCAAGTCAGTGAATTGAAAAAGTATAATGAAGATCTTTTAAACCAGTTGAGAAAGGAGTCAATAGAAGGATTGGACGAGGAGGAAGATTTGCATTTAGGATCACATTGATGGAACCTACATTTGATAATGCAACAAATAATTAATTAGGTGGGTCAAAAGAAATAGTAATTTTATAGAGTTTGATTAAGTAGTTTTTAGTAAATTAATAATTATGTGTTTGCGAGGACGCTGCACAGATAGGAGTGGGGCTATGTAGAATAGATATTAGTTCATTTCTATAAGATACTGGTAAAATTGACTAATATTCCATAGAATAGTCAGTTCAGGAGGACGGTTGATTGATTTAGTTATTAAAAGTGGTTAATTATAAAATTATAGTTAAAATTTGGGAATCAAGAGAAGTTATATAGAAATTGTAGAAGTTTGTTTGGATGCTAGACTGTGATAGTCATGAGCCAAGGTAAGCTTGGTGCTACCTCTTTGTTTCTTTGTTTTCTTTGTTATTGAAGAATAATGGATAATTTCTAAATATTGAGAAGTGAGTTTATAGAATAAATCAGAGATTTATTTATGAGTTATTGATTATGTAATTGGAATACTGAGTGATTGAATTATATTAGGAGTTATTAAAAGATTATGATTGTTGTTTATTGAGAGCTATGTGTGTTTTGGACAAAGAAAGTTGGTGATTACAAAAATTCTATGAATTCAAATTGGTTGAAGTGAAGTCTGTTATTTTTGGTATTGGATGGAAATTATGTATTTTGAGCGGTCTTTTGAAAGTGTAGGATTACAAACTATTGTTATCAATTGATGAAGGAGTATTGTTATTGTGAAAAAGCATTATAGTGTTTCTTAGAGTTTTAGTGGTTCAAAATATGGTTAATTGTGTGACCTTAATAAGCAAAATTCATGCACTTAGTCTTTTCTTGGGTTTGAATTCTTCTATACATGTTTATTTAGAAAGGAATTGTGGAATAAGTAAAACAACAATCATATAAGCCTTACTTCATTTTTGGATCCTTAAATAATTGTATAACAATCGTAATTTCTAGTCATTGTAGATTCTAAGTTTTGGCTCTAATAGAAAAAATACCAATAACTATAGAAGTTAATCAAATTAATTTTATCCAATCTAATTCAAGTCTATCTATTGCATCAATAAAATATATTTGCCTTATATTATATGAATATAAAGATGAAAGAGAATTTGCCAAATAGTAAATAAAAAATCCTTACAAAAGAGAAGACATCTACATTTGATTTATAGAAATAATTAATTAGTTAGAACTTTAACATAATTATTTAGATCTAACAATATTGATTGATGATATTTATATAAATGAAGCTTTTAGCTTTAAAATTGATAGAATATATGTAAAAAGTTTGAACTCTATCATGAAAAAATTACCTTTTATTACTTCTATAGTAGACGATGTAGCAAGACATAACTTCTATAGTTTTATGGATGCTACTTTAGTTACAATTAAGTATCAATAGCTCTTGAAGATTAGTACAAGATTGCATTTACATCACCTTAAAGAACCTTTATATATATAGTAATATTTTTTGCCTTATGCAATACTCTTTCAGCTTTTTAAAGAATCATGACCTATTTATTCTCAAATCTTCTTCAAAAAAATATTTCAATCTTTTTAGATGATTTTACTTGTCAATCTTCAAAGAATGATTATCTTAAAAGCCTTCAACCATATTTTCAATATTATAGAAGAGTAGGAATTTCTCTCAATCTAAAAAAGTTTTATTTGATAATTAAAAAAAGAGTTTTATTGGATTATATCATTTCTAAAAATAATAATAATAATAATAATAATCTGATCTTAAAAAAATAGAAATTATTAGAAACCTACCACCTCCAAATAGAATAAAAGTCATTCAAAAGATTTTAAGAAATATGAGTTGGTATCTTGATTTAATTGAATTATATTCTACTCATGTATCTTTATTAATTAATTTATTGAAAAAGACTATAAAATTTGAATGGACTTTGGAATGTCAAGTTGATTCTAATATAATTAAAGAAAAATTACTTTTATATCTTTATTTACTACCATTATTATATATATATATATATATATTAATTATTACTTAAATAATATGAATAGATAGAAGTAAGTAAAAATAGATCAAGTTCATAATACCTTTTAAAAAAGATTCCTAGAATTTTTTTAGACATTATTTTGACTTCATATGTATTTGTAGTTGATTAGTAGATTAGAAACTTGATCAACAAGCTAATTATATGCCACATGTATTAGTAGCTTATAAAACAAGTTAAATATGTGGTGCTCACATAAAAAATTTGTATTGCAAACTAAGATACATATCATAGAAAGTCAATATATTTTTGGAGGTCTTATAGAACGTCATTATATAGATCTTAGATAGATAGTATACATAGAGACAAGAGTGAAGCCTTCTTTATACTTGTCAATTTCTTTCTTATTTTTAATCTAGTTTCAAGAGTGTCTAGTTTTGTTGTCTTTTAGTAATAGCCATTTTAATTTATTTTTTTTAAAATATATATACTTCTTAAATCTATTTCTTTGAGAGAGTCTTACTTGTTTATTTGCTATCATGAAGTTCTTGTCCTTGACAGATTGACAAGAATACACTTATAATATCAAAGCTTTATGTTTTCTTAATTAAGAGTAGAGTACTCCTTTCTCTTGATAAGACTTAAGCGTATTAAGAGTTGCGGATTATCCTCTTATAAATTGATATTGTCCTTAGTATTTTTTTTTTATTTTTAAATCTATTCTTCTATTTGTCTTGAGTAATATTAGACATCTTTCCTTTTTTAAGTGTTATCATGATAGAGTTTCTTATAATAAAGAGTGCAATAACACAAATATAAAAAAAATTGAGAAAGTTAATGCTTGCAATGTATCAACTCAAATTACTATCATAAGGAACAACAAGAATGGCATGAAGCAAAGATATAGAGATGATTGGAGTTGCTGTAACATCTGTATTAAATCATATGCCTTTTTCTATGATAGAATATTCTTCTAATATCAAAGAACTAATGATTGTATTGTCCAAGAAATTTGATGGCATAAGATATAAGTTTCAAAGATTTATTAATTAAATACAACTTGTGATTGAACTTCAATTGCAAAGATGTCTAATTTTAAAATCTCAAATTAGATTCATTGATATACTCCTTTCAAGTTCAATATTATTATAGTTTTCATCTTTTTTTGAACAACAAGTTCGAATATTGGATAATCTATAGACTTTTTTAGTAAAGTTTTAATCCACGTATAGGAAACATGATGAAATTCATGTTGCAACTAATAAGATTTATATTTTGCAATAAGACAATTGATTGATAATGTTATATGCTTTACAATTTTGACAACTTGTTATTGATATCAAGTGAAATGATATTGTACTTGTTAAGTGATTTTTCTACAAATTATAATATGAGGTAAAGAAATTCATGCTCAACTTACTTGATCTTCAAACATTGAGTCAAATAATTGACTTTGCTGTGAGGTGTAATAATAAACTTTTTAAATTTTAATATAAAAATCACATAAGTATATTATAATGCTATTATAATTCAATGATGATGTTAACGTCTTCTCAACACATACATTTGGAAGTAGAAGATATGCAAATTGATGTGATATGTTTCAAACCTCTTATTGAGTAAAAAAAGACTTATCATTATCAAGAAGGATAATGCTTGTATTATAGAGAACCTAAGTATACTACTCAATATTATTCAAAAAAGTGACACAATCAAAACATTATTTTGAGATCTGCAACAAATTAATGAGGAATTCAAGATAGTTTGACACTCAGGTGCTACCGCCAATAGTTGCTTCATGGAGATTGTGAGTTGTATGGTATCCAAATCTTTTAGAATATCATATGATTTTGTATTAGTCGTAATTTCCAATATCCGTTTCTTCTTCCCAGTTCTAGACACCGACGTAGATAAATTGGTTTTCTCTATATTGGAAATTGGTAAAGCTACTAGAACTAAATTTGACGGAGCTTGTAAAATCAGTTCTTTCAACGGGTAAGATTGTTCTCCCAATTAGGCTGATATTGATTCATTAGAATTTATACCTCTCAAAGAATCTTTCAACGAAAAGGATGTTTCCTGAAATTGTATAGAGAACGGAATAGCTTGAAATGAAACCGAAGCCTCCGTAATTGGTACCTCATTAGGGTGCACAACTGATTCATGTCTTATATTGAGTAAGGGGCCCATATCAAGACTTGGATTGGATAGCCTCATAATTGGGTCTAATTGGCCATTTGCTTCAAGATCATCTAAATATTGAATTGGTCTTTTCTCTTTTTGCTGATATCTTGTAAAGACAGCTTGGACTACTTCTACCTGATGATTCCTGTATCTCATTATTTTTTTCATCTATAATTTACACAATCAATTGTAACTTCCAATTATAATTATTAAGATTAAATGGAACATTATATTGATAATGAAAATAATTCGATTGCTTATAATTTCCACATATTGGAGCATATTCATCTATAAACCTTGGAATAGGGCATTTACTGGCATAATGACCAATTTGCCAACACCGGTAGCAACGTAATAGTTTTTAGCCCATACTGTTAAGTATACTTAAAGTCTCCACTGGAATATATCTACTAGGTTGATTTCAAGTAGCCATATTAAATGATCCTAGCAGATCAGTTCCTATTGGTCGAGAATTAGACTGTTGAGTTGGTATAGTTTGAGAATTACCCCTTTGATTATTTCCACCATTTTACATCTTTGTTCTATAAACTGGATTATAATTAGTATTTTAAAAATTCCCAAAGCCACGATTAGGTCGATTTGGGCAATTACTATTTCAACCTTCCATATTTCCAGTCTGTACTTGATTAACATTCCATTAAGTTGGTTGTATTAATGTCTAGTTATTAAACTGTTGTTCCCTTTGTAAATGCCAGTAGTTTTAGGTAGGGTACTTTCCTCCACAAAATATACATTGAACACCCGTTTGTCTAGGTGATGGACATTCCGTATCAAAATGACTTTATTCCTTACAATTATTACACCATACATTACGTCTCATATTAGAAGGCTTATGTCATTTCTCCTTATCTTTAATCAAATTCACGGCCAATTCTTCCATCTTCTTTGTTAGATTTAATAACAAGGCTTCATTTGGATCTTTAACAGTTGCATTTGTAAACAACTCCTGTTATTGATAGGTTGGTGATATAAAATAAGGTGTCATTATTATTGATGCTATTGCTTAGAGTGGTGTAGCATTAATTGATTTTTGCAACATAACATTCTTGATGTTGGAGTCAGCCATTTGTGGATAATTATCCATCGACATATTTCTCGATTATATTTGTTGGCTTCCTGAACTTAGAATCATCGTGGCCCCTACTATTAATAATTAGTCATAATGACATTCTTTCCACACCTTTGCTCATACCAATGATGCCTCTATCATAGCTGGTCGAGCCTCTTTTATAAAAAATTTTGATTTTAGTGGATGCAAACCATTGATTAATATCGACAATATAAACGCCTCTCACATTTGATTGTTTGACCATTTACGAAGTACATCTGTGATTCGGCGATAATATGACTCTACTGATTCTCCCGCAAACATCTTACTATTTATAAAACTTTCTCTAAGCCAATCTTCAAATCCAATTGGTCTAAAATGGATTACGAAGGCATTCTTTAAGGCCTCCCAATTGGAAAATCTATCCACTGGTTGCCGAATATACTATTCAAAAGCTATATCTTTTAAAGTTGCTAGTAACCATCTCAACCAAATGTCTTCAATTCTACCATTATTAGCCACATAGGCTGTCAAGAATTGAGATATATGGTGATCGGGATCAGAGCCCGACTAACTACTAAAAGTAGGTAATGGTACCACACTTGTAGTTTGGTCTCTTACTGCTCCCATTTATACTACAATTGGTACTTCTGGCACTCCCGCGGCCATTGGTGTTATCACTGGTCTCTTTGCTATTTGAATTTGAATTTTTCTTCCTTTGGTTTTACTTGGACCTACAATTCTTTTTTGTCGTTCTTGTAGGAGATTTCTTATGCATAATCGCTCTTGTTTTTCTTTTGCTTGTCAATTAATTCTTTGATAATCCTTCTTTTCATGATTATCACTCATAATCTTTCATTTTTCTTTACAAAATCAATACTGCCTTGAATTATAACTCACATATTTGTAACCTTAAAACTGGTTCTTCTCATGTTCTCATTCAACAAATAATTCCATCTCCCATACAATCAATTTCTAATATTTCATATTGTTATCACTTCCCCGGTAGCAGTGCCAAAATGTTGTTCTCGTTGTGTTCAAGCTTCAATATACCAAAGTAATTGAACTAATAGAGGTGGGTTCGAATACGAAAAAAGACTAGTTATATAAATTGGGTTTGTTAGTGTCACAATTGATTATACTCTAGCTATCTAAAATCAATTATCAAACTACAAAATATCAAGGCTTACTACTTTTGTCTTAATTCAATATATAATCCATTCTACGACTATCAATTCAATAATACTTCCATATTCTTATCAGTTCATCTCTCACTTACTCTCTTTGTAGTTTATATATATTCAATTACTAACCTCCAGCTTACTTATTATATTCAATTTCTCAATTCATCACACAGAATTCAATATCTTCATTTAATACAACACAATTTGATAATCTCAATTCTCAAGGTCAGAGATTTTCTCCAAAATGATCAGTCCAAAGTCATATTCTATAATATTCTAATTATAGTTTCAACAATACTTCTCTCAATCACAATTCTTCACAAGCAAATAATAAAAGCAAAGAAAATAAAGAGGTAGCAGCAAGCTTATCCCGACTTACGACTCTCATAGTTTGGCCGAAAAATCCTTTTTCTCAACTTCTTTATCCTACCAAAAGATGAACTATCGGCCAACATATTCCAAAGGTTATGACCTTTTGAATTCTTAACCATTTATTCCACTAACAACCTATTGTTACTAACTAAACTGCCTAACCATAAGTCTAATTCTCAAGGTTATCATTAACCAACTAGTAACTTACTACAAAATTTATTTACATATTCTACATTGAACTACCATTACTCATATCTTCATTTTTGCATATAGCTCTAATAAATAATTTACAAAATCTTTTGCACCAGAATTATCAATTTTTGAGAAGTTAAAAATATTAAGTTATAAATAAAAACCATAATTGGTAAAAAAAAAATGTGTTTTTTGAGTTGAAAAATATATCATATTATTATAAGCAAACTTTATCAATGGCAAAAGAATTATCCAATCATCTTGATGGTAGTTGATAGTATACCTCAAATGTAATTTTAAAACATTATTTATCCATTTCATTTATCCATTAGTTTAAAGATAAAAAGCCAAAGATAGTTATATATCTATCTTCAATATCTTAAAAAAGATTCTCCAAAACCTTAATATAAATTGTATCCCTCTATTTGATATAATATCATGAACATACATATTTATTATAATAATTATTTAAATAATATAAATAAATAAAAGTAAATAAAAATAGATTAATTTCATCATATCTTTTAGAAAAGCTTTTTAGAAGCTTTATAGATGTAATTTTACCTTTATTTATATTTATAGGTGATTGATAGATTGAAAACTTTGCCAATAAGTTAGCTACATGTCATATATATTGGTAGCTTGTGGTACAAGCTAACAATGTGGCTCACATGTAGAAAACTTACCTTGTTAGCTAAGACATGTGTCTTGAAAATTGAACATGTATTGAGGGTCCTATGGAATGTTGCTATGTAACTCTTAGGTAGATAGTATATATAGAAGTAAGAATAAAGCCTTCTTTACTCTTATCAAATTTTTTTTTACTTCTATTCTAGTTTTAAGGATCTTTGATTTTCTTATCTGTTGGCAATATCCATTTTAATTTATTTTTAATTTATATATTTACTTTTTTTTATTTTTTTATCGTTCTTTGAAAATAATCTCACTTATTTATTTTCTTTCATCAATTTTTTATCATCGACACATAATATTCTTTGGCAATTCATGATAGCAATAAATATTTTTAAAAAAAGTTTAATTTTATTAATCTTTGATAGATTTTATATATAATACAAAATATGCCATCTTGATGAAACAATCTATAATTAAAAATATAAAATTATATACACTTGAAATTAGATGATCCATATTAAAATCCATAGAAACAAAAGATTATGGTTGTTTGGATATTGTAGTAGTTGAAAAAAGTCCATAAGATTGATAATGAGGAGTTTTTGAGCTTAAATAAATATCACAAAATTTTACAAATTTCTTAATTGGCTTCTTTGTTTGAAGCCACTAAAAATCTTTAGATATTAGCTCTAAATTCTTGTTGTATTGAAAATATCCTATTACTTGAAAGTCATGACAAGCTTGAACAACACATAATTGTGCTTTACTTTTTGGAACATATAAATGACCTTTAAAATAGAGTAGATTATTCTTGAACACAAACTTAAAAGTATTATAAGACTTAGAAGAATTATTCTTAATATCATAAATAATAAGATCATATGACATAATCAATTGAATTTACTTTAAAAAGATTGAATCAATAGTCAATATTGATTTTATTGTCCAAAGATGAAATTGTTCTAACTTCAAGAGGATCATTCTTTATTGATCAAAATTTAAATCACCTTCTTTCGGAATAAGATAAGAATGTTTAAAAAAGGCTTTTGACAAACCTCATTATTTTCTTACTTAATATGTGCTCTTGAAAACAAATCTTGAAAAATACATGCTCCAATAGGCTTAGCAAAAATTTAAAACATGTATTGACATAAAATACTTGATATTCTTATGATCCATATATATGATAATTAGTTTAGAAGTGCCTTCTAGATAATGATGTCATTCTTGAAATGAATCTAAAATTACATAAAGTTCATTATTGTGGATCTTATAGTTAATTTTTATTAGTAAAAAAAAAAAAAAAAAAAAACTCTCAAAGTTTTGATCAATTTTTAAAACTTGATCAAACTTAAAGCTTAATTAATCCTCAAAACTTGATCAATCTTAAAATTTTGTTCAATCTTAAAAATTTTATCTTCTTTTATTAAACTTCTTTAGCATACTTATTTTTACCTCTCTCATACTTATAATAGCAAGACTTCTTAGATTTGATTGTGAATTTGATCTACTTATTTCTCTCAATTGTACAACTTTTTAATATAGATTTTGAATCTCATTGTTGAATTTTTCTTTAGGCATAAATATACCACTTCTATGATTGACATTAGAAATACCTGAAATTTCTACCTTAAGAGTATTGACAAGCTTGTGAAGATCTGCAATAGTTGCAATTCTATTCTTTTTTCCGCCGAGAGTGGCATCCATAATTTTTCCTTCTATAGAAAATCCAAACAAATTTACAAGTAAAATTAGAGGAGGATAATCTTCAACTTCTAATATCAAATTTTTACAAAAATAGGTGGTTTATTCTTTTTAATGAAAAAAATAAATATTAAAAAACTAAAATATTAGTTTAAAAGTAGATAATCTGTAATTTTCAAATTATAACAATAGAAGTGGAGTAATCCAATTACTTCTAAATAAGATAAAAATAATAAATTTACAATCCTGTCAAATTATCAAAGACATGAATTTCAAAGAATCAAAGTTCAATAAATTCTAATGTCACTCAAAAAGCATAGATAATCATTTAGAGATGATATAATATTAAATTAGAATGAATATTTCCAAGACCAATAAAATTAGAGTTTCTTAAAATAAATTAATAAAAAGAAAGGTATTAACAAGAGTGAAGAGGCTTCACTTATGTTTTTATATATAGAATCTAATTAGGTACTATATGGTAACATTTTATATCACCTCCTACACATATCTAACTTATCACATACATATCTAACTTGCAAGCTAAGTTTTTTAAATGTGTATTACATAGTTAGCTTATACCACAAGCTACAAATATATACAACATGTGGCTAACTTATTGGCCAAGTTTCTATACTATCAATCAATTATAAATACATATGAAGTCAAATTTATGTCTATAAAACTTTTAAGAACCTTTGTTACAATATATTATGAAATCTACTTACATTTATTCTTTACCTAACACTTCTTATCTAAGTAAATATGTATGTCCATAACATTAATTAGTCAAGATGGTATAATTCTAAAATAATCTAAGTTTTATGTTTGTATTTAGTAAGTTAATTTTTATATTTTAAAAAATTATTGAAATACTTTATAATCAATACGATATAATTTTTTAAATAAAAAAAGCCATTAAGTAATATAAAATTACTTTTTAATTGATTTATCAATAAAATAAGTAAATTTTTATTTAAAAAATTCTAAAATAAATAAATCTATATATCATATTTTATTAAATATATTTTTAATAATAAATATTATATATATATTTTAGATACTACTATTTTAAATAAAAATCTATTCACAAAATGATATTAGATGGATAAAACCTATATCTATAAATTTATCTAATTTTATTTTATTATTAATTATTATTATTATAAATTTAAATTTTTTTATTAAAATCTAATTAAAATAATATTTTTTTAAGTTGATATAGTTTTTATATCCCTATATTATTATCTTAAAGAATTATTTATACACAAAAGAGACTTTTTGGAAGTATTTAATAAAAAAATATCTTAAATATAAAAAATATTATTTGATAATATTTATTTATGATTAATTTATTTCTTTCTCATAATTTCTTCAAAATTTAAACTTAGCATATTTTATAAGATACATCTTTTGGTTATAAAATTATAGTAATAGGTATTATTTGAAATTTTTTCTTTTAAAAAAAAGTTCTCTAATTCAAAATTAAAGATATTTTTAAAAATAAATCAATATCTAATTTGTAAACTAATTTTTAAGTTGGTGAATTTTTTATAGCACACTCAATTTAACACTCTTTTAGATTTATTTGTTCAAAAATTAAATTTTAATATTATTTAAAATATGATATTTTAAACCTTATTAGTTTTTTATATTTAAATTATTATATGATATATTTATGTTATATAATTTAATTAGATTATATATATATATATATCTAAAATATAAATATATATATATATATATATATATAAAATATAAATATAATATATATATTTATATTTTATATTTTTTTTTTATAAATATATATATATTTTTATTTTATAAATTAGTATCTTTATATAATAAATATTTCATTAGGGTACTAAAATATTACTACTCCAAATATTTTTATTCTTGATTTGATTCAATCTAAGTTTTATAAATAATATTAGATATAAAAAAATAATAGATAAAAATGAACTATATTAAATTTGATAAGTTGTACTTAATATTGAGGTTTAAGCTTTGAATTTAGAATGTTTTGACATTATGTAACTTTAATTAGCCATAAATATTATACATTAATTGAATATATCTTTAATTATGTTTGTTTCTTTATTAAGTTAGAATAAAATGACAATGGATATTAATGTAGTCTGTCCAATAGTTGAATAGTACCTATATCAAACTTTAATTTGGACAGATATTTAAGTATATTAAAAAAAATTATATCTTATACTAATCTTATTGTCTTGGATTGCCTCTTATGAAAATATTTGATTGATTTAATTCAAATATCTAATCAATGTGATTTGAGTAATCATAAAATTTTATTTTTACTGGTAGAAATTATTTAAATTTAGAAATAAAATATAATATAATAATAGTTATAGTATCCTTATAGTATTATGCTATAAGAGTATAATTTTATGGTTAAATTAAAAAAAATGAAGAATTAAAAAGAAATATTTATTATTAAAAGAAATTCTACTTCTACTCAATTCTAAAAAAATTCTATCTCCAATTAAAATTTGATCTTTTTTAGTTTATTTTTCAAATTTATACAGTATTTTTTTAAATATCTATTTTTAAAAAATTTGTTTTATAAGTTCCTTGAAGCGTCTTAACTATTTTATAAAAAACAGGAGTCTTTAAACCAAAGCATATTAGTCTTTCTGTAAGAACCTTAAAAACGCAGTATCTTAAAAATTATGTCATCTTACTAATTATAAGACCAAATTATGCATTTTACTATAATCAGATAAAAAAAATATATTATTTTTAATTATAGAGATAAAATAAAAATATAATATTTTATTAAAAATAGATTAAATAAAATAGAAATTTAAAAAATTATATTGATATTTAAAACCATATAAAAATAATCATTAAGATCATAGCTTTGAATAATCTTTAAATAAGACAAAATAACTTATCTATAAAAATCCATTCTAAAATAATTAAAATTATAAAATCTTAAAAATTTATAGACTTAGTTTTTTAGATCACTTCTAATATGGCTTTTGAAGAAAAATAGCTTAATTAAAAAGAAAGCTATATATATGTATATGTATATATATTTCTTAGCATCATTTTAATTAACAAGTTTTTTGCATATCATGCTTGACAAGCACTAATAAAGAGTTTGTATTAAACGTATGGTGATGTTTTTTTAAATTGGTTTTACAAAGATGTTAGCTGAATTTAATTATTTGTTACTTATGTGTCTCTTGGTGTCTTTTATTTATTTATTTTTATAAGATCTAATCTATAAGATTATTTTTAATAGCTCTAATTAGAAATAAAATATCTTTTCATTCTATTTATCTTATAATCAATGATCATCTTTGTAAAATTATATAATTGCTTCATTAAATTTTTGTGATTTTCTTTGAATTATTAAATTATTAATATATATATATATATATATATATATATATATATATATATATATATATATATATATATATATATAGTAAGATTGAATATTTGATTAAATTACATTTTATATTATATGAAGTTTTTTTATTTTGAATATGATTTTTAAAAATGGATATTATAAATGTTTTAATTAGTATAGAAAAAGACTAAAAAGTATATCTTAATTTTTTTTTATTTAACAAGTAACACTTTAAGATGATACTTCTAAAATAATTAATATATTAATAAAAATTATAAGTAAAATATTCTATTTTCATAACATATAAGTCGTCTTTAAAAATTTGAAGCTTCATAATATTATAATTGTGGACTTAGAAGATGAGATAATTAAAAAAAACAAAAAATAAAAATAAAAATAAACAAACAAACAAAAAAAAAACAAACTAATGGTATGTATATAAAACTAATTTATTTTAGCATATGTTAAGCTAAAGTGCATGCATATAGAATTCTAAAAAGTTAAATTTAAAAGATTAATTGATTATATAGCTATGTTGAATTAATTTCTTCCTTCTAATTTGGTTTAGATAAGTCTTCTATAGGTTTAAATAAAGAGATGTAGAATGCAAAATATGAAAGTTAATATAAATAGAAGCATTTATCAATCAATTTAGTCGAAAAAGATGTTTTAACAACTTTAGGCTTACAACCAATATCAATTAGAATTAGCTGTAACTTAAGAAATTTATTTTTTTGTAACTAAAAATGTATCTAATTATTGATCTATATTAAACTTTAATCGATTGGTACAAAAAACTAGAATCAATTATATAGAAATGTAATGAACTTCAATAAATTATTTATAGTATTTTTAAATAATTACTTAATCTAATTGAAATAATATTTATGTTCAATTTCAATACACAATTGATACTATTCAAAAAGTGTTGTTCTTCTAATGGTTTGTAATAAATTTATAAATTCATATCTAATAGGAATATTTAATACTTATTAATTAATTTAATTTAATAGTATAATTTATTATTTATATATATGTATATTTATTTATTTATAAATATAGTAATCTTAAGATGTTATAATATATCAATTAGAATTAACTTAATTATTAATTCAAAACAAGAAATTTTAATCTTTAATAGTTTAGACCATATATATCAACTCTAATTGATTAACTTAATTTTAGCACAACTTCAATTAGATAATTAATCATTCTCAACTTAGCAATATTATTTCTTACAATTTTTAATCTCTTTCACAACAAAATCCTTTTTGAACAAATATTGCTTTATCAATATATCTTACAAACGTACATAAATACTCAAATATATAGAATTAATATATATATATATATATATATTCAACCTTTTACTTCTTTATGTTTGAAAACATCTCCTTGACTGAAGCATATTTTTTCTATTGGGATTCTATTAACTTTACAAGATGTTTGGTTACAATTACTAATAAAATTCTAATAACTTATTTGATTATCTAGATTGATTTAACAACATATTAATAAGCTATCTAAAAACCAAGTATTTAATTTGAAAATAAAAATAAAAATTTTAAATTTTTATTTTTTATCTAACAATTAAATGAAAAGATATTTACATTGCCTTACTTCTATGTGTTTGCATCCTTATAAATATTACTTTTTATTGTTAAGTGTTGATAAATGACCTAAATAATACTACTTATTGGCCTTCACTTTAGTTAATTGCCTTGAGTTTTTTTAACTCAATTTCATAAAAAACCATTCTTTAAAATGTCCACCTTTGATTGAAGATATATTAGTTGTCAATGAAATTAGTCATTGACCTCTTTTTGATGTTAGGATTCAAAGATTCAATATAAATCAAATGAGGGTCTTGTAAAAATTGGATGATGCACATTACCTCCAATAGTTAGTCTTTTTGCAAGAACATGTAGTGCAACTTATTGAAAATAGCTACATCCTAGCTATACTTGACTTATGCAAAACTTCTTATCAATGCTAAAAGAGAATGTTGCCAATTGGTGTTATGTTCTTTATAAGAATCTAAAACTTAAGATAGAAGTAGATTTTTTTAGTAAGATCTGATATTATCAAATTATTTTTTAAAATAGGAATAGATAGTAAAAATTTATATATATATATATATTTATTCAAGTATCAAATATTACAAATTTTTTTTGAAAAGTCAACACAATTTGAACTATTGTCATATAAATTTTTATCAAAGGTGAATGGATTTAATTTTTAAAAGAGAGTCAAAACTAGAACCAAATTATAAAGAGAAACTATTAATTGGAAGAAATCTATAGAGATAATGGGCAGTTTTATATAAGATGTGCAACTTCTTTAAAGAAATTTAACTTAAATATCACTTGAATAGTGTAACAAAACAATGAAATATAATTGGAAACTAGGAATTTTATACATTTCATCAAATCTCCTAAAATAAAATAGATATAAGATGATATATTATACTTGAGTAAAAAATAAACAAAACAAGGATAATAGAGACTCATGTTTTGCTAAGACAATTAAATGAAAGACTAAGTTTGTAGCAGTAGAAAAAAAAAAAAAAACCATAATAAATTATATTAGCAATGAATTAGAAAACCAAGATAGAAAGATGAGAGAATCAATGAAGAAGGTTGTGAGACCTTTGATGCTCGTAAGATTGAAAAAAATCAATCTTATAAATCCTCTTAACAATGCAAGAAGGATAGCATTGCAAAAAGAAATGATTGCTTTGAAGTGTGGCCATCTCTATATTCTATCATAGTAGTTCAGAGATGAATATATGGTGAGTATGAGGATAGAATTTATTCTTCAATCTAAATTTCAAGATGGTCTTTGTTAAAAATTTCTTGTAATTGGTAGTATAAATTAGAAGAAAATAAAAATAAAAATACAAATAAAATAAAATAACTAAAAGAATTTCAATTAAATAATTATATATGATAAAAATATTTATATTATAATTATTAAATTTTATCTAATAAAAATTTTGAAATAAAAAATAAAAAAATAATTTTAGATAGATAATTTTTTATCTTTTAAATAAAAAAAGAAGTATATAAATCTATATTATTATGAATAAGTTATGAAAGATTTAAAAGATACTTGAATCTTTGTAATGGCCTTGATCAGTAATTTTTCTCACACCTTATTGACATGCTTTAAGTTATCTAAGTAGAAGATAGGAATTAAAAACTCAAACACCATCTTAAGTTAAACCTCTATCACTTTGTTGATTCAATACTTTTTTTTTGTATCAAAATTCACTTCTTATCCCAAATTACAAAATGATTTCAATTTAAAAAAACACTTAATTGATGGTGTAAATTAAAAGAAGGAATAAGTAAAATGAAATAAAATAATGCAATACAAAACAAGTGAAATAAAAGCAATCAACCAACTGCACACTCCAAAACTTAATTAGAGTCATTTTATTAGATATTTATCTAATAAATAGTTAAATAAAAAATCAAAAAGTTATATTTTAAAATAGATAGCAATTTTATATTTTTAATAATATAAAAAATATAAATATAATTTAATATGAGTAATTTATAAAATTTTAAAGACATGAAATAAATAATTAAAAAACTAACTGAAAATATTTTACATCAAGGATAACTTGCTTATAGATCAAGATTTTAAGCCTCATCAAGATTCACATATAGTGTACATGTGTCTTAAAGACATCTTAAGGCTTTTGTCTTATCTTCCTACCTACATACAAGATGCTACAATCTATATAGAACTTATGTACTTCTTTTTGTAAAAAGACTAGATTAGATTAATCCTCATATTTTTTATTATTAGATTTAATATTTTTAAGATTTTGAATTTTTATGATATTTTAAAATATTTTACTAGTTTAAGAATCTTATAAAGCCGTCAAATTTTATTCCATTTATTCATAATGATTCCAAAGTGGTAAAACTTATTTTTACTAATGACTTAAAAATTACTTTAAAAATTCTTAAAACATTCTAAATAAATTCTTAAAATTCTTTTAATTTTTTATAATACTAATATCTATTTAAGGCTATATTTTTATTCTTGTGATTTTTTATAATAATATTATTATTTTAAATTAATTTAAAAATATATTTTCTATATAAATAATAAAAAAATATGAGATATTTTAAGCTTTTTTAATTAACGACTAATATTTATGGCTTTTTTATAAATAATATATATAGATAAAAGAAAAATATAGATAATAGTATTAATAATTAAAATTTAATATTTAATATTAAATAAAAATACTAAACTAATTAAAATAATTGCCTCAAAGACTTACTATGACTCCGTTTTAATGAATTTTTTTCTAATAAGATTCTTGTATTCTATAAATAATTTTGAATTATAATAAATATTTAAATAATAAAAAAAACTCTAATGGTAATATTTTTGTAGTTAAATAAATTAAAATTATATTTTTAATAGTTCTACCAATTAAGATTCATTGGTAGAACTTACTTTTTAGATTATAAGAGTTGATAGAAGATGGCGTTATCTCTACTATTATTTTCTTGCTTTGCATTGGAAGTTGCTCCTAATGTTCTTTAAATCATATAAGTTCATCACTAGAAAAAATATTCTATAAATTTTGATATTTTTAGATCAAATTCTTCATCTTTGTTGGTACCTTGATTAAAATAAATTTTATTACTATGATTCCTATTAATATATTTTAATTTGTAAAATTAATATAATATTAAATTATTTATATTTAAAAATATTAAGATTAAAAAACATATCTTATCATTTTTATATTTTTTAGAAATTTTTAAAATTAATAAGTGAAAAGAATTTACTTAAATGAAAGATCATTAAATTAAAGTCTTAATTAGTCTTGAAAGGAATTATCTTAGCTTGTTTAGTTTTTTTCTTATTTTTTTAATAAATAAATATTTATTAAAAATAATATCTATATTGGCCTTATATCTACATATATTAATTATAAAAAACCTATAAATATTAATTATAAGATAAAAGAAGTATAAAAAAACTTACATCTTTTTACTTCTTTATGAAAAAAATATAATTTATTTTGTTGATTTAAATTGATTCCAATATTATAAAAAATCAAAGATTTATTAGAAAAAAATCTTAAATTAATATTAATATTATAAAAATATTATAGAATTTTTTTAGAATCTATTTAAAACCTATTTAAAAAAATTAGGAGTTTTTAGAATAATTTTCAAAGACTTTGATCAATATGACTTTTTATCACTTTGGAATGCTAATATGAAGTAATGAAGTAATGTAGTAATTTTTGAATGCCTTACAAGGTTCTTAAGTTAATTTGTTGTTTTTAAAGACTATGGTGAAGTAAAAAAATATAAAAAGAATAATCTTATTATTACAAAATAGGAAGACTAGTAGCTAGTAAAGTCCTTGTGAGAAAAGAGGTGCACAAGTTCTATATGGGTTGTAATACCTTAAATATAGGTTAGAAGATAAGACTAAGGCATATTTTTTCTTTCTAGTACACCCATATATACCACTTATAAGCCTTGGTGAGATTCAAATCTTTAATCTCTTAAGTAAGTTATTATTAAGATAAAATCAATTTACTTAATTTTTTTATTATTTACTTTGTATCTTTAAATTTTTTATTTTTTTATAATAAATTAGATTTATAAAAAAAATTATTATTTAAAATATCAAAAAATAAATATCTAAATGTATATTTTTACTTTTTATTTGATAAAAATTTAGTGGATTATAACCAATTTTGTAAAGTGCAATTGCTTAATTACACATATTTCACTTATTTTGTATTTTACTTCTTTTTTTCTTATTAATGTCTTCTTTTAATTTATATTATCAATTAAAAAAATTATTAAGTATTACGATCTTATAATTTGGATTGAAAAATAAATTTTACTTTCACATAAATATAAGAAATGCACCACAAGATGCTCCTACTTTCTTAATCAAGGCTAAAAAGAGCTCATTAGCCTTAGTTAAAACTAAGAAAATTTAATAATTATCTAATGTTATTAACCTTATATCTAATAGATTTTATGAGTATAAAAAATGTTATCATAAGCATGCAAAATAAAGTCAATTTGGTACAAATCTATAGAAATTAATACACAAAAGAGCCTTAGGCTGCAACGTCTACAAAGATTAAAGAACCAAAGAATTCGTGAATATATTATCTAGACTTTAAAATATTTTTTTAACTATCATCAAATATAGTCATATTCTCAAAGATATATCCAAGTGGAATACTTTGATTTGTAAAAAACTAGTCCATTATCATGATGTAGGCTATTTAATGGTTAAAACTTAAATAATTATGTATGCTTATTATTAATTTAAATTTATAATTAAATTAATATTAGTATAATTTGCATGAAGTTATTGTTATTATTATTATTGATTGAGAATTAATCCAAATGGATATTAGATTAGTAGTTGAAATGATTTGATTAATTGAATTAAGATAAAGGTTACATTAAGATTAGGTTTGAAAGTAGAGGCATAAAGATAGAGGCTTGATGTTAGACCAACTAAGGAGGAGTCTTTTTTTGAATAAGTGTAGAATAACCATTGAACTAAATATAGAAAAGTCCTTATTCAATCAAATATGGAGCAATAATTAGACCAAACAAAGAAGGATTTTTTTCAACAATGTGATAGCTTTTCATTATACTAACCTTGTGGAGACTTCTTATGGTAGCCAAATACATAGCCAAATTTATTAGAGGATTCTTGTACTTGGAAGTAATTAAATAGTGTTGGAGTTTGGAATTGAGATAATTTGTATTGATAAGGAATTGAATATTGGAAGGTATTTTTTAAATACATGTAAGTGCTTAAAAGATTTGAGAGTATTGATGTTACTAAGAGGAATAAGGAGATGCAGTAAGTGCAATAATCATATCTTTTACAATATGTTTACAAGGAAGGTAAAATTTTACAACTTGATTCTTAAGTTATATTATTTGATTAGAATTTTTTCTTAAGTAGATTTTTAGATTTTCTTTTGAAGAAAATATAAGCTACTTTTGTATGGTAGTTTTAAGTATAGATCTGACCAAAGCAAGGAGTTAATAAGTATTGAAGTAAAGGAGATCCAAAAAATTTATACATTTAGAGCAGCAACTTTAAAGGCTTTTTTTACTTAATATTAGAGGTATTAAGGCAAGATATGAAAGATGAATTTTTGATTTATTTTTTTTACATTGTGGCAAAATTTTAAATTCATAACATTCATAAATTAGAAGATATGATAATAAATGTAACAGCAGATTGAAAAAAGTGTTAAAATAGTGAAATTTAGTTGAGAAAAATAAGCACTATTACTTGTAAGAAGTTCTATTGACTATAAGATCTTTGTTTCTAAGTATTTTTTAAAGTCTTTATTATATATACAAAGTTTCATAAATAGAAAATAAAGAGAAAGTGAATTGCATGACATCAAAGTCAACTAAGTCAGTATATATGAAAAGAAAGTAGTATATAGAGATGGTAATAAGTTAAGGCAAATCTACAAAGGCATTTATAACTACCATAATAAGAAGTCCTATACTTATTAGATATACAAAAAAAATTATGATGATGTAAGTTGCATTAAAATCATAAATGAATTAGATTGAAGATCATCAAAATCTCAACATGCTCTAGCATGTGAATGACCTTGGTTAGGCCATACACCAATGAGTAGATCAATGGAGCTTAATCTCTTCAAATTCTTATTAATAATAAAAGTGATAATTTGAAGGAATTGGTTAAAATAATCATAAATGATAAAAAAATATAGTTACTTTAAGTATAGAATAAACAATCTTTAGAAGTAATATTTACCTACTCAATTAAATATAACTCTAATATCTACATAAAGGTATTGTTAACCTTAAGCCCAACCTCCATAATTGCCAACAAATTGGTACTATTGCCTACATAGATGTCCACAAGGTAACTTTGATACTATTATGTTGCAACCAAATAGATTCTTTGTCAACATAATCATAGCAATTGTTGCAAATGTTGTAGGAGTAAATTCTTTCTTTCCATCACCAATAGATTACTATTATTTAATCCATGCTATTTTAATCTAATTATCTCAAAAAATATATTATAATCAATTCAATTAAGCTCAAGCACAATAATAGGTTGATTTTAAAACGCAAATCAATAAAAATAAAAAAATAAAAAAATAAAAAATAAATATTTTAATAAATATTTTAGAAATATATTGAATTTTTAATAATTAATATATATATATATATATATATATATATATATATATATATATATATATATTGTAAGAAAGAGAAAGAAAAAAAAAGTATATAAGACTTAATCACATTGTAATTCAATAATCTTGTAAAGGTTCTTAAGATAGAACACGAACATTTTTTTTCCTGTCTTCTTTGGCAAGGAAATAAAATAAACTCTATTTGATAAATACCAAAGATGTTTTTTAGAAGGTTTTTAAGGATTTTAGAATTTTAACCCTTGACTTAATAGAATTTTAATTAATCATATATATAGGTTCAAATAGTAATAAAACAATTATATATTATATTTATTTATTTATTTTGTAGGTGTCGACACTTATGTATTTATGAATTTAAAAAAATACGTATGTTTATTTAGAAATTAGAGTATATAAAATATTAAAAATAGAAACAAAGTTTAATTTTTAAAATATTAATTTATTATAGAAGATCTTATACATACCACCAAACTTTGAAGATTTTTGTAATACTCACATAATTTACAATCTTCTTGCCATAAATTTATTTGTTTCAAAGAGGGAATAAAATGACACTTAAATATTTTTTGTAATTAAAAATTAATAAATTTATATATAAATTTATTTTATATTATAATACATGTATATGAACCAAATTTGTAACATGGTAAGCACTTATTCTATTTTGAACTTCTTTAATTTAAAAAAGAAAAAATCAATAACATCAATAGATTTTATTGTAGGTCTTTTAGATATTACAATTATTTACTAAAATGGGTAATTTTTATATATTTTTTAGAAAAAAAAAATATGAATAAAAATCTTTCCACATTTGTTGCCTATTCAAGAGTGTTGAATTTAATGAAAGCTTATGATTTGTATCAAAAATTTACAAAAAAGTTCCACAAATACAAAAACATTAAGATAAAAATATTTTATAGCAAATCAATTACAAACATGGTGAAGTAATAGATAATTAATATATTTGAAATAAAATTTCGTGTAAAATAATGAATCAATAAAATCATATAATATCTTTTTTTACTGTTGGTCATGATTTATATAAAGATGTTATTCAAATATGAAAGAAAATAATTTATCCATTTTACACATCATAATTATCTTATCTTGTAATTTTTACTAATTTAAGAAGTATTTATATAATTCTAACATCAAAATATTTGATTATCTATCTTAATATCATCTATAAGGAGATCAAACTTAAAATTCAAAGATTAAGGACTCAATACAGAATATATAGAAAACATTATCAAAATTTATAACAGAAATTTGGAATAATAAATAAAATAAGTCTTCTTTAGCAAGAATTACAGGAAAATGAAAACCAAATAAAAGAGACCACCATAGTTTGAATCCATTTATGATAATATGCCAAATAAATGATGTTTGACTCTTTATTTTAAATTTCTTTATTAATGCATGTGTTGTCTGGTTTAGTGTTTTAAATATCAAACTATAATATAAGTCATTCTTTGAGAACGAAATCTTTCACCAATATCTTATATGATTATTAATACAAAATATCATGAATCTGATAAATATATCATATAAGTTTAGATATACATCTCCAGGAAATTTAAAACATTTAATATATATATATATATGTATTTTTATAAATATGATATTACAAATGAATGTGGAAGCAGTCATCATATCTAAACAATTTACTAAAACATGCTTGTAAATGACCAAAAACATTTTAAAAAACTAAAAACAACACATTCACTAAATATTAACAATTGTGTTTTATAAACAGCAATTGTAAAGTAATCCCAAATAAAAATTCATGACTATAATATACATCAAATATCACTAAAAATAACATCAATACAATATTGATGATAAATGTTGGTTGTTTGGTTTCTTCCTCCTACAAGATAGAAACAACATAAACCACAAATTGAAATACCACCTATTCACAAAAAAAAATCAAATAAAACATGAGTAAAAACATGATCTATTTCACAAAAATGTGTGTGTGTAAATACAAGCAATAGAGATTCATCATGAAACGGAAAACCTGAAAATTAGTAAACGAAGGAAGATTCAACAGAACGAAAAAAATCCATATGCACTTAATTGTATTCCAAGATTCGAATTTCGAACCAACAAAGCTTCAATAAACTAAAACCCATCAACTTCCACGTCAGCACAGGAAAGTTGACTCCACACGGGGGTCCACAACATTACCGACGCTGCAACGAAGATCCCACCTCGGTCAGGTTCCACCAGAGGCACCGGGCACCCATTGAAGAGAAGGAGGGTTGGGCGGCAGTTTGGCCGATGGAGGCAGTGAGAGGGAGGAAATGAGAGGAAATGCAGGAAAAGGAGGGTGCTCCCCTCTCTTGCTCACTAACTGACGAGCCGACGCAGGAACGGACGAACGACCAGACGGACGGACGTCCAAGGGCCTCCCTCCCGCCCTCGCCTTCCCTCGCCTTCCCTCCCTCCCTCCCCTGGAAGGTTTTCCCGCGCACTTCTCCCCCTCACACTCTCTCTCACTCTCTCACTCCAGCAATGGCCAGCCGGCCATAGCCCACTCCCTCATTCACTCACTCCCCCTCCCCTCCCGCTCCCGCCCTTCGCCCCCCCTCGCGCAACCGCTTTCT
Source organism: Physcomitrium patens (assembly GCF_059467195.1). Lineage (NCBI taxonomy): Eukaryota > Viridiplantae > Streptophyta > Bryopsida > Funariales > Funariaceae > Physcomitrium > Physcomitrium patens. Next base: position 5,112,130 of record NC_143411.1, read on the forward strand.
CCCTTCCCCTTCCTTCCTTTTCCTCCGAGCTCGCTGCCAGGGACCGTTCTCGTGCCGCGCTGTGGTTGCCAGGTCGGATTTCGAGGCGCCCGTGAACAGCGAGAGCCTGCGCGCGTTTTTGAGCCATTCGTGGGAGGGAAGTCTTCCGCACCGTTGTGGCTTCCTCTGGAGCGCGCGTCGGAGTTGCTGCTCGGACATTGGAGCTTCGGAGCTGGCGCAGCCGGGGAGTTGTTGCGTTTTCTGGGTCGGGAGGTCGGGGTGCCAGGGCGGGAGTTGACGTGTAGTTTTGGGGATACGAGGCTGGGGTGGTAGTGGGGGGTTCTTGCGGGGGATTTTGAGAAGTTTTGATGGGTATTTGCGGTGATGAGGTTTGGGGGCTTGCCGTGGTGGAATGAGGGGTACGTTGAAGGAGAGAGAGGTCTGTCGGGGAAATTCGAGTGCAAGCGGGAGTGTGATGGAGCGAGTTTGTGGTAGAGGGAGGCCGATGGTTGCAGTGGTGAGCTCGGTGGGATCGGTGGATTCGATTGGGACATGTTGGTAGGCAGAGACTAGGGTTAGGGCGTGGGCAGTGACCGTTGGGTGCCATTAGTTTGGTTGAGTGTGGGAAGCGGCCGTGGACCCTGGAGCTTGCGTTTCTGAATTTTCGAGGGGCTTGTTGCCATGGCGAAGCCGAAGAACGGGAAGAAGACTCTCGACTCGTGCGTCATTAAAGGCACTCGGAAAATTGTCAAAGGTATGGTCACTTCCGAAGAAGCATTAGGCTCTCGCTTGATCCTCAGTCTGCCTTCGGATTTCGAAAGCTTCGAGCGGGTCAAACTGGCTGCTTGCAAGTAGCCAAACCGGCTGTTTTTTTCTTTTTTATTTTTTCTTCCCATTTCAAGTCTGTCAGCGATGTGTTTGGTTGTGAACAATCGTCCAGTGTGATCAGTCATTAGACGTGGCATGGGATTCGTGAGAGGATATGTCCTTGCGATTGAAGCGATTTTGTGGCGGATAATTGGGTTTGTGGCAGTTGGAGATACAGTTCTGATGCGCAGCGAGGATGCGGATAAACCTCCCTATATTGCAAAGGTAGAGAAGATCGAGGGTGATAGTCGAGGCAACGTGAAAGTCCGGGTCCGGTGGTACTACCGGCCGGAAGAATCCATGAGCGGGCGCAAGCAGTTCCATGGACAGAAGGAGGTTTTTCTGTCGGACCACTATGACGTGCAGAGCGCGGACACAATAGAAGGCAAGTGCATTGTTCACTCTTTCAAGAACTACACGAAGTTGGAGACTGTGAGTGCTGAGGACTATTTCTGTCGATTCGAGTATAAGGCAACCACTGGCGGTTTCACCCCTGATCGCGTCGCTGTGTAAGGCTCCGCATTGCATGAATGAGTCGTTTAAGATGGGCATAACCTATGAAGTTTGCGTGTGGTAATGCGCAGCGCATGTTAGGCGTTGGGTCTTCTGTGAGGTGCAGTGAGTCAGGGTTAGGTTTGTGCAGTTAACGACTTTGTCGATTTCGTTGATAACTTGGAATGGGGTGTTTCAGGTATTGCAAGTGTGAGATGCCATACAACCCTGACCACGTGATGCTGGAATGCAACAGTTGCAAAGACTGGTGAGGTTGCTGTGCTCTAATATTGCTCATCAGTGAAGTGCTTGCTCAGTCAGTCAGTAAAGACTCGTGCCTCGACCTAAGTCTCGTGCGCTTGAAGCTTGGTGTTTCGTTTGGTTCGGTCGAGGCATGGTCACGTGTTCACGCAGATGCAGTGGCTACTACAGATACGCGGATGCTTAGCTGAACGACAATCTTGCTGAATGGGTGGGTGCAGGTTTCACAGACATTGCGTGGGCTTGAGCGAAGAGCAGGTGAAACATGTGGATAGATACATTTGCCCTACTTGTGCCCCTGAAACTGTGAAGAAAAGCAATGGATCGTCACATAAGACACCAGACGCGAAGGTAACCTCCGTTGAATTTGCACTAGCTGCCTTTTCTTCAATTGCGTTGGTTTTTCATTACACATAGGGTCCCACGATCTTATGGTCGTTTCACCATGGATTCGTGAAAAGTTTGGCTTTTGCAAGGCCGCACTTCTTCTCGCTTTTAGACTTGTGTCGGTGAGAGCTTATGCATGTTCTTCATGCCGGATCAATTATTTTTTATGGTCGCATGACCTGTCCGAACTGGATAGTTTTTTTTCTTAATAGCCGTGGTGTACTATTGTGTGCAGCCGGATCTGAAACGTCAGAGGAGGTGACCTCAAGTCAAGCTTGGCGCATTGCTCAAGTGGTTCTTGCAGTATGTTTCAGATGTCAGAGATATGAGAAGTTGGTGTAGATATGAGGATTCAGATGCAAAATGTAAGATAGTGAGTTGACTACCTTGGTGGGTTCTACATTTCAGCGACCTTTTCTAGAATCCGAAGCTGTGTATTATGATCCACTCAAAGTGTTTATTGGAATACACGAGTTGGGGCTGTGCCAATTACGCAGTCCGAGGTCTCTTCCTCTGCTGTCTCAGGGTAACGAGCGCATAATTGCTTGATGAGAATTCACTCTACCTGTGAGCATTAATCCTCTTAGATGAACCTGCGGCCCATTTGCCTGTCTCGGTCAGCAAGACATTTTGTCCAGTTGGGCACAAGTTGCAATAGAAAGCTAGGTCGCTGGCATATAAAGCTGGATCCAGCATTGACGTGTACCTCATCTCTAATATCTACTGTGTTGCAAAATCAACTACTTCGCGAACTTTAGTCTACTGTCCTTTCTTGTTGCGTTTGTTTGGTGTTGGAGTTTTCTTGTGACGTATGGGCGACAATAGGTTTTGGTCGTCTTTTTCATGTAGTACTTCATTAGATTGTCGTCCTGCTCGTATTTTTCGTAATTGGTGAGCCCCTTCATTGTTTTGTTGAGTGGAGTATTTGAGAGATACTCGGTGAACTAATTTTATCGAATTTGAGACCCATATCTATAGTGACTGCGTCCGTCGAGGACCGTGATAAAAGCACACTTGACTTAATTGTCCGTCGTCTTGAAGAAGGAAGGTGTAAGCTGCATTAAGTACAGAAATTGCACATGCTTGGAATTATTGTCCATTGTTCAGTAGCATTATGTACCTCTAATGCTTCTTTCGTTACAGTTTTTTGTTCACCCTAGTCGGATATTCAACAAAATTGAAAGTTTCCTTCGAGTTGCGAAACCTGGTTACTAAAGCACTGTCATATCCAACAGGAAACTGCAACTACTGTTTTCTCCATGACACAGTCTCAACATACTGCTGAATAGTTTCTTTATATATACATTGAAAGTGTTTGCAATCGAAATTGTTTGCTTAATACAATACAGTGTAACGTACATTCAACACTCTCAACAAAGAGGTACGAAACTCAATAAAAAACGGGTAAACGACTAAAGTTCGCGAAGTAGTTGATTTTGCAACACAGTAGATATTAGAGATGAGGTACACGTCAATGCTGGATCCAGCTTTATATGCCAGCGACCTAGCTTTCTATTGCAACTTGTGCCCAACTGGACAAAATGTCTTGCTGACCGAGACAGGCAAATGGGCCGCAGGTTCATCTAAGAGGATTAATGCTCACAGGTAGAGTGAATTCTCATCAAGCAATTATGCGCTCGTTACCCTGAGACAGCAGAGGAAGAGACCTCGGACTGCGTAATTGGCACAGCCCCAACTCGTGTATTCCAATAAACACTTTGAGTGGATCATAATACACAGCTTCGGATTCTAGAAAAGGTCGCTGAAATGTAGAACCCACCAAGGTAGTCAACTCACTATCTTACATTTTGCATCTGAATCCTCATATCTACACCAACTTCTCATATCTCTGACATCTGAAACATACTGCAAGAACCACTTGAGCAATGCGCCAAGCTTGACTTGAGGTCACCTCCTCTGACGTTTCAGATCCGGCTGCACACAATAGTACACCACGGCTATTAAGAAAAAAAACTATCCAGTTCGGACAGGTCATGCGACCATAAAAAATAATTGATCCGGCATGAAGAACATGCATAAGCTCTCACCGACACAAGTCTAAAAGCGAGAAGAAGTGCGGCCTTGCAAAAGCCAAACTTTTCACGAATCCATGGTGAAACGACCATAAGATCGTGGGACCCTATGTGTAATGAAAAACCAACGCAATTGAAGAAAAGGCAGCTAGTGCAAATTCAACGGAGGTTACCTTCGCGTCTGGTGTCTTATGTGACGATCCATTGCTTTTCTTCACAGTTTCAGGGGCACAAGTAGGGCAAATGTATCTATCCACATGTTTCACCTGCTCTTCGCTCAAGCCCACGCAATGTCTGTGAAACCTGCACCCACCCATTCAGCAAGATTGTCGTTCAGCTAAGCATCCGCGTATCTGTAGTAGCCACTGCATCTGCGTGAACACGTGACCATGCCTCGACCGAACCAAACGAAACACCAAGCTTCAAGCGCACGAGACTTAGGTCGAGGCACGAGTCTTTACTGACTGACTGAGCAAGCACTTCACTGATGAGCAATATTAGAGCACAGCAACCTCACCAGTCTTTGCAACTGTTGCATTCCAGCATCACGTGGTCAGGGTTGTATGGCATCTCACACTTGCAATACCTGAAACACCCCATTCCAAGTTATCAACGAAATCGACAAAGTCGTTAACTGCACAAACCTAACCCTGACTCACTGCACCTCACAGAAGACCCAACGCCTAACATGCGCTGCGCATTACCACACGCAAACTTCATAGGTTATGCCCATCTTAAACGACTCATTCATGCAATGCGGAGCCTTACACAGCGACGCGATCAGGGGTGAAACCGCCAGTGGTTGCCTTATACTCGAATCGACAGAAATAGTCCTCAGCACTCACAGTCTCCAACTTCGTGTAGTTCTTGAAAGAGTGAACAATGCACTTGCCTTCTATTGTGTCCGCGCTCTGCACGTCATAGTGGTCCGACAGAAAAACCTCCTTCTGTCCATGGAACTGCTTGCGCCCGCTCATGGATTCTTCCGGCCGGTAGTACCACCGGACCCGGACTTTCACGTTGCCTCGACTATCACCCTCGATCTTCTCTACCTTTGCAATATAGGGAGGTTTATCCGCATCCTCGCTGCGCATCAGAACTGTATCTCCAACTGCCACAAACCCAATTATCCGCCACAAAATCGCTTCAATCGCAAGGACATATCCTCTCACGAATCCCATGCCACGTCTAATGACTGATCACACTGGACGATTGTTCACAACCAAACACATCGCTGACAGACTTGAAATGGGAAGAAAAAATAAAAAAGAAAAAAACAGCCGGTTTGGCTACTTGCAAGCAGCCAGTTTGACCCGCTCGAAGCTTTCGAAATCCGAAGGCAGACTGAGGATCAAGCGAGAGCCTAATGCTTCTTCGGAAGTGACCATACCTTTGACAATTTTCCGAGTGCCTTTAATGACGCACGAGTCGAGAGTCTTCTTCCCGTTCTTCGGCTTCGCCATGGCAACAAGCCCCTCGAAAATTCAGAAACGCAAGCTCCAGGGTCCACGGCCGCTTCCCACACTCAACCAAACTAATGGCACCCAACGGTCACTGCCCACGCCCTAACCCTAGTCTCTGCCTACCAACATGTCCCAATCGAATCCACCGATCCCACCGAGCTCACCACTGCAACCATCGGCCTCCCTCTACCACAAACTCGCTCCATCACACTCCCGCTTGCACTCGAATTTCCCCGACAGACCTCTCTCTCCTTCAACGTACCCCTCATTCCACCACGGCAAGCCCCCAAACCTCATCACCGCAAATACCCATCAAAACTTCTCAAAATCCCCCGCAAGAACCCCCCACTACCACCCCAGCCTCGTATCCCCAAAACTACACGTCAACTCCCGCCCTGGCACCCCGACCTCCCGACCCAGAAAACGCAACAACTCCCCGGCTGCGCCAGCTCCGAAGCTCCAATGTCCGAGCAGCAACTCCGACGCGCGCTCCAGAGGAAGCCACAACGGTGCGGAAGACTTCCCTCCCACGAATGGCTCAAAAACGCGCGCAGGCTCTCGCTGTTCACGGGCGCCTCGAAATCCGACCTGGCAACCACAGCGCGGCACGAGAACGGTCCCTGGCAGCGAGCTCGGAGGAAAAGGAAGGAAGGGGAAGGGAGAAAGCGGTTGCGCGAGGGGGGGCGAAGGGCGGGAGCGGGAGGGGAGGGGGAGTGAGTGAATGAGGGAGTGGGCTATGGCCGGCTGGCCATTGCTGGAGTGAGAGAGTGAGAGAGAGTGTGAGGGGGAGAAGTGCGCGGGAAAACCTTCCAGGGGAGGGAGGGAGGGAAGGCGAGGGAAGGCGAGGGCGGGAGGGAGGCCCTTGGACGTCCGTCCGTCTGGTCGTTCGTCCGTTCCTGCGTCGGCTCGTCAGTTAGTGAGCAAGAGAGGGGAGCACCCTCCTTTTCCTGCATTTCCTCTCATTTCCTCCCTCTCACTGCCTCCCTCGGATCCCCCTCTGTATGTTTGCCCCCTCTGTATGTTTGCCCCCTCTGCGACAGTTCTCGGCCAAATTCTCCCCCCCCCCCCCCTCCCCCCTTCTACCGTATGCGTGCCCGCTGCCTCTGTTGTTTGCAGGCGTGGTGTGGTTCCAATCGTTTAAAAGTTGGATTTGGCGATTATCTCACCAATTCTTTTATGGATGCTTTGTCCCTGTCGTGGTTCTGCTAACAGTGGGCGATCTCCTTGACTTGCCAGCCGCGAATGTGTGAGTTTGTTTCCTAAGTTGTTGTTTTGCCTTTAATTTGCAGAGATTTTTGTGTTAACCGATTATTTTAGTATTATTTTTCTTATCAGTTTGATGACAAGTCGACCAGTCTGTTGTTGTGATCAGTCATGATTTCAGTAATCTTGGGTGTAGTTAATAGTCGTTGTTTAGGTTTTTCTTGTTTATTTTGGAGGTGCACAACGTTACTGTATCTTATAATGTTGTTTGTTCTTGATAATTTGTATGATTTTTTTATAATGATTAGATTTTGTATCAATCTAATTTTTTACATGCTCACTGTTAATTTTGGAAATGTATCGTACAACAGCTTGTTTGGATAAATAACTTTTTGTGTTGTTTCTAGAAAAATGAATTGCACTATGTTTGATTATGGGAAAACTTACAGAAATGGGTGATTTAGGTCAAGTCCCAATTTGATTGAGTCAATTGGGTCAACTCTATTGGTGTGTTGTAATTGATAGTTGGCAGTATAGGGTATGAACGATTGGATAGGTCGTAACATAAAAATGTCAGTATATTATGAAAATGTTAGAAATTAAATAGAAAATGGACACTGAAAGGAAAATATTGAGGTAAAACATGAATGGAAATTAGTAGCAAAACAACTAGAACTGAGTTGGGGTATAATTCTAAGAGTTTATTTGGGGAGATTACATCAATCGTTATGAGTCAAAATCTTGTGCAAAGCTCTTTAAAAAGAAGTGTTGCATTTTGTATTCATAAAGTGAAACAATTTGGTTTTTTTTATACAATATCACTTAAGTTTGATACTAATTAGGCAAGTATTAGAACCTTCCTTTGAATGTGAATTGAACAAGATTATATATATATATATATATATATATATATCTATAGAGAGAGATAATTAATAGAAAAATATTTCTTTTTTTAAAATTTAATATATATTTGCGAATTAAATATAGAATTGAATTCTAAACTTAAGGAAATTTAGTAATATAGTGGATTGATGTATGCATTAGTTGTAGAATAATATTATTGCTATAATCAAAAAAATATTAATACAAGAAGAGACAAAGAAAAAAGGTAGTTGAATTGATGAAAGTAATATTTAACTATATTAGACAAAGTAAGAATTGATTGTAAAAAAAAGAAATATGCCTAATTTTTGTCTAATTAATTTTTGATTATAAATTAAGGTGGTAATCTTTTATAAATGTTGTTAAAAGTATAATATATTAAAGTCTTTATTCTTTGCAAAACTTATTAATATACAAAGTCTTGTTTATAAATTTAAAGAAGAATTTATAATTTATAAATTTAATACATATTTTACACAAGTCTTAATTATATCTATGTGTATTTCATATAAATATAGCTTAATAGAATATTTATTTTTGAAGGTATATATATCAACTATTTACATGATTTTACTTTCATGTAATAAAAATAATTCCATTATATTATTTTCATCTACAAAATTTGTTAAAACATTCTATTTCTAATTAATTGCTATCAATTTGTTTTTATTAATATTAAAAAATATAGTATTTACTAATTGATATCAGATATTAATATTTAAATAATTTAAAGAATTAAAAGATAATTCTTATATTAGAGTTGTTTTTCTAAAAATCTTTTTAATTTTATATAATCTTTTGTTTAATATTTAGTACTAAATATTTCTATATCCTATTCAATTATTCTAAATTTAAATTTTATATAATTGTATTATAAAAATAAGATGTATTATGAAAAGATGTTTCTACTACATACCATTTACATGTGAAAAAGATATAGTTTTAAATTTCTAAATATGTTTCAACTTCCCTTCTTAGGCTAGATATTTTTTTAACTCTACTATTGCAAATACAACACCTCTTAGGCTAGATAGCTACTTTGCAAGAGCAAATAGAAGCTTCTAGGATAAGGGAGTCAACATCTACTAGACTAAAATTGAGTAAGCCTAGTACATACTCCAAGACTTCAAGGCAAGTTTTAGGGACATATTCTTTAGAACTTTCTAGAGAGAAGTTTCTAGAAACTTCTAGAAAACAAGCCTCTAGAACCTTCTAGAAGAGAAGCCTCTGGAACCTTTTAGAGAGAAGTTTCTAGAAGCTTCTAGAAAAGAAGTCTCTGGAACCTTCTAGAAAGGAATCCCCTGGAACTTTCTAGAAGCTTCCTAGTTAATAGAAGTAGCTCGAGAAGTTTCTAGAACCTTCTAGAAAGGAAGCCTCTGGAACCTTCTAGAAGCTTCCTAGTTAATAGAAGTAGCTCGAGAAGCTTCTTAAGTAGGAGTATATATAGGGATCGAGGCTGAAGAGTTCTTCAGTCTCGACAACACATCTCTTGGAGTTCTAGTTCACCTTTCTGGTGTTGTTCTTGTACTCATCTGTTTAATCTAGTTCTGCCACTTCTTCTTGAACTTCTTGTTAGATTTCAAGTCTGTATTTTGTGTCCGTGACAGTTTGTCGAGACTACACTAACTTGAGATATCAGAGCTAGTTCTTTCTTAGTAGAGTGTGGATTATCCCTCTACTTAAAGGTATACTAGCATTTTTTAGAGGTTGCGGATTACCCTCATCTAAACTGATACTTCTTCTGTTACAATATTGGAGTCTTATTCTTCTTGGAGAGAGTGGATTACCCCTCTTCTTGAAATTCTTAAGGCGTTTTATAGGTTGTGGATTACCCTCCTATAAACCAATATTGCCTCTTATAGGGTCATTTTTGTCCTTCTTTTAGAATGGCCGGAGGTCAAGACATTAGTATGACAGAAAGTTCGGAGTCTAAGTTAGATGCTATTATGAATGCCCTCGCTACGTTATCACAAAGAACTGCAGAGATTGAAGGAGTGGTGGTAAGGCTTCATAATGATGGAGTATCTGGGATAGCACAATCTAAACTACACCAACCTCAAATTTTGGCACTTGGAGAAACAATTTTACCTCAGGTTCCACAAGAACCACTAGTTCTACAACATAAGGAGCCTCGAGTTAGCCTTCTAGATAAGTTTGATGGAACACGTTCCAAGTTTCGAGGATTCGTCAATCAAATCAAGTTGATAACAGTTTTACAGCCCGAACGATATTCAACGGAGGAGTCACGTGTTGGGCTTGTTGGAACCTTACTTACGGGACAAGCTCTATCATGGTTTGCTCCTTTGTTTGAGAAACGATCATCCATATTAAACAACTTCGAAACCTTTTTGGAAGCATTTGCGGAAGCATTTGGTGAACATGATAAGGTTCGATGGGCTACAACAAAGATCCGGTCGCTACGACAAGGGATGCGTTCTACATCAGTCTATGCTTCGGATTTCACGTAATTAGTATGCGACATGAATTGGGATGAAGAAGCGTTGATGAGTCAATTCTATTGGGATTTAAGAGATGATGTGAAGGATTTGCTGTTAACTCTTCCTGATCCACGAACGCTCAATGAAGCCATTAGCTAAGCTGTGAAGTGCGATAATCGCCTATTCCAACGTCGCCAAGACCAACGCTCAAGACAACATACAATTCGCCATGCTCCAACTATGTCGGCAAGCGATGTGAATTCGCATTCAGAGGTGGAAGACATGCAAATTGATGCGGTACGTATCAAATCTCTTACTATAGAAGAAAAAAAGCGACGTATGGAGGAAAATTTATGCTTGTATTGCGGTGGAGAAGGCCACAAAGTCGGAAACTGCCCCAAAAAGCAAAATCGAGGCACAGTCAAGACTAGGGGAGTATTTGTTCAGGAAAACGAGGATGCCCAGCCACAGTAAGAACCGTGCGGCTGGACAATGAAATATCCCAACAACAATCGGGTTCCTTTCTTTCTGCCCAACCTGCACTTTGTTTTACAATCCCTCTGTTTATCGGCCCTCAAAAACTAAGAACCTTAGCACTACTAGACTCAGGAGCATCTGCTTGTTTTTTAGACGAAGAATTTGCAAAGCGTCATAAGATTCCTTTAGTACAAAAATCAAAACCTGTTCATGTTGAGGTCATAGATGGACGACCTTTATTGTCTAGTAGCATCACCCATGAATCAAAACCTATAGAAGTAACATTTAAAGACCATAGTAGTCATATTATTTTTAATATTATTAGAATCCCATCAAATCCTATTATTCTTGGTCTTTCTTGGTTGGAAAAACATAATCCATTGATAGATTGGAGGTTGCGGAAGATGACTTTTCCCACAAAACCACCCAAGAAAAAACCTAGTAAAAAACCTCGAAAAAAGAAATCCTTATTCATTGGAGCAAGAGCGTTTATAAGATCCTCTAAGGAAGGCACTCCATTTGTCATTTATGCGGCTCCAACTACCGAGGAGAAGATTTCAACAGCAAGTATACCGGAGCAATATAAAGATTTTGAAGACGTGTTTCAAAAGAAGAACGCTGACATACTACCGGAACACCGACCATATGATTGTGCCATAGACTTGCAAGAAGGAGCACAACCACCTTTTGGCCCAATCTACAATCTATCGCAAATGGAGTTGGCAGAGTTACGAAAGTACATCGACGAGAATCTAGCCAAGAACTTCATTCGTCATTCAAAATCATCAGCTGGAGCACCCATCTTATTTGTGAAGAAGAAAGATGGATCATTACGGATGTGTGTGGACTATCGAGGCCTCAACAAGGTAATAAAGAAAAATCGTTATCCATTACCCTTGATTTCTAGTCTCTTAGAACAACTTGGACGTGCGAAGATCTTTACAAAAATTGATCTAAGGGGAGCTTATAATCTTGTACGAATCAAGGAAGGAGATGAGTGGAAGACAGCATTCCGTACAAGGTATGGTCATTTCAAATATAATGTCATGCCTTTTGGTCTTACTAATGCTCCAGCGGTTTTCCAACATATGATGAATGACATCTTTCGAGAACACCTCGACGATTTTGTTGTCATCTACTTGGACGATATTCTAATATTCTCTAAAAATGAGGAAGAGCATGAGGAGCATGTTCGTTTGGTCTTGGAAAAACTACGCAAGTGAGGACTATATGCCAAATTAGAAAAGTGTTTATTTCACTAGACGGAGATGGAATTTTTGGGGTTCATTGCGACTACAGAAGGTTTGAAGATGGACCCCAAGAAAGTAGAAGCAATCATGTCTTGAGAGGTTCCGAAGACGGTTAGAGACGTACAATGCTTTCTTGGTGTTGCTAACTTCTATCGGATCTTCATCAAGAATTATTCTCAAGTTGCTGCTCCTCTCACTTGATTAACATGCAAGGATAAGTTGGAATGGGGACCTTTGGCGGAGAAGGCATTTCAAGATTTGAAGACAGTTTTTACTACAGCTCCAATTTTGGTACATCCAGACTTTACAAAGTCCTTCTATTTAGAAATTGATGCTTCAAATTTTGCTTTGGGAGCTGTGCTTTCACAAATGAGTGAAGATAAGAAGCTCCATCCAGTTGCATTCTATTCTCGGAAGTTCTCTGCTGCTGAAATCAATTATGAGATCCACGATAAGGAACTTCTTGCTATAGTGGATTCTTTCGAAGAATGGCGTCACTTTCTTGAAAGAGCTGCACATCCAGTAACCATATATGCGGATCACAAGAATTTGGAGTATTTCATGACGGCTCGAGTTTTAAATCGACGTCAAGCTCGGTGGAATATGTCGCTATCTAGATTCGATTTTGTTATCACTTATCGACCTGGAAGGCAGCAAGGACTATCCGATGCTTTATCAAGGAGATCGTATCTTGCACCAAAGGCTGGAGAAGCAGCGTTTGATCAACAATGTACAACGTTATTGAAGCCAGAGAGATTTCAGCTTTGTGCTACTATTGTATCATTTGATGCTGACTTCCTAAACCAGGTACGTGCTATGACCATTAAAGATTCAGTAGCCATTGATATCAAGCAACGTACCAATGACGACAAGTTCAAGGTGGAGGGAGATCTTTTATACTTTGAAGAGCGATTGTACATTCCAAAAGGACTAGCACGACTCCGAGTTCTTCAATCTCGCCATGATTTTCCAGCTGCGAGACATTTTGGATTCAACAAGACCTTGGAGCTTATTTCCCGAGATTTTTGGTGGTCCCAAATGTGGAAGGATGTGAAAGATTTTGTCCTCTCTTGTGACATCTATTTAAGATCTAAGAATCCTCGGCATCGCCCTTATGGACTTCTACAGCCATTGCCAATTCCACGTCGACCATGGTCTTCAATTTCTATGGACTTCATCACGGACTTGCCATCATCAAACTCATTTGACAGCATCTTTGTCGTGGTAGATCGGCTTACGAAGATGGCACACTTTGTTCCTTGTAAGAAGACATCGTCCAGTGAAGTCACTGCAAGACTCTTTTTCGATAATGTGTATCGATATCATGGACTACCAGATGATATCATATCAGATCGAGGTACCGAGTTCTTGTCAAAGTTTTGGAGATCTCTCTTTGGGATATTGAAGGTGGATATCAAGCTTTCTTCAGCTTTTCATCCTCAAACTGATGGCCAAACGGAATGAGTGAATCAAGTCTTGGAGCAGTACTTACGATGCAGCATCAACTATCAGCAAGACGATTGGACTGCATATCTACCACTAGCCGAGTTTGCATATAACAACACCCTCCATGCGTCGACTCAACAAACACCATTCTTTTCCAACTATGGGTATCATCCGAAGCTTGATTTATTGAGTCCGTCAACAAATAACAATCCAGCAGCTGAAGGATTTGCGAAGCAACTATCAGAGCTTCAAACTATGTTGAAGCTTTAATTACAATCCGCTCAAGAATCCTATAAGACGTCTGCAGATAGATTTCAGAATCCAGCACCTACTTTCAAAGTTGGAGACAAAGCCTGGCTTCTTCGACGAAATATCAAGATCAAGCGACTATGTGATAAGTTGGACTATCGAAGATTGGGACCATTTATCATCCAGAAGCAAATTAATCCAGTGACATACCGGTTGGAGTTATCGGCTTCTATGAAGGTACATCCAGTCTTTCATGTTTCTCTGTTGGAACCTTATCGAGAGTCATCTTTTCCCGGAAGAGTGCAATGTCCGCCACCTAGTATTGAAATCAAGAACCACAAAGAATACGAGGTTGAAAAGGTATTGGATTCACGGCGAAGGTGGAGAAAGTTAGAATATCTTGTTCATTGGTGCGGCTATGACATTAATGAGCGAACGTGGGAGCCACTTGAAAATCTTGCGAATGCGCCACAAAAGGTATAGGAGTTTCATCAACAACATCCCGATAAACCTAAATCAATTCGATGATAGCTTCTTTCTGAAGCTTGTTCTCTCAACAATATAAGAAAAGAGGAGAGCACCAGCAAAATTCATAGTTGATGTAGTTATTTTCTCCAAGATAGATCGTAGTTTGGTCTTTTGATATGGATAGCCAAGAGATAGATACTATGCCAGTCAGAGTATCGCAACTGAGTAGCTCACGAAGGCAACCCCGAGATGAAGAACTACATGTACCGTGATGACGACGGAGGATACCGAGTAACCGATCACTGGTGATTGTATTTGAGATCGAGCCTGCTTACGATGGTCAACCAGAAGGCGTGTTTGCAGGACAATTTCACAATGAGGACACGGAAGTTCATGCTTGGTCAGAAGTCGAAGGCGTGGGCCACTACCGTTGGCTTCAAGGGTCGATGAACCACTTGCCTCATGAACAATAGTTGGAGTCCATAGCAGAAGTTATGCGATAGATCTTCATTTTCTTGCGTTGGTACTGATCAACAATATTGCTTCTCAGAGACCTCGAAGCTAAAGGAGGGGGTGATGTTAAGGACATATTTCTTAGAACTTTCTAGAGAGAAGTTTCTAGAACCTTCTAGAAAATAAGCCTCTGGAATCTTCTAGAAGAGAAGCCTCTGGAACCTTTTAGAGAGAAGTTTCTAGAAGCTTCTAGAAAGGAAGTCTCTGGAACCTTCTAGAAAAGAAGTTTCTAGAAGCTTCTACAAAGGAATCCCCTGGAACTTTCTAGAAGCTTCCTAGTTAATAGAAGTAGCTCGAGAAGTTTCTAGAACCTTCTAGAAAGGAAGCCTCTGGAACCTTCTAGAAGCTTCCTAGTTAATAGAAGTAGCTCGAGAAGCTTCCTAAGTAGGAGTATATATAGGGATCGAGGCTGAAGAGTTCTTCAGTCTCGACAACACATCTCTTGGAGTTCTAACTCACCTTTCTGGTATTATTCTTGTATTCATCTGTTTAATCTAGTTCTGCCACTTCTTCTTGAACTTCTTGTTAGATTTCAAGTCTGTATTTTGTGTCCGTGACAGCAAGAAGATATATATCAATGACCTTTCAATATGCGACAATACCTTCAACTATCTGTAGCAAATACCACTAAAGGAATTATCTATGTAGCCAGCTATTTGAAAGATGTGATAGTCATTTGGTAGTGATACCGAGTTCAAAGCTATAGAGTTTAAGGTGGATTTTGTAATTGAAAAGAGTTTGAGACAAAGTTTAGAAATCAATTTTGGTCCATCAATGGGAGAAGATAGTACGCAATTAGTTGACAAATCTTATACAATCTAGATTGATATAAGATTATGTCTCCCAATTTAAGTTCATATATTTCTAAATTGACAATATTTCAGAGGCAAAGATAATAAATCCATTTCTACAAGATTTGAAATTTGGGATCCAAGAAGAGGTAGAAGTAACCGATCCACAAATATTTAAAGAAGAAATTACGATTGCAAAGAAGATTGATGCTTTAGATTTCAAAAATTATGAAGCACAACCTATAGTACAAAATTATATGCCACTATCTAATGTTATGTCACAACAACCAATGTCAATGGAGATTGATGCCCTATAAGAATCATTGATACAACAAAGATGACAAATATTAATGCAAAAGAGATTTTGTTTGTATTGTTGAGAGCCTAGTCATCAAATTAAAGGTTGTCCAAAACATCAAAATTTAAGTACCAATAAAACAAGGTGGATTTACAATCTTGAGACTCACCAAGTCAATAATGAGATAAAATAGGGAAACAAGACTCCTCAGTAAAGGCATCAAGGACTAGTATTAGGAACAACTACTATCTCTCAAAGTTAAATGGCATGGCTTCAAGCAACTATAAAAAAAATCGACTAGTGTATCTAATGAGACTATTAAAATGACAATCATATTGAGTGCTTGTAGATTGTAGCTCTACGGAAAATTGCATCTTGATTAAAATTGCCAATCGATTTGGAATTAAAACTAAGGTAATCAAGAGAGTCAATATATACCTTGCAGATGATTGAAAGAATGTATTGAGTGAGACATGTGAAGAAGAAACCTTGAGATTGACTGACACCTATGTCTTAAGAGAGAAGTTCAAGGTAATAAAGCTAAGATATGATGTTATGCTTAGTATGCCATGGCTAGTGGTGGAAAATAAGCAAGTTGATTGAGTAGCAAAGTTAATCTCTTTCAAAGGGGGTGGATATAAGTTGATCCTTTGTACCTCCACATTGAATGAAGAGAAAAAACAAACTGCAACTAAAGACTTATTCATAGGAATGACCTTTATAAAGAAAAAAATATAAATTAAGCAATCAATATATATGATGTTTTTAAATCTTACATCAGTGGTGGAAAAGATAGCTAAAGTAGTAGAATAGGCAAAACAAATCATAAAAAAATATCGAGATGTCTTCTCAACTGATCTATCTAATGGCGAGCCTCTTGATCAAGGTGCTTGCTTTCAAATAGAACTATTGTCTAGAGCCAAACCAACAAATTGGCCAATTTATTACCTAACACCAAATGAACTTGAAGAGCAGCAAAAGACATTGGACAAACTCTTGAAGAAGGGCCTCATTCAAGAAAGCACATTACTATAGGAAGCACATGTAGTCTTTGCATGCAAGAAAGATGGTGGACTTCAATTTTGTATGGACTATCAAGGCCTCAATAAGAAAATTGTTAAGAATGCATATCCACTTTTATGCATAGATGATCTTCTTGATTAACTTTGAGGTACAATTACCTTTAGTAAATTAGATTTTTGGAGTAGCTATTGACAGATACCTATTACAAGAGAGAATATAGAAAAGACAATATTTTGTACACACTATGGATATTTTAAATGTCTTGTTTTATCTTTTAGCCTCACCAACGCTCTAGCCTCTTTCATGGATTACATGAATAGATTGTTTTGGAACTTTTTAGAGTAGTATGTAGTTGTTTCATTGATGATATTTTTGCATATAATAAAATCTTTAAGGAATTTGAGCAACTCCTATGAGAAGTATTGCATCGGCTATAAGATAGTTGCTTTTATTACAAGCAATCAAAATATGAACTTTGGAAGTGGGAAGTCACGTTTTTGGAGCATGTAGTATCCTTGGAAGGTGTACGCATGAAGCAAGATAAGATGAAAGTAGTGGAGAATTGACCAACTTCTAAAGATGCTTTTGAAGTTTGCTCATTTTCAGGCCTTGCTGGATATTATCGTCATTTTATTTGATAATTTGCACAAATTACTGCCTCATTGACAAACTTATTGGAGAAAGGTATCTCATTTGAATGGAAACTAGAACACCAAATTGCTTTTGATAGGTTGAAGGAGGCACTTATTTTTGCTCCAATATTCCAATTATATGATCTTAACTTTCTTTGTATACTTGACATTGATGCTTTCGACTTTGCTTTTCAAGCGATCCTTTAATAAGACTTTTGTAGAGGCCTTCAACCTATGGCATATAAATCATGCAAGCTCAAAAGGGCAAAGCACAATATAAGCCCAAATTTCACCACTCAATGAAATTGATACCATACAACAAATTCAAGAAGTGGAATAGAAGAATTGACAATCGTGTAATTTCTAAGTTAATTTAAATCTTAGTATTAATAATTCAATTAATTTTAACTCTTTCAAGCAATGATTACCAATATAAATAAAAATTAATTAAATTATTATGGTCTTTAAGGCTATTTATATGATTTCTACTTAAATCTCAATGGATTTTTTAAGATCATTTATATAGTTATTAATTTTTATGTGATTACAAAAATATTATTAATTATAATAAATAAATAATTAATTAGTTGAAATTTAAAAATTATTATTTCTTAAATAATTAATGGTGAAAGTACTAGATCAAATTATTACCATTAATACATAATGAAAGTAAAAAAACTTAAAATATTGATTTAAAAGTAAAGATTAAAAGTTAAAAGTAAAAGTTAAAAGTAAAAAATCAAAAAGTAAAATTTAAAAGTAAAAAAAGAAGAAGATTAAAGATTAAAAGTTAAAAATTAAAATCTAAAAGTTAAAATATGAAAGTTACAAATTATTATAAAAATAAAAGTAAAAGTAGGACTAAAGAGAGATAAAAGCGAAGGTATCTTGATAATGTCTAAGAATTGAGAGCAGCAACTTCTTTTTATTCCAAAATTTTCTAAATTTTGTGATTAACTTTAAATTCAATAATTTTTAGTTTTTTTGCAAATTTAATTGAAAGGCGCTCTTGCATCAAAAAATTTAAATTCAATATAATACTTAAGCTGCAAATAATGCTCCTTCAAAGTTGAGTGACTAAAACTGCCATGGCAGGCAATCTCCCTCTACTTGAAAATTAACCAAAAATTCAATTTGCCTAAAACTTTAGTAAAATTTATGCCATTAGAAGCTCAGCTTAGAGATGTACTTATTTCCAAAATTTCATAATATTCCAATTAGGATGCACTGAAAAATGTCTTTTCAAATATGGGAGATCTAAACTGCCAACGTAGCCAACCCCTTCACACTCAAAATTCCACCAAAATTTTGTTCTTATTCCAAATCAAGCGATATTAATCTTGTTGGAAAACTAAAATTAAAAGCTAAAATCTTAAAAAAATTTATATCAAAACTCCAAAAATTAAATGATAGATTGAGGGAGATCAAAGACTCTCAAACAATTAGGATATTTGGGAGGCCGAGGGAGCTATCTACAACAACGACCTATGTCTTAAAACCTAATGACCATCATTTACTACTCAAAATCCAGGCTTACACAACCACAAGTTCAAAATGAGATTAAAAACAAAAAAATTAAGATTAGGATTTAAGGCCAAAATTTGGCATGGCTTCGCTCTTCATCAAAAGAGGAGAGAAAAAAGGCTTGGCAACTAAGCTACTCTTATATAGTTACGTAGTGGATTGAAGAAAGGTGGCCACATCTCCACCCTTGATCTCTAAGATCCCTAATATAGATCTATGGCCTTCATTCATCTAAGAGCCAATTTTATTATGAAGGCTGATGGCTCTTGTAAGTAGTCAAGAAAGCACTTTTTGGTAAATCTAATTTAATCATTGTATTCAAAATATCTTTTAATGCTAAAATCAACTACTCACATGCCTCAATCCATGCTCAAATGAAATTTTTATGAAAGTATTTACATACAAGGATCTTGGCAATTCTTATAAAATCCTTCAAAATGAAAATTTCATTGCTCTGCTTGTATTTTGAAGGAGAGGATGCTAATCTTGTATTCTTCACTCTACGAGGTGAATTCAGTGCCACCATTGTATTAAAAAGGCTTCTATTAATTAGAAGAACTACTATGCTACTTCAAATTATTGAATTTGGAAGAAATTTCAAAACTCCCATTTCTAAACTTCACTAAATCTTTTAAAAAATTATAATTCTAATTCATTCTAAATCATGTGAAATGATTATAGGTGAATTCATAGGCTATTAGTCAATCTTCATAGTAGTGACTAACAACCTCTAAATTATTAAAATTAACTAAGTTGCTATTCTAATTTTTTAACTCTTATTACTTTGATCCTAATTAACCTAGCTCAAGGAATTAGGCTATAATTTATACTGTCTAAGGTTTCAATCCTAAAAATTCTATAAAACTAAATTTTACTTATATAAATCTTAATCTAATATGCTCAATTATTATAAAATAGAAAAATAATAAAAAATTAAATTTTAGAGTATAATTGAGAATTCACATGCAATTATTCTATACATAATTGAGAATAATTAGTGATTGTACATATGACGAACATATGGCAATACTATTTGTTGAAAAAATCAATAGTTTTTTGGACTAACCATCAATCCTTATCACATAATTTGCATCTAAAAAATATGAATTCATAACATCATTATTGAAAAAGAATAGTTATAGCTCTTTGATGTTCAATTTGAGTATAAGGAAGGATGACAACATACTGTGCCATATAGCTTATCATAGAGACCAAACTTGAAGGTCAAATGAAGAAACAAGGCAAAAGTTGCTACCATTAGTAGTGTCATTTCAAATCTAACCAAAAAGATAGAATGGAAGGAAGCTATGCATTGAGATGCTTATTTTAAGATGGTTAGTGATTGGCTAAAGTTGGGCAATATACAGTATCAAAATTATAGTTTTAGTGATGGCTTACTTTATTTCAAAAAGTGGATGTATATACATGATAATACTACATTGGAAATGTATATAATTTAAGAGAGACATGACATTCTCATTACTTATTTGCCATAGATGCCTTATAATCACATCGTGGTTGTCATATTTGTAGATCAACTCTTGAAGTAAATTTACTTGCCCCGATACACTTGGATATTGATGCTGTAGCACTTATATGGATTTTTTTCAATATTATCTTTCATCACCATGGATTATCTTGTGTGATTATTTTAGATTAAAATCCATGCTTCATGGGAAATTTTTGGCAAGCCTTATTCAAGCTACTAAGCACATGACTTATCATTTTTATGGCCTTCTATCTCTAAATAGATAGATAAATAAAGTGTGCTAATCAGACCTTGGAAGATATGCTACAGGCATTTGAGATAGTCCATTATAATAATTAAAATGAATATTTGATGCTTTTAGAATTTGCTTACACTGATAATATTCAAGCAAGTATTAGTCATTCATTATTTTTTCTTAACACTTGTTAGCATCTGATTATGCCAATAACTCTCTATCATCTCATTGACACCAACAATCCAACATCAGAGGAGTTCATATAATGACTTGCAACAACCTTACAAGAGGCACTACACTGCCTCATTATCCTACAAAATTAATAGAAGCAGTATGCAGATAACTACTAGCAATTTAAGACCTTATGAGGAGGTGATTAGGTATTACTTTCCTACACCAACTTGCCACTTGCTACATCAATCCAAATCCATAAATTGATACCTTGGTTGCTTGGACCTTTCCACATTTTTACAGTGATTTTTGATCTTGCATACTGCCTTGAGCTTTCGTTACACATTTGGATCTATCCAATCTTCCATGTTTTGTAATTGAAGGAATTTCATACTGAACCAAAGCAGTTTCTAAATTGACATCAACTATCACTATGACTAGTTGTAGTTGATGACTAACAAAAATATAAAATAAACAATATTTTGAAGTATTGCTACTTTTTTTTGTAGTACTAGATGTCTACAAATTTAATTCAAAGCTCCTTAGAAAGGTTATTTCATCTACAATGTATCGCAAAAACTTACACAAAACCTCACCCGTTATCAAGAGATAATTTGAAAATACCATTAGGAGTGAAACAAAGATGTTCTACATTAGTGGAGGGAAATTAATTGTAAGAGGATATAGATAAGATATTTCTATTGTTGACACATAGGAATAGATAGTTAGAATTATATTTATAAAAGTTGTGAATTTTTTTTAGAATTGGGGCTAGGTTAGAAGACTATGTAGGATCCATCGTAGAATATTTTGGAAAGAGCTTAGAGGATTCAAAACACGTGTCAACCTGAAATTCTTGAGGTTCTTGTATATTGTGACTAGACTTGAAGCGCCTTCTAGATATTGATGCCATTCTTCAAATAAATCCACAATTGCAAGAAGTTCTTTGTTGTAGATCTCATAATTAATCTTGGTTGTTAAAAATTTCTTAGAATAAAAAGCTACTAGATGGAATTTTTCATCTATTCCTATTTGTGATAATACTACACCTAAGGCAAAGTTTGATGCATCTATTTCTATAAAGAATGCCCTAGAAAAGTCGACATAATACAAAGTTGGTATAGAAATAAATTCCTTATTATTCTTAGAATTTTTTAATCTATGATAGTTTGGATCTTCTTTGGATCTATCATAAGGCCTTTGTTGAAAATGATATTTTCCAAAAAGTCAACTTAAGCAGTATAGAATACACACTTTTTCATCTTTGCATATAATCTTGTATCTCTTAGTTTTTGTAACATATGACAAATATAAACTTCATCCTCTTTTGTGTTTTTAGAATAGATTAAAATATCGTCCAAATAATAGAAAATAAAATCATTAAGAAACTCATGCAAAATATCATTTATTAGATGTTGAAAAGCACCTTGTATACTTGTGAATCCAAAAGACATGATATTATACTCAAAAGATCTATACCTAGTTTGGAAAGTAGTCTTCTGTTCATCTCGTTTTTTGATATGGACCAAGTTATATGCTCTTCATAGATCTATTTTTATATAGATTTTTAGTTATTTTAGTTGATTAAGAAGTCTTGAAATCAAAGGTAGAGGATACATATTTTTTATGGTAAACTTGTTAAGTCGTCAATAATGTACAAACATTCACAAAGATCCGTCTTTTTTCTTTACAAATAAGTTAGGAGCCTTGGTTGGAGATTTAGAATGGCATATAAAGTTCTTGGCTAAATTTTCATCAATATACTCTTTGAATGCAGCCAACTCATTTTGTAATAGGCTATAGATTGGTCCAAATGGTGGTTGAGTTCTATCTTGAAGATTGATGGAACAATCATAAGAACGATGCTCTAAAAGAATATTTGCATTCTTTTTTTTAAATATTTCTTGTAAAAATCTTAATATTAGCTAGGAATATCACTTGATATCTTCTCTCCATTAGCAATGGGCATGGTATAGATAGAAAAAGATAGCCTTTTATTTGCAACATGCATGAAAGCTTTTACACTTATCAATAAGATTTTGGATGTACTAGACTTATAGATTTCTACTTGTCTAATAGGATCTTGGACTAAATTATGGAAAAAATCAAGATTGTGAGAAATCCAATCTATTCAAGAGTTATAACTTTCTAACCATGATAATCCTAAAATAATTAGATTAGAAGAAGATTTAATCATATTAAATATTACTAAACTATTGTGACTACTAGTTGCTACTTCTACAAGAATAATCTCATGTGTAACATCTCCAGAAGACAATGAACATCCATCTATTACTTCTACATGCATAGGTTTGATTTTCTTAATTAAAGATATATCTTATTTTATGACAAAGTCTTCAATTATAAAACAAGCTGAGGCTTTTGAATCCAATAAGGTTAAGATTTTGTGATTTTTTAATCCTAAATAGACTTCTATTATAAAATGAGGTGAAGGATTGGAAGAAGGAATAGAATCTTTATTAGATGTTGTACATGATTCTAGCTACACAATCGTCATTATAGTTGGAATAACTTGTTTTCTCACACATTGTCTTATTTGGCAATTGTGATTCTCATTTAATAATTATATTATTTCTTTGGATAATATTGAGTAATATATTTAGCTTTTTTATAATATAAGCATAATCCTTCTTAACATTGTTGACTCTTTTCGTACTCTGTAAGGAATTTAAAATGTATTGTATCAATTTTTATTAATTTTAGCCTTGATAAATAAGTTTCTGTAAACTTAAGAATTGAAGTTATTATTTGATTTATTCTTCTTCAGCCAAATTCTTGTTCTTGACGTCTTTCAAATAATCAATTTTCACATGACATGGCTTAAGTAATAAATTTTTTGAAAGATTTTATCTTTGACATTGTCCATAATAAATCTTTGCCATTATCCTTTAATTCATATCAAAATTGATTGATAAAGGCTTTGTCATTCCAGTCCACATCGCAAGTGAGATTTTGGAATTCAGCAGGATATATGATAGCTGACCATGATCCTTGCTGTAAAGATAAGAACTTAATCTTTGCTACTCTTTCTTGATGACTTTCTCCAAATATGGTTATAAACACTTTTAGGAATGAATTCAAATCATAAAGGAGTTGTAAATCTTTTTCTATTAAAAGTATAAATCAAAAGAGATCACTTCTTGATAGAAGTGCGCTTATGAATTCGACTTGAGTAAATCCATAGAGATATCAAAAAAGATACAATCTTAGATTGAACTTGACTTATTGTAAAAATCTTCAAAATTTTGATTTTATTCCATCAAACTTCTCAAGTATACTAATCTTTATCCCTGTTATATTTTTAGAAGAAAAACTCCATAGATTTGGTTGTGAGGTCAATCTACTTGCTTCCTTCAACTGCATAACTTCTTGTCATTGACTATGAACTTCTTTTCTAGGCATAGACATACTACCTCTATGATTTATGTTGGAAATATGTGAGATTTTCACTCTTAGATTGTTGACAAGTTCATGGAGATCTACAATAATTACAAAGCTATTCTTACTTCTGCCGAGACTAACATCTATAACTTTTTCTTCCAAAGAAAATTCAAAAAAAATTCAAAAAGTTAAATTAAATAAAGATAATCTGTAACCTCTAAAAATATTTCTACAAAGAGGGATAATCCACTCTCTTTAAGAAAAAGATTGATGTTAGAAAATAAGATTTTTTGTTTAAAGGTGAGTAGTCTACAACCTTCAAAATATAACAATAGAAGTGGAATAATCCACTTACTTCTAAAATAAGATAAAAATAGTAAGTTATTATTCTTATCAAACAATCAATGATATGAATCTCAAAAAAAAAAAATCCTTAATATACTCATGTATCATTGAAAGGAACTAGAAAGTCTTTCAAACATGATATAATATTGAACTAGAATGGCTATTGCCAAAAACAAGAAGACTAAAAAGACTTGGAACAAGAGTAGGGATTAGAAAGGCATTGAAAAGAGTGAAGATGTCTTTACTCTTGCTTCTATAAATATTCTCTAACTAGAAGTTATGTCGTGATATTCTATAGAACCTCCAATATGTGTTGATTTTGCTAGCCATATGTCTTAATTTGTAAAGCAAGTAATCTATATATGTGACACATAATTAGCTTGTTTCAAAAGCTATTACACGGAATTAACTTGTTCCACAAGTTACCAACACGTGATTAATTTTTGGACAAGTTTTTAACCTATAAATACATCTAAAGTCAAAACCACATTTGTAAAGCTTTTAAGAAGCTTTTCTAAAAGACTTTATGAAATTAATCTATATTTACCTACTTCTACTTAATCATATAAGTAACTATTGAAAGAAATGTATATATTTATTGCTGTGTTGTAGTTCAGCTACCATGTGAAAATAATATATTCATATATTTAACACACGATATACTAGACAAGATAGTGAAAGCCATATTAGATGATTTTTGTTGGTTATAGGATGTCGATAGATTACTACCATAAAAAGAAATAGTTTAAAAGGACTTCTATTAGAATTTTATAACTTTATTTTCTTTTGACACTGAGTTTGAAGTTGATCTTATTAGTAATAACCTTTAAATATTTAGAGTCACCTTTGTTAGATATTGGTGATCCTTAAAGTCTTATTTTATTTTTTTATATGGTGTTTAGGGCATATATTGTGTAAATCTTGTAAAGAAAAGAGTTGGAGAAGAATTTCGGTAGAAAAAAAGGTAGTTAGGACACCCATATGAATGAATAGAGATTGATGATATAAATCTCCATTCCTATAGGTCAAAAATCATAACCAATAGAGTTCAAGGAGGCTGCTTGAGGCCATATTAGGAATTAGGATTAATCTTTTCAGGAGATTTGAATATCAGAGGCTAGGACCGATTTTTGATTATGGTTTTGGTGAAAATTTTGAATCATTTAGAGTTTTTATAAAGGAGATATAGGTGCTCAAAGTCAAGGTGTTGATTTTGTACATGCTATAACTCTTTTGGATATAATACATGTGTATGAAAAGCAACAGAGGATTGACAATTAAGATTGAAGAGAATATTTTTTTGGCTATATTTTACATATACTGCTTGATGAATTCTAAGCCGAAACAAAGGAGATATTAGAAGTTAAAGTCAATGCTTGGAATCTAAGGAGTGATAAATGACTCGAATTGCTAATGGTTGTGTTTTGAACTATATCTTGTGCGATTTGATAACATTTTGGCTAAAAATTTCTAAAAATGTGTATATTTATCTTACCAAACTTTATATATAAGTTTTGTGGCATTTGAATTTTGGATTAGTGAGATATGGTGAAATCAATATATAGATGTCTGTAAAGGTGATATGTACAAAACCTACTATTGAACAAAAAATATCTGGAGTTTAGTAATGAATTTACAATTGATTTTTTGTGTGGTAGAAGTTAAGAATGTTATCTTGCTCCTCAAAAATTTTGAGCTCAATCTAATAATTGGATTGAAAAAAATCTAAGAGCTGAAGTTCTATAATTTTGAAGGAATTACTATTACTAGTTATTGGTTATTGTTATTGGTTATTGATTACTGTTACTACTATTGGTTACTATTACTACTACTAGTAATTATTACTAAAACCAATTACTATTATTGTTGATAATTACTACTACTACTGTTGATTATTGTTACTACTATAATTATTATATTCATGGGATTTTGATAATTTATGACTATTTTAAATAAAATTCAAGTTGGATGATATTAATTTTAGTTACCAATTAAAAGATAGTTTGATAAATTCAAAAAGTTGAAGGTATAGTTAAGAATATAAAGACTTTTTTTGGATTATATACACAAAATTTACGTTCAATAGGTTATGATATATAAAAGCTTTGTTTGGTTAATTTATGTAAATTTCTTTTTTTAGTTCTTTAGTTTGATCGTGCATTGAAGATAAACTGGTTGTTGAGTAAGAAGCCATTAAATCAAAAATAAGCTCTCTACATCCAGATATCCAATGTATTCCTAGATAGAAAAATACGTATTACGATACCAAGAAATTGAGTGGTTAAAAACTTGGTAATGAATTTATACTAAGTAAAAGTATTTGATACAATAAATAGATTCTCATCAATTAATATGTCATCAATTGAAGCCACATCAACTTTTTTTGACAATCTTAATAAATAATCAATATATATATATATAAATTTATATTTTATTATTTAATTAAATTATTTCAATAAAAGTATCCACCTTACAAGTCTATCATTCAAATCTTTTTTATTAACAAGATATTTGATTGCCATGTAGTTAATAAAAAATATTACTAAATTTTGAATAAGGTAATATCTAAATTTCTTAACTAAAAAAACCATAGCTAAATAGTGTTGTTTGGAAGTGGTATAATTTCTTTTAATTAGATTTAATTATCTACCAGCAAAGGTTATAGGATAATCCTTGTCATTTTTTTCTCTTGATTGGCACAATGTACTTCTTATTGCTACAAAGAAAGTATCATAAAGTACATAGAAAGACAATGATCAATTAGATGGCTTTAAAATAAAATAGGTACTTAACTTCTCTTTGAGTATAATAAAAGCCTCTTACTATTCTTTATTCTATTTTAACTTCACATCTTTTTGTCAAAATATAATAATAGGCATAGAAATGATTGCATAATCATGTATCACTTCTTCATATCAATTGATGTGGCCTAAAGTCTTTTGCACTTCTTTTATACTTCAAAGTAGAGTTAATTCAACAATCACCTTTATTTTTTTTAGATCTAATTTTCTATTCTTTCTTGATACCATATATTCAAATAAGATTCTTTTTTTAACTATTAAAAATATTTTATAAAGATTGAAGATAATTTTAGCTTTTTTACAATATTGGAGACTTTTCTTTATATAGTTATGGTATGTTGTCATAGAAGACTAGGTACTAAAATTATTAATGAATACAATCATTGATTTGTATATTAAATTCAAAAATATATGTTATGGCCCTTTAAAATGTTATTGAAGCATTATAAAGTCCAAAAGGCATGACAACATAAATAAATATACTCCAAGAGATGGTGAAGGTAGTCTTATGGTGATCTTTAAGTTCTATAGAGATTTGATTATAGCTTGAATATCCATCTACAAAGATATATAATTCATGCCCTGTTATTTCTTTTAAAATAATATTGATAAAAGAAGAGGAAAAATAATCTTTCTAAATGTACTTATTAAGTTTTTTACAGCCAATGTATACTTAAAGATTATTTTTTTATTTTATTTTTTATACCAATACCATAGATAAAATCCAATTTGTGTTCTCTTTTGATTAAATGAATCTTGTTTATAAGAATTTTTCAAGTTTTGCCTTAATTATTAGTTGCAAGTTGAGATTCATCCTCTTTTCTTTTTGTCTAATTAGAATAAAACTTGAAAATAATAGAATTTGATGTTGGAATATTTTAAGAGATATTTCCTTCAAGTCTTTATAAAATCAAGCAAATAAATTTCAATACTCTATTATTTAATTGATAATGCCATATAATTTTATATTGATATTTCTAACAAGAATTCAAAGCCATATAATTTGATAATTTATTTTTTATTAATTAAATTATTATTTTATTTAATTTTAATTCTTCATATTTAAAAGATACATTTATGAATTTGAATCCATTTTTTAAACATGAAATTATTTAGTAGGTCTTTTATACCAATTTTTTGATATTTGTGGATAAATTACAACTTCACTTCTATCTATAAGTTCACTAGATATTTGTTTGAAGTGAAAACGTGGATTAATGTCATTTTTTTCTATTATATCCTTTAAGTCTTGAATTTGAGTGCCATCAATGTTTACCTCTTAAACATCTTTGTAATTGATGTCTTCTACTAAAGTTGCCAAATCTACCTATAATTCATCATGTTGTTAAGTGGAAAAACCTTCTATAAAATTAATGGTTATAACTTTATTAGTATTTGAATTAGAATGATCCTTTAATCATTTGATGAACTTTCTATTATCTTTTTAATTATATAATTCAAGATACATATATCCTAATAGCATTAAATTAATAAAAATTAAGTATACTACATCTTTATTTTCCAAATTGACAAATCTCACCTTCTTTTTTAATTCTTTTTTCAATTATAGGCTTAGATGCTCAATTTTTAAAGAGTGAGATGAAGTTTGGCTTGAAGTCAATTTTTATGATTGAATATCGATCTTAATCATGTTTTCTGGTAGCCAATAGATGATATGGGGTTTATCACGACTTCAATTAATTTTTGCATTAGCTACAGTCAATTAATATCAATTTAAGAGCAAAGAATAGGAATTCTTGCTAGGATACATGTGAATAACATGAAAGATGAAGGAATATACTTTGCCATCAATTATCATTCAATAACCTCTAATTTATTTTAAAGAAGTTTTTTGACTTTGATTAGCTATATTAATTACATAAAAAAAGGTTTAATAATATTTAATCCTAATTTTTTTATAGTATTTATTAGCATGATATTCAAGTTACTATCCTTATTTAAAATAGTATAAAATATGATTTTATCAACTATAAAGACATCTTATTCAATTACCTTAACTTCTTATGTCTCTTAAATGATTTTCATATAAGCTCTTATTTTGGCTTTAGATATTTAAAATCCTTCAATAGAGATTCAAATCTTAAGGATTTTTCTTTATATTGGAGAAACTTTCAATAATTGAATAATTATAATATATGTCTTAATTTTCTTTAAATCATTCTATAGATTATAAAACAATGTTTTATCTTCGTGCTTAGATTGTAATAAAGAATTTGATCTAAGTTTTGGAATTCTAAATTCTTCCTACTTTTTTTAGAAGAAAATTCTTTTGTTTAGATATCTTTTTTTATATTTTTTAGCAATCTATTTGGTAAGGATTTTGGATCTTGAGGTAACACCTTAGTAGTTGTAATATTTTTTATAACCTCTTCAGTAATAAGAGGTTGAAAAATAGAGAGACTCTTTAAAAGTGCTCTTATTCTCAATTGAGGTATGAAAAGAAAGGCTTTTGTATCTAAGCCTTGTTATAACTGCCAAGGTTGGCATGTGAGGATTTTTTTTTTTGTAAAAAGCCTTTTTATAAAAAATGTAATCAGTATAGAAAGAAGAAGATTGATTCTTTATAAGCTATAGATTTGTTTTCACTTAGATATTTTTAAATACCTCACATCTTGTAAACTTTGGCTATTATTTTATTTATAATATTGATTTTGTTCCAAATTTAAAGGAATAAATCTCCTCTTAGTATTTAAATCCAATAGAAGATGTTGGTTTTGAAAATTATTATTGTAATCATAAAAAATGTTAGGATATTTCAAAGTGTTATTAAAACTAGGATTCTTTTTTTCTTCGGTATTTTCTTAGACTTATTGTTAAGAATTCTTTTATAGAAAATTTGACAAAACTACTATGAATTCTATCAATGTATCTTATTTAGAAGATTGATTAAAAATATAAATTTTAATTATTTATTTATAAAAATATTAATATTACAAAATTATTTTGATCATTTAATTATTTACTAGAATTTGGAAGTATTTATAAATTACAAAAGTCTTATTAGAAAAAAATTCATAAGAATAGAGCCTTAATAAATCTTAAAGGTAATTAACTTAGTTGGTTTAGTAATTTTTCTTATTATTAAATATTAATGTTTAATTATTGGAATCAATGTCTCTATTGAAATTTTCTTTGAATATGTTACTTATAAAAAAAACTTACAAGTATTAGTTAGTAGTTAGAAGGAGCATAAATAAGAATCTCATGTCTTTTTAACTATGTATATATAAAAAAATGATTTTTAATTGATAAAATTTATTTTATTATTATAAAACTTAAAAAAATAGAAAAATATAATTTTAAATTAATAATAATATTATAAAAAAATATTATAAGAATCTTCAAATTTTATGAAAAATTTAATTAGAATTATTTAGAAATGTTTAGAAAATAATTTCAAGATTTTGGTAAAATTAAATTTTACTACATTAGAAGCTATTATAAAAAAAATAGAGAAGTATTTGAAGACCACAAAAAACTTCTACAATAATTGAATCTTTTTGAATACTATGATAAAGTAAAAAATATAAAAGAAATAAATTTACTAAAAGAAGATAAGAAGATCAATAACTAATATGGCCATAATAGGAAGGAAAGTGGATTAATTTCACATGGATTGTAGTACCTTGGATGTAGGGAAGAGGATTAGAATATGACCACAAGACATATCTAAGACACTGTCATGGACATATTCATGTAAGCCAGTAATTACATATATAAATAGGTAGAAGTAAATAAAAGTAGATAAAAGTAAGTTAATTCTATAGTATTTGGTATGAAAGCTTTCTAGAAGCTTTATAGACGTTGCTTTGACTTTATAGATGTCTTTAATTGACTTTTTGGATTAGAAACGTGGTGAACAAGTTGGCCATGTGCCACACATGTTGTTAGCTTGAAGACCAAGCTAACAATGTGGCCCACACGTAGAAAAACTTGCCTTGTAAGTCAAAGCATGTATCCTACAAAGTCAACACTTATTGGAGGTCCTATAGAATGTCGCCACATAGCCCTTAGTTAGATAGTATATATAGAGACAAGAGTGAAGCCTTCTTCACTCTTGTCAACTCCTTTCTTGCTTCTAGTCTAGTTTCAAGGGTCTCTAGTTTTCTTGTCTTTTGGCAATAGCCATTCTAGTTTTTCTTTCAATATATATACTTGTTTATTTATATTTTGTTATCTTTTTTTGAATGAAGGCTCACTTGTCTGAATTACTTTTTCATGGAGTTCTTATCCTTGACAGATTGACAAGAGTACACCTACAATATCAGAGCTTTGTCTAATCTTGATTAAGAGTGGATTATTCTTTTTTCTTGATAAGACATAAGTATATTAGAAGTTGCGGATTATCTTCTTCTAAACTGATATTATCCTTCGTATTTTATTTGTTCTCAAGTCCACTCTTCTATTTGTCTTGAGCGATATTAAACATCTTTTCTTTTCTAAGTGTTATCATGACAAAACTTCCTGAAATGAAGAGTGCAATGGCAGAAATGCAAGAGAAATTGAGGGAGTTAATACTTGCGATGCATCAACTCAATTTACCACCACAAAGAGCAACAAGATTGGCAGAAAGTGAAGATATAGAAATGGTTGGAGCTGCTTCAACATCTGCACAAAATCATGTCCTTTCTCCTATAGTAGAATGTCCTTCCAGTGTAAGAGAACCAAGAATTTTCCTACTTAAGAAGTTTGATGGCACGAGATCCAAGTTTCAAGGATTTATCAATCAAGTACAACTTGTGATTGAACTTCAATCCCAAAGCTATCCAACTCCAGGATCGCAAGTTAGAATCATTAGTATGCTTCTTTCAGATTCAATTTTATCGTAGTTTTCATCTTTTTTTAAACAATGAGATTCAATATTAGATAATCTAGAGACTTTTTTGGCGGAGTTTTGATCCATGTATGGAAAACATGATGCAATTCGTGTTACGACCAATAAGATCCGTATTTTATAATAAGGCAATCGATCAGTAACATTGTATGCTTCACAATTTTGACAACTTGCAACTGATATCAAGTGGGATAATATTGCATTTATTAGCCAATTTCTATACGGATTACAATATGAAGTAAAAAAATTAATGCTCAACTTATCTGATCCTCAATCATTGAGTCAAGTAATTAACTTTGTTGTGAAGTGTGACAATCATCTTTTTGAATTTTGATCTGAGAACCATACAAGTGGACCTCAACGTTACTATAATTCAATGGCAACACCAACACCTCTTCAATACATACATTCAAAAGTAGAAGATATACAAATTAATGCAGTATGTTTCAAATCTCTTATTGAGCAAGAAAAGACTCGTCGTCGTCAAGAAGGATTATGTTTATATTATGGAGAACCAAAACATACTGCTCAATATTGTCCAAAGAAATGACGCAACCACAAAATGAGGAGTATGGCTATCAAAGAAGACAATATGTTAGAAAATGAGTTTGTCCAGCTACAATAGGGACTGTGCGGCTAGAATCGACGTATTGTCAAGACTAGGGGTGCGTTTGTTCAGGAAAACGAGGATGCCTAGCCACAATAGGAACCGTGCGACTGGACAGTGAAATATCACAACAACAACCAGGTTCTTTTCTTTCCGCTGTCGTGTTGTAACACAAGTATATCGTGAAAATATAAAGAAAAGGGACTTTTATTAATATTCAGTTACCTCGAATATTAGGAGCAACGAACAACTCCAGTGCAAATACTGAGTGGTCAGGTTCAGTCACCCCGTTACAGTGAGCTGGGGCATACTGAAATGCTCCATTTGATTCCAATAACGGGAGTCGGCAGGAAGGAAAAGGATCAATTAACGCGACGGGTGAGCCTGGTTCGAAGAGCCAATTGGATCTAATTTCGAGAATCCAATCCGGGTCCTCTTATCCAATATGAGACCTGAATTGGTCGGGCAACCCAATGCGATCCAATTTCGAGAATCCAATCTGGGTCCTCTTATCCAATATGAGACCTGAATTGGTCGGGCGACCCAATGCAGTCTAATTACGGAAAAATCCAAGTCTTACTTCGGGCATCTTACCTAATATGAGAACTGCATTGGTCAGGCAATCCAATGCAGTCTGTTTACGGGAACATCCAGGTTACTACGGGTCCTCTTACCCAATATGAGACCTGAATTGGTCGAGCGACTCAATGTGGACCCAAGTACGGGATTTCGATTTTGTTTCAGGCTGTCCTATTCTCTGTGCCGTTTTGAAAGCTCTGACGGCGGGAGCCAATTTCGGATCTAAGCTCTGACGATGGGAGCCATGTCCGGATCTAAGACGGAAGATTGAAGAAATTCAGAGGATAAGGTTAGGGGAAGAATGAGATCGAGGGGATTGAAGAGGAGCTTCATGCTTTGGGTCGGGAAAGAAAAGACGGAGAATTGGATTTTTCTTCTTCATAGAGTTTTGGGAAGACTGAGGCAATCGTTGCTGAAGTCAGTGTTGTAATGGTGAATCGGGATTTTTTTTAATGAAGTAGGTTTGACTACTCTTGACTATTTTGTGAAATCGAATTACGTCTGTGATTGAAGAATTAAAAGGGTGTCTATAGGATTGAGTATGCGAAGTGAATGAAATTTATTGAGTTAATCTAACAAGACAGTCAGTGGATACAAGATCGTAAGTACAAAGCAGTATCGGAGATTAACAGATTGGATTATTCGGGGTTCTCTGTAACGTCTAGAGACCTACCGGCTGAGGCAAAAAGGACTTCGACAAGCAGTCGAAGGGCATCCGTATAGATTTACGATGTATTCTTACAGTCGTTTATATTCCAGCAGTCAAAAACTGATAGACTGCTTGACTATTGGCGAATCTCCATACTACCTTCTACAGCCAAACGCTCGGCGCATTTTGGAGCAGGAAAGCACGTAATACGACAAAAAGTGGTGAACCCGACGTGAAAGCTTGAGGTGGAAGGTATTGGATTTCGGTTGATTTTATCTTTATTTTATGGAAAACGAAAATAAAAAATTTGAAGGATTTTTGGAAGGAGTTTCTGGTGGGGATTCTTCTAAAGGACAACGTATGCACATGGATCCGTCTATTGCTAGTATGTTTCAAGCCTTCTCATTATCAATGCAGCAACAACAAAGCAATGATCGAAAGGAAGCTTTGGCAACTAAAGCATTGCAAGCAGTGGTCAATAAAATTGATCAATTTGATGGGAGGAATATTTCAAGGTATTTAAGATGTTATAATCGTGAAATGGAATTAGATCGGATTTTTGAGAAGGAAATGGTTGCACTACTTGGACTTGCCACGATATCGGAGATAAGGGACCACATTACATTGATTACAGATCGTTATGGGAATTCATGGGAGGATTTTTCACATGCATTGAAAGACGAATATTTCTTGAAAGATGCCGATCGCGTTACTAAAAAGCTGTTTCTGGGATGGATTGAACGGCCCAATAAGAATTTGCAAGCAACAGAGCTACTAAGGGAATTTGAGAGGCAGTACTCTCAATTATCGAAGGTAGAAAAATTGACATTGGAGCCGAACAAAGTTGATCTATTTCTTCAAGCTGCTGATGGAGAATTGCAAGAGAAATTAGAACCCCTTCTTGAAGACAAAGAAGAAGATGAAGGATTGACAATGAAGTGGAAGAACGTTGAAGATGCGATGGGGTTGCTTACAAAAAAAGAAAGGAGGAAGGATAGGAGCAATATTCCAAAAACAGTACAAGCACCCAAAGCTCCAGTACGTACAACACCACCAATAATGCCTACAGTTCAACCTTCGACATCCTTGTCAAAGAAAGCAGATGTGGGTATGGAAGAAATTATACGAGGAATGCGAGATCTTCAAATCAAATTGGCAAGACTTGAAGAGAATACTTCTATAAATAATTCGAAGAATGTTTCAAAACAAGGATATGTACAAAGATGCATTTGGTGTGATGATGCTTCACACACTAGAAAAGATTGCAATGAATTTAATAATATGATACGGCAGGGAATTATTTGCTAGAAAGATGAGAAGATAGCATTGAAAGATAGAGAGGATCTTCTTTAAACCAATTTTGGCAAGGGAGGAATGAGAGCATTGGTTCAAGATTACCTAAAAGAGCATGAAACAGGAGCACGAGAAAGTGCAAGTTATGGTGCTAGAGTAGATGATGAAATTGGTCGAAGTACGGAAACTAGTGAGTTTTGGGCTTCTGCCGTTTCTACAATGCAAGAAGGGAAATTACCTCGAGAAGCGCTATTGAGAACTGCAGCTACAATACGAGGAAGAACAGGTTGGGAGGATCCTGTTGAGTCTCTTTCAGTTCATGCATATATTGCTAAGAGCCAACATGAAGCTTTGATGGAAGAAAAGAGACGAGAAAATTTTGATGATACTAGAGAAGGAAATTCTTTTAAGATATAAACTCGAGGAGACAAGGCTCAGGAGGCAGCTTCACAAGAATTGCCTGTAAAGGATATCTCAGCATCATTGAGAGAAAAAACAAAGGAGACAAAAGATAAGGGCAAATCAATTGCTTATAAGCTACTTTCTGACATTGAAGTGGCAACAAATTTGAAAGGGGTGTTGGAAGAACGTATATTAAACGCTAAGGTGGAATTCACATTGAAAGAAGTCTTGGGAATTGCAAAGAAGGAGTTTCATGATGTTATCATTGACAACATTAAGCGAAAGAGGCAATTAATGAGCGAAACTGGAATGAGTCATGCTATTGATGCAAGAATATATAAAGATGAAGAAGAGGTTGATATTGGTTACAAGCAACTAACAAATGAAAAGAATGGGTATAATCAAGGAAAACGTTTCGAAGATTCTAGTGACAAAGAAATGGAAACTTTGAGCCATTATATTCAAAAGCATTGGACAAGGGCAACTACTAAGGTATTGGTGAAGGTAGGAGATATAGAATAACCAATAGTTACCTTGGTGGACCATGGTTTTGAAATAAATCTCATGTCTAAAGATCTTTATAAGAAGCAAAAATGGCCAATTGATATGGAACATGGATGGGCAATTCGAGCAGCTAATAACATACGAGGCGAATTATATGGAGCTTGTCCAGATGTCCAAATTCGGATTGGGGATGTTGCGACGGAGCAACATTTCTTCGTTCAAGATACAACGTCTTATCCGTTGATTTTAGGACAACCTTATATCACGGCAATACGGATGGAAACAAAGGTACTTGACGATGGTTCTGCTTATGCAAGGATATGGAGCGAAGATGGGAGGAAAGCTGTACAATTTCTAACAGTACCTCCTAACCATGAACGGAATCGAGATAGGTTGAGGGAGAAACCATTGCCAAAGATTGTTGAAGGATTTAAGGATTTTGGGGAGGTACTACTGTAAAGCGAGATTATGGAGGTACAAAAGAAGAGGTACTCTCATGAGATGAAGGTGCCTTTGATGCGAGTTTTATTGGTATATCGGAGAATGAAAATATAATGTATAAGAAAGTTGATGATTTTAAAAGAAAAGAAAGAAAAAGATTATATGATATTGAAAGACAATTATGCAAGTTAGGTACATTGGCAGATGATGAGAGGATTTTAGGTATTTATGAAAAAAATGAACTGGAAGATTCATTGGAATTGATTACATCTATTGGGTTAGGGGATAATGATAAGATTGTTGAGATTCATTCAAGAGAGGTTTATACTATGCTTGAATCTTTTCAAGCACCAGAAGTCACTGTAGAGACGAGATATAAAATGGCAGATAAGAAGGTAAAGCCTGTTGCCGGACCATTACTGGAAGATTCTAAAGAACAAATGGGAGAAGCATCAAAAGAAGCAAGTTTAAGAGATCCAATGAGTATTGGACATCAGTTTACTGAAGAGACTTTTGAAGAATTGAAGATTGGTTTTGATGGTTCTTTATTATCGAAGGAAATTACTTGCTTCAAAAAAATGTTGGCTAAACAAGGTAGATCGTTTGCCTTCGAATCTCATGAAATTGGGTGTGTGGATCCAAATATTATAATACCTATGGTTATCTTCACTGTACCACATGTACCTTAGAATCTAAGACCGATTCCAGTACCGAGGGCACATTTACCTAAATTGGTTGAACTATTAAAAGAAAAGATAAAGATGAAAATATTAAAACCTTCATTTGCGCCGTATTCTAGTCAATGGTTTACGGTACCTAAGAAGAATGGATCACTACGGTTTATTGAAGATATGCAACCGGTGAATGCTGTAACTGTCAAGAATGCAGGAATTGGACCTATTGTGGATGAATTTGCTTAGGCGTTTGCTGGAAGGGCGATCTATTCAATGGGTGACTTCTATTCAGGTTATGATCAATTTCAACTTGCCGAAGGAAGTAAAGATATGACAACAATGAGGACACCGCTTGGATTGGTTAGAATGTGCACTCTTCCTCAAGGCGCGATCAACTCAGTTGCGCATATGATGAACGGGATGAATAAGGTGTTGAGAGATTTTATTCCAGGAAAGACTATGCCTTTTCTGGATGATGTTCCTATAAAAGGGTGCAAAGAAGGAGACAAGGATGAAACTTTAGATACGAGGGAGTGTCGCAAATATGTTGTTGATCATATACAAGATTGTGAAAAGATTTTAACTCGGCTTGGAGAAGTTCATCTTACATTATCGGATATGAAGTCCGTATTTGGAGTACGAGAGGTTGTAATTGTTGGACATTTATGCGGATCTTACGGAAAAAAACCAGATCCGACTAAAGTTGATGCAATCGGAAGGATGAAAGAGGATTGGGATTCTTTAACAGAGGTTCGCAGGTTTTTGGGTGCATGTATATTTTATCGAATCTGGATCCCTCATTTTGCTCACATAGCAGATCCATTATATAAACTGTTACGCAAGGGTTACCGATTTAAATGAGAAGAAAGGCATATTCAGGCAATGCAAAGATTGAAGAAATTATTGATGTCACCTCCAATATTGAGGAAGGTTGATTATAAGTGCAATAGACCAGTGATTCTTACTGTGGACGCTAGTCCAATTCCCATTGGATGGGCTGTGGGTCAAGATGATTCAAATGGGAGTAGATTTGCAGTTCGATTTGGGGCTAAAGTTTTAAGTATTCGTGAGCGTGCATATTTGTTAGTCAAAAGAGAACTTTGGAGAGTCGTTTCGGCTATGAAAGCTGAAAAGGATTATTTGATTGGGATAGCAGTAGTAATTGAAACAGATTGCTTACCATTGCTTGGAATGATTATTAACTGTTCAACGCCAGATATTGCAATGTTGAGATGGATTGCTTATATTAAGTCATTAAATCCAAAATTTAAGCATGTTACTGGGAAGGACAATTTAGTAGCAGACATGCTATCTCGAGCAAGATACGAGAGGGAGGACGAAATGGTTGAAGACATTTATGACGTCAGATTGAAATTCTATTCAATATCAAATCTCAACAGAGAAGACAAGCTATTTCTTCAAGAATCTTAAGAAGGAGAATTATTGGATATTGTTCATTACTTGAATACCATGACTAAGCAGGGAAATTGGTCTACAGAAAAATTCAAACAAATAAGAAAAAAAGCATATGGATTTTTACTTCGAGATGAATTCTTATGGAAGAGACCGAAGAAAGGAATTGGGATGCCACAACGAATGATAGGCAAAAAGGAAGAAAAACTAAAATTATTAAAGGAGTTCCATGATAGTTTATGGGCAGGGCATAGAGGAATCTGGGCTACTTTTGCTAAACTCAACGAACGATATTGGTTGAAAAATGTGTATTGAGATGTGCTCTCATTTGTAGAGTCATGTGAAATCTGTCAATCGTATTCTAATATCCGACATCGAGATGGTCTTCATCCTACGTATCCTCTGGCTATTCATTTTAAATGGGTTGTTGATTTGGTTATCATAGCGGTGGGTTATGGCAGATGAGATATTTGATTTTAGCTCGTGAAGATTTATCAAATCAAGTAGAAAAAAGAGCATTGAGGACAAAATCTACAAAGGCGATTTGTAGATTTTTGCTTCAAGATGTCATTTGCCGCTACGGATGCGTAGGAAAAATCACTGCAGATCGTGGAGAATTAAATGCACAAGAAGCTCATAAGTTCTTTGAAAGATGTAGAGTTTAACTATCACTGACTACTGCTTATAATCCAGAAGAGAATGCAAAAAGCGAACACGGTCACCCACCTATTGTGAAAGCATTAGTTAAAGCTTGTAATGAGAAAGTTAAAGAGTGGCCACGGCTTTTGTCATTTGCATTATGGGCTGATCGAACAACACATAGTTCGGTGACAGGATATATACCAGTAGAACTTATGACAGGTCAAAAATCAATTATGCCGATTGAAGAAAAGGTACTTACTTGGAGTATGCTACCATAGGAAGATGGATTGACAAGAGAAGAACTTCTGGCTATTAGGATTCGACAATTGGAGCAAAGAACGGAAGATGTCCAGATAGCATTGGGAAGGTTAAAAAGAGCAAGGTTACAAAACAAGGCACGATTCGATAAGCAACATCGATTGAGACCAAAAGCAATCGAGGAAGGTGACTGGGTACTTGTTTATGATAATAGTCTAGATAATCAACATAGTACTTAACGGAAATTTTCAAAACGTTGGTTTGGACCATATGTGGTAACAACTGTTCATGATAATGCGACTTACTCGTTACGGGAGTTAGATGGTATAAAATTAAAAATACCAATTGCAGGGAAGCGAGTAAAAATATTTAAACGAAGACACGTAGAGATGAATATGGAAGATCTTAATGAAGGTATAGAAATTCAGTAGCAAGAAGATGAAAGTGATTTGGATAATGAAGGTGACGAAGACGAACAAGACAAAGACGTAGAGGATATATTCTGAATCAAACAGTAATTGAGTAAATTGGTGCATACCCGAGGATGCACAAGTTCAGAGGGGGTGGATGTCGTGTTGTAATACGAGTATACCGTGAAAATATAAAGAAAAGGGACTTTTATTAATATTCAGTAACCTCGAATATTGGAAGCAACGACCAACTCCAGTGCAAATACTGAGTGGTCAGGTTCAGTCACCCCGTTATAGTGAGCTGAGGCATACTGAAATGCTCCATTCGATTCCAATAACGGGAGTCAGCAAGAAGAGAAGGACCAATTCACACAACGGGTTCGAGGAGCCAATTGGATCCAATTTTGATAATCCAATCTGGGTCCTCTTATCCAATATGAGACCTGAATTGGCCGGTCAACCCAATGCAGTCTAATTACGAGAAATCCAAGTCTTACTACGGGTCTTAGCCAATCTGACGGGAGGACCAATTTGACCCAATTACGGGAACATCCAGGTTACTACGGGCATCGTTTCCAATATAGGACCTGAATTGGTCGGGCGACTCAATGTGGTCCGAATTACGGAGTTCGATTCTGTTTCAGGCTGTCCTGTTCTCTGTGCCGTTTCAGGGAACGTTGTTTTCGGTAAATGGATTTCTTAAAGGTAAAAACGGAGGAGAAAGCTTGACGGCGAGAGCCAATTTCGGATCCAAGCTTGAGGTGGGAGCCAATTTCGGATCTAAGACAGAAGATTGAAGAAATTCAGAGGATAAGGTTAGGAGGGAATCGGCAGAGGGGGAGGGGGGGGGGCGAGTTTTTTCAAGCTTTTGCAAGGTTACCAGTTCGGTTTTTTCATTAGGGGTTTTTTTGAAGATCAAGGAAATTAGAGAGACGGCTTCATGCTTCGGGTCGGGGGAAGGAAAGACATAGAATTTGGATTTTTCTTCTTCGTAGAGTTTTGGGAAGACTGAGGCAATCGCTGCTGAAGTCAGTGTTGTAATGGTGAATCGGGATTTTTAAATGAAGTGGGTTTGAATACTCTTGACTGTTTTATGAAATCGAGTTACGTCTGTCATTGAAGGATTAAAGGGGTGTCTATAGGATCGAATATGCGGAGTGAATGAAATTTATTGGGTTAATCTAACAAGACAGTCAGTGGATACAAGATCGTAAGTACAAAGGAGTATTGAAGAATAACAGTTTGGGTTGTTCGAAGTTCTCTATAACGTCTAGAGACCTATCGGCTGGGGCAAAAAAAAAAAAAAAAGACTTCGACAAGCAGTTGAAGAGCAACCGTATAGATTTACGGTACATTGTTGCAGTCGTTTATATTCCAGCAGTCAAAAACTGATAGACTGCTTGACTATCGGTGAATCTCCATACTACCTTCTACAGCCAGACGCCCGACGCGTTCTCAAGCAAGAAAGCACGTAATACGACATAAGTGGTGAACCCGACGTGAAAGCTTGAGGTGGAAGGTATTGGATTTTGGTTAATTTTTTCTTTATTTTTATGGAAAACGAATATAAAAATTTTGAAGGATTTTTGGGAGAAGTTTCTGGTGGGGAGTCTTCTAAAGGACAAGGTATGCACATGGATCCGTCTATTACTAGTTTGTTTCAAGCCTTCTCATTGTCAATGCTGCAACAACAAAGCAATGATCGAAAGGAAGCTTTGGCAACCAAAGCATTGCAAGCAGTGGTCAATAAAATTGATCAATTTGAT
Organism: Physcomitrium patens; assembly: GCF_059467195.1. Lineage (NCBI taxonomy): Eukaryota > Viridiplantae > Streptophyta > Bryopsida > Funariales > Funariaceae > Physcomitrium > Physcomitrium patens. The sequence goes on from NC_143411.1 coordinate 5,153,742, forward strand.
GGGAGGAATATTTCAAGGTATTTAAGATGTTATGTTCGTGAAATGGAATTAAATCGGGTTTCTGAGAAGAAAATGGTTGCACTATTTGAACTTGCCACGATACCGGAGATAAGAGACCACATTACATCGATTACGGATTGTTGTGGGAATTCATGGGAAGATTTCTCACATGCATTGAAAGACGAATATTTCTTGAAAGATGCCGATCGCGTTACTAAAAAGCTGTTTCTGGGATGGATTGAACGGCCCAATAAGAATTTGCAAGCAACAGAGCTACTAAGGGAATTTGAGAGGCAGTACTCTCAATTATCGAAGGTAGAAAAATTGACATTGGAGCCGAACAAAGTTGATCTATTTCTTCAAGCTGCTGATGGAGAATTGCAAGAGAAATTAGAACCCCTTCTTGAAGACAAAGAAGAAGATGAAGGATTGACAATGAAGTGGAAGAACGTTGAAGATGCGATGGGGTTGCTTACAAAAAAAGAAAGGAGGAAGGATAGGAGCAATATTCCAAAAACAGTACAAGCACCCAAAGCTCCAGTACGTACAACACCACCAATAATGCCTACAGTTCAACCTTCGACATCCTTGTCAAAGAAAGCAGATGTGGGTATGGAAGAAATTATACGAGGAATGCGAGATCTTCAAATCAAATTGGCAAGACTTGAAGAGAATACTTCTATAAATAATTCGAAGAATGTTTCAAAACAAGGATATGTACAAAGATGCATTTGGTGTGATGATGCTTCACACACTAGAAAAGATTGCAATGAATTTAATAATATGATACGGCAGGGAATTATTTGCTAGAAAGATGAGAAGATAGCATTGAAAGATAGAGAGGATCTTCTTTAAACCAATTTTGGCAAGGGAGGAATGAGAGCATTGGTTCAAGATTACCTAAAAGAGCATGAAACAGGAGCACGAGAAAGTGCAAGTTATGGTGCTAGAGTAGATGATGAAATTGGTCGAAGTACGGAAACTAGTGAGTTTTGGGCTTCTGCCGTTTCTACAATGCAAGAAGGGAAATTACCTCGAGAAGCGCTATTGAGAACTGCAGCTACAATACGAGGAAGAACAGGTTGGGAGGATCCTGTTGAGTCTCTTTCAGTTCATGCATATATTGCTAAGAGCCAACATGAAGCTTTGATGGAAGAAAAGAGACGAGAAAATTTTGATGATACTAGAGAAGGAAATTCTTTTAAGATATAAACTCGAGGAGACAAGGCTCAGGAGGCAGCTTCACAAGAATTTCCTGTAAACGATACCTCAGCATCATTGGGAGAAAAAACAACGGAGACAAAAGATAAGGACAAATCAATTGCTTATAAGCTGCTTTCTGACATTGAAACGGCAACAAATTTGAAAGGGGTGTTGGAAGAACGTATATTAAACGCTAAGGTGGAATTCACATTGAAAGAAGTCTTGGGAATTGCAAAGAAGGAGTTTCATGATGTTATCATTGACAACATTAAGCAAAAGAGGTAATTAATGAGCGAAACTGGAATGAGTCATGGTATTGATGCAAGAATATGTAGAGTTGAAGAAGAGGTTGATATTGGTTACAAGCAAACAACAAATGAAAAGAATGGATATAATCAGCGAGTACATTTCGAAGATTCTAGTGACAAGGAAATGGAAACTTTGAACCATTATACTCAAAAGCATTGGACAAAGGCAACTACTGAGGTATTGGTGAAGGTAGGAGATATAGAATAACCAATAGTTACCTTGGTGGACCATGGTTCTGAAATAAATCTCATGTCTAAAGATCTTTATAAGAAGCAAAAATGGCCAATTGATATGGAACATGGATGGGCAATACGAGCAGCTAATAACATACGAGGCGAATTATATGGAGCTTGTCCAGATGTCCAAATTCGGATTGGGGATGTTGCGACGGAGCAACATTTCTTCGTTCAAGATACAACGTCTTATCCGTTGATTTTAGGACAACCTTATATCACGGCAATACGGATGGAAACAAAGGTACTTGACGATGGTTCTGCTTATGCAAGGATATGGAGCGAAGATGGGAGGAAAGCTGTACAATTTCTAACAGTACCTCCTAACCATGAACGGAATCGAGATAGGTTGAGGGAGAAACCATTGCCAAAGATTGTTGAAGGATTTAAGGATTTTGGGGAGGTACCACTGTAAAGCAAGATTATGGAGGTACAAAAGAGGAGGTACTCTCGCGAGATGAAGGTGCCTTTGATGCGAGTTTTATTGGTATATTGGAGAATGGAAATATTATGTATAAGAAAGTTGATGATTTTAAAAGAAAAGAAAGAAAAAGATTATATGATATTGAAGGAAAATTACGCAAGTTAGGTACATTACCAGATGATGAGAGGATTATAGGTATTTATGAAGAAAATGAACTGGAAGATTCATTGGAATTGATTACATCTATTGGGTTAGGGGATAATGATAAGATTGTTGCGATTCATTCGAGAGAGGTTTATACCATGCTTGAATCTTTTCAAGCACCAGAAGTCACTGTAGAAACGAGATATAAAATGGCAGATAAGAAGGTAAAGCCTGTTGCTAGACCATTACCCGAGGATTCTAAAGAACAAATAGGAGAAGCATCAAAAGAAGCAAGTTTAAGAGATCCAATGAGTATTGGACATCAATTTACTGAAGAGACTTTTGAAGAATTGAAGATTGGTTCTGATGGTTCTTTATTGCCGGAGGAAATTACTTGCTTCAAAAAGATGTTGGCTAAACAAGGTAGATCGTTTGCCTTCGAATCTCATGAAATTGGGTGTGTGGATCCAAATATTATAACACCTATGGTTATCTTCACTACACCGCATGTACCTTGGAATCTAAGACCGATTCCAGTACCGAGGGCACATTTACCTAAATTGGTGGAACTATTGAAAGAAAAGATAAAGATGAAAATATTGGAACCTTCATTTGTGCCGTATTTTAGTCGATGGTTTACGGTACCTAAGAAGAATGGGTCACTGCGGTTTATTCAAGATATGCAACCGGTGAATGCTGTAACTATCAAGAATGCACGAATTGGACCTATTGTGGATGAATTTGCTTAGGCGTTTGCTGGAAGGGCGATCTATTCAATGGGTGATTTGTATTCAGGTTATGATCAATTTCAACTTGCCGAAGGAAGTAGAGATATGACAACAATGAGAACACCGCTTGGATTGGTTAGAATGTGCACTCTTCCTCAAGGCGCGACCAACTCAGTTGCGCATATGATGAATGGGATGAATAAGGTATTGAGAGATTTTATTCCGGAAAAGACTATGCCTTTTCTGGATGATGTTCCAATAAAAGGGTGCAAAGAAGGAGACAAGGATGAAACTTTAGATACGAGGGAGTGTCGCAGATATGTTGTTGATCATATACAAGATTGTGAAAAGATTTTAACTCGGCTTGGAGAAGTTCATCTTACATTATCGGGTATGAAGTCCGTATTTGGAGTGCGAGAGGTTGTAATTGTTGGACATTTATGCGGATCTTACGGAAAAAAACCAGATCCGACTAAAGTTGATGCAATCGGAAGGATGAAAGAGGATTGGGATTCTTTAACAAAGGTTCGCAGGTTTTTGGGTGCATGTGTATTTTATCGAATCTGGATCCCTCATTTTGCTCACATAGCAGATCCATTATATAAACTGTTACGCAAGGATTACCGATTTGAATGGAAAAAAAGGCATATTTAGGCAATGCAAAGATTGAAGAAATTATTGATGTCACCTCCAATATTGAGGAAGGTTGATTATAAGTGCAATAGACCAGTGATTCTTACTGTAGACACTAGTCCAATTGCCGTTGGATGGGCGGTGGATCAAGATGATTCGAATGGGAGTAGATTTGTAGTTCGATTTGGAGCTAAAGTTTTAAGTATTTGTCAATGTGCATATTCGCAAGTCAAAAGAGAACTTTGGGGAGTCGTTTCGGCTATGAAAGCTGAAAAAGACTATTTGATTGGGGCAGTAGTAGTAATTGAAATAGATTGCTTGCCATTGCTTGGAATGATTATTAACTGTTCAACGCCAGATATTGCAATGTTGAGATGGATTGCTTATATTAAGTCACTCAATCCAGAATTTAAGCATATCACTGGAAAGGACAATTTAGTAGCAGATATGCTATCTCGAGCAAGATACGAGAGGGAGGACGAAATGGTTGAAGACATTTATGACGTCAGATTGAAATTCTATTCTATATCAAATCTCAATAGAGAAGACAAGCTATTTCTTCAAGAATCTTATGAAGGAGAATTATTGGATATTGGTCATTATTTGAATACCTTGTCTAAGCAGGGGAATTGGTCTACAGAAAAATTCAAACAAATAAGAAAAAAAGCATATGAATTTTTACTTCGAGATGGATTCTTATGGAAGAGACCGAAGAAAGGAATTGGGATGCCACAACGAGTGATAGGCAAAAGGGAAGAAAAACTAAAATTATTAAAGGAGTTCCATGATAGTTTATGGGCAGGGCATAGAGGAATCTGGGCTACTTTTGCTAAACTCAAGGAACGATATTGGTGGAAAAATATGTATCGAGATGTGCTCTCATTTATAGAGTCATGTGAAATCTGTCAATCGTATTCTAAAAAAAAAAAAAAAAAAAAAAAAAACAAACAAAAAAAAAAAAAAACAAAAAAAAAAAAACAAAAAAAAAAAACAAAAAAAAACAAAAAAAAAAAAAAAAAAAAGACTTCGACAAGCAGTTGAAGAGCATCCGTATAGATTTACGGTACATTGTTGCAGTCATTTATATTCCAGTAGTCAAAAATTGATAGACTGCTTGACTATCGGTGAATCTCCATACTACCTTCTACAGCCAGACGCCCGACGCGTTCTCGAGTAGGAAAGCACGTAATACGAAACCGTTCGATTCCAATAACGAGAGTCAGCAGGAAGGGAAAGGACCAATTAATGCGACGGGTGAGCCTGGTTCGAAGAGCCAATTGGATCCAATTTCGAAAATCCAATCCGGGTCCTCTTATCCAATAAGAGACCTGAATTGGTCGGGCGACCCAATGCAGTCTAATTACGGAAAAATCCAAGTCTTACTTCGGGCATCTTACCTAATATGAGACCTGCATTGGTCGGGCAACCCAATGCAGTCTGATTACGGGAACATCCAGGTTACTACGGGTCCTCTTACCCAATATGAGACCTGAATTGGTCGGACGACTCAATGTGGACCCGAGTACAGGGTTTCGATTCTGTTTCAGGCTGTCCTATTCTCTGTGCCGTTTTGAAAGCTCTGATGGTGGGAGCCAATTTTGGATCTAAGCTCTGACGATGGGAGCCAATTCCGGATCTAAGACAGAAGATTGAAGAAATTCAGAGGATAAGGTTAGGGAAAGAATGAGATCGAGGGGATTGGAGAGGAGCTTCATGCTTCGGGTCGGGGAAGAAAAGATGGAGAATTGGATTTTTCTTCTTCATAGAGTTTTGGGAAGACTGAGGCAATCATTGCTGAAGTCAGTGTTGTAATGGTGAATCGGGATTTTTTTTAATGAAGTGGGTTTGACTATTCTTGACTGTTTTGTGAAATCGAGTTACGTCTGTGATTGAAGAATTAAAAGGATATCTATAGGATTGAGTATGCAAAGTGAATGAAATTTATTGGGTTAATCTAACAAGACAGTCAGTGGATACAAGATCATAAGTACAAAGCGGTATCGGAGATTAACAGATTGGATTGTTCGGGGTTCTCTGTAACGTCTAGAGACCTACCGGCTGAGGCAAAAAGGACTTTGACAAGCAGTCGAAGGGCATCCGTATAGATTTACAATGTATTCTTGCAGTCGTTTATATTCCAGCAGTCAAAAACTGATAGACTGCTTGATTATTGGCGAATCTCCATACTACCTTCTACATCCAGACGCCCGGCGCATTCTCGAGCAGGAAAGCACATAATACGACACCGCTCAACCTATCCTTTGTTTTACAATCCCTTTGTTTATTGGCCCTCAAAAATTGAGAACCTTAGCATTATTAGATTCAGGAGCATCTGCTTGTTTCTTAGACAAAGAATTTGTGAAGCATCATAAGATCCCTTTCGTACAAAAATCCAAACCTGTTCATGTTGAGGTCATAGATGGACGACCTTTATTGTTTGGTAGTGTCACCCATGAATCAGAACCTATAGAAGTGACGTTTAAGGGCCATAGTAGCCATATTATTTTCAATATTATTAGAATCCCATCAAATCCTATTATTCTTGGTCTTTCCTGGTAGGAAAAGCATAACCCATCCATAGATTGGAGGTTGCGGAAGATGAGCTTTCTCACAAAATCATCCAAGAGCAAGCCTAGTAGAAAACCTCGAATAGAAAAATTCTTATTCATTGGAGCAAGAGTATTTGTAAGATCCTCCAAGGAAGGCACACCATTTGTCATTTATGCAGCTCCAACTACCGAAGAGAAGATCTCGACAGCAAGTATACCAGAGCAATATAAGGATTTTAAAGACGTGTTTCAAAAGAAGAATGCCGACATGCTACCGGAACATCGACCATATGATTGTACCATAGATTTGTAGGAAAGAGCACAACCGCCTTTTGGCCCAATCTATAATCTATTGTAAATGGAGTTGGTGGAGTTGCGAAAGTACTTTGACAAGAATTTAGCCAAGAACTTCATCTGTCATTCAAAATCATCAACTGGGGCACCCATCTTATTTGTGAAGAAGAAAGATGGCTCATTACGGATGTGCATGGACTATCAAGGCCTCAACAAGGTAACAAAGAAGAATCGTTACCTATTACCCTTGATTTTTGGTCTCTTAGAACAACTTGGATGTGCAAGGATCTTTACAAAAATTGATCTAAGGGGAGCTTACAACCTCGTATGAATCAAGGAAGAAGATGAGTCAAAGACAGCGTTCCATACAAGGTATGGCGATTTTGAGTATAATGTCATGTCCATTGGTCTTACCAATGCTCCAACGGTCTTTCAACATATGATGAATGATATTTTTTTAGAGTACCTTGACGATTTTGTCATCTATTTGGATGATATTATGATATTTTCCAAAAAGGAGGAAGAGCATAAAAAGTACATTCGTTTGGTCTTAGAGAAACTATGCGAGCGAGGACTATATGCCAAGTTGGAAAAGTATTTATTTCACCAAATAGAGATGGAGTTTTTGAGGTTCATTGCGACTACGGAAGGCTTAAAGATGGACCTCAAGAAGGTGGAAGCAATCATGTCCTAGGAGGTTCCGAAGACAGTGAGAGACATACAATGCTTGCTTGACTTTGCTAACTTCTATCGAATCTTCATCAAGAATTACTTTCAAGTTGCTGCTCCTCTCATTCGATTGACATGCAAGGATAAGCTGGAATGGGGACCTCTAGCGGAGAAGGCGTTTCAAGACCTGAAGACGGCATTTATTATGGCTCCAATCTTGGTACACTTAGACTTTACAAAGGCCTTTTATTTAGAAACTGATGCTTCAGATTTTGCTTTGGGAGCTATACTTTTACAAATGAGAAAAGACAAGAAGCTCCATCCGGTTGCATTCTATTCTCGAAAGTTCTCCATTGCTGAAATCAATTATGAGATCTACAATAAGGAACTTCTTGCTATAGTGGATTCTTTCCAATAATGGCATCATTTTCTTGAAGGAGCTACACATCTAGTGACCGCATACACAGATCACAAGAATTTGGAGTATTTCATGTTGGCTCGAGTTCTAAATCGACGTCAAGCTCGGTGGAATATGTTGCTATCTAGGTTTGATTTTGTTATCACTTATCGATCTGGAAAGCAGCAAGGACTATCTGATGTCTTATCGAGGAGATCGTATCTTGTACCAAAGGTTGGAGAAGCAACGTTTGATCAACAATGTACGACGTTGTTGAAGCCAGAGTAATTTCGACTTTGTGCTACTATTATTTCAATTGATGTTAACTTCTTGAATTAGGTACAAGCCGCAACCATTAAAGATTCAATAGCCATTGATACCAAGCAACATGCCAATGACGACAAATTCAAGGTAGAAGGAGATCTTTTGTACTTTGAGAAGCAGTTGTATATCCCAAAAGGACCAGCACGACTCCAAGTTCTTCAATCTCGCCACGATTTTCTAGCTGCGAGACATTTTGGATTCAACAAGACCTTGGAGCTTATTTCTCAAGATATTTGGGGGCTCCAAATGTGGAAGGATGTGAAAGATTTTGTCCTCTCTTACGATATTTGTTCAAGATCCAAGAATCCTCGACATCGCCCTTATGAACTTCTACAACCATTGCCGATTCCACGTCGACCATGGTCATCAGTTTCCATGGACTTCATCACGGACTTTCCATCATCGAACTCATTTGACAGCATCTTTGTCGTGGTAGATCGAGTTACAAAGATGGCACACTTTGTTCGTTGCAAGAAGACATCGTCCAGTGAAGTCACAACAAGGCTCTTTCTTGATAATGTGTATCGATATCATGGACTATTAGATGATATCGTATCAGATCAAAGAACCCTATTTGTATCAAAGTTTTGGAGATCTCTCTTTGAGATACTGAAGGTGGATATCAAGCTTTCTTTAGCTTTTCATTCTCAAACTGACGGCCAAATGGAACGGGTGAACTAGGTCTTGGAACAATACTTATGATGCAGCATCAACTATCTGCAAGATGATTGGACCACATATCTCCCGCTAGCCGAGTTTGCATATAACAACACCCTCCATGTGTCGACTCAATATACACCATTCTTTGCTAACTATGGGTATCATCTGAAGCTTGATTTATTGAGTCCATCAACAAATAACAATCCAACAGCTGAAAGATTTGCGAAATAACAATTAGAGCTTCAAACTACGTTGAAGCTTCAATTACAATCCACTCAAGAATACTACAAGTCGTCTACAGATAGATTTCGGAATCAAGCACCTACTTTCAAAATTGGAGATAAAGCATGGCTTCTTCGACGGAATATCAAGACCAAGCGACCATGTGATAAGGTGGACTATCGAAGATTGGGACCATTTATCATCCAAAAGCAAATCAATCCAGTGGCGTACCATCTGGAATTACCGGCTTCTATGAAGGTACATCTAGTCTTTCATGTTTCTTTGTTGGAGCCTTATCGAGAGTCATCTTTTCCTGGAAGAGTGCAATGTCGGCCACCTAGTATTGAGATCGAGAACCACGATGAATACGAGGTTGAAAAGGTGCTAGATTCTCAGGAAAGGTGGAACAAGTTGGAGTATCTTGTTCATTGGTGCGGCTACAACATTAATGAGCGAACGTGAGAGCCAGCTGAAAATCTCACCAATGCGCCGAAAAGGTACAATAGTTTCATCAACAACATCCTCATAAACCTAAGCCAGTTCGACAATAGCTTCTTTCTGAAGCTTGCTCATCCAAGAATATAAGAAAGGGAGAGAGCACCACCAAAATTCGTAGTTGATGTAGTTATTTTTTCCAAGATAAAATAGAATTTTTTCAGTAGCCATAGTTTGGTCTTTTGATATGGATAGCCAAGAGATAGATACTATGCCAGTCAGATTATCTCAACCAACTAGTTCACGAAGGCGACCCCGAGATGAAGAACCACCTGCACCACGACGACGACGGAGGATACCAAGTAACCGATCACTAGTGATTGTATTTGAGTCCGAGCCTGCTTAAGATGGTCAACCAGAAGGCATATTTGTAGGACAATTTCACAATGAAGACACAAAAGTTCATGCTTAGTCAGAAGTTGAAGGAGTGGGCCACTACCGTTGGCTTCAAGGGCCGATGAACCACATACCTCGTGAACAACAGTTGGAGTTCATAGCAGACGTTATGCGACAAATCTTCATTTTCTTGCGTTGGTACTGATTGACAACAACATTGCTTCTGAGAGACCTCGAAGCTAAAGGAGGGGGTAATGTTAGGAACATAGTCCTTAGAATCTTCTAGAGACAAGTTTCTAGAACCTTCTAGAAGCAAGTCTCTGAAACCTTCTAGAAGCTTCTTAGTTGGTAGAAGATATTAGAGACATAGTCCTTAGAACCTTTTAGAGATAAGTTTCTAAAACCTTCTAGAAGCAAGTCTCTGGAACCTTTTAGAAGCTTCCTAGTTGGTAGAAGTTGCTTGGGAAGCTTCCTAAATAGAAGTATATATTGGAATCGAGGTTGAAGAGTTCTTTAGTCTCGACAATACATCTCTTGGAGCTCTAGCTCATCTCTCTGGTGTTGTTCTTGTATTCATCTGATTAATCTAGTTCTTGCCAGTTCTTCTTGAACGTCTTATTAGATCTCGAGTCTGTATTTCTATGTCCATGACAGCCCATGGATTGCAAATGGTTGCTAATCAATCCATGCAAGTGTTTTTGGAGGCTTTTTATATTTTGAGCATAGATGGATATAAAACTAAGAATTCTATGGTCTTTCTTCTTCCACAATTTTTCTTGTTGTTTGTTAATTCTATCAATCATTATTGCTATCTTTTTAATATTTTTAAGGTTTTTTAATCATTACTTTAAGTTTTTCTTATTAATACTTTTATAATTGAATCTTTAGATAAAGAAATGGATATGGATGTTGTTTGTGATTAAGATTCTTATAAATTTAGTAACTACTACTTTAAATTGCCTAATATATGTGATAATATCTTTTTCTTTGTCTTATCTCTAGAAAAAAAGGATTATAAAGACATTATTTTTTTCTATCTCTAGTCTAAATGTTTCTAAAAGTACTCTCATTAATATGTCTCAATTCTTAAAGGTTTAAGAGAGGTGGTTTCTATACCATTTATAGGCTCTATCCTTCAAGATACTTAAAAGCCACATCAAATAGTACTAAAGATTTGTGAATTAACATATAATGAAAAGTTTTATAAACCTCTTTAAATATACTAATAAATCATCATTTCTATTGCCTTTAAAAATAAATAGATTGTAAGGCATAGAGATTGCTTATAATCCCTCTAGAATTACAATAGATAAATTCTTCGATTGAACCATGGAATTTATAGATATGAAATTAAAAGGAAGCTTTTTTTACATTCCATTGAAGGTAAATTGGTTTATTTTTACAAAAGAGTAAGGAAATTTTGGATTCTCTTCTTCTTATCATATTACTTGGTTTGAATCTAAATCGATTGAGTTGATTACAAAAAGATCTTGATTTGAAGGTAGGTTTTGGTTGTCCAAATATCAAAGCTTAATTCTATTATAGTTGGGAATAAATTTCCAAATAATATTTTCAAGATTTTTTTATAGGTAAGACTAATATATGTTTTTGGATTAAGTAGAGTAGTGCATTTAGTAAAACTAAGAATATATCGTCCTACTTAGACACATTACTTTAAAAGATCAATCACCTAAGTTTAATTTAACTTAATAACTTGACTCGGCCATTTATAACCCATTTAAAGTATCACCTAACAGGAAAAAAAAACAAAACAAAAATAATTAAAAAAAAAAGAATTCTTACTTGAGTGTTACCTCAAGTAAAGTATTTCTTCTCTTAACTATTATACGGAAGAACCTTAAGAGAGTGTGATCCTAATCAATACTATTATGAAGCAAATTTTGCAACTACAATAGCAAGGAGTTTAATTTTTTTTTTTATTTAGTATTATTAGGAAAAACTCACTATAATAGTTAACAATAAAATATTATGGTACAAAAGTGATTCTTTGCAAACAACTTACTATGATGTAGAAAATTCATCTAATTATGTCACAAGCCAATATGTAAAGTATCAATGAATACTTCTAAATCTCTCTAATCATTCTTGAGGTAAGGCTTAAGATAAGAATGGAGGTCAAATAAGGATTCTAATTTAATTCTCTACACCCATGTCTTAAAATAAGGTTTGAAGGATATTTCTAATACTCCTTCCACTAAAATTTCTTCCACCAAGCTCTCTTTGCTCTCCTTAATCCAACTGGCTTTTGTATTAGCTAGTCAAATTTTAAAACTTTGAAGCTTTAGTCAAATTTATTGAACTAACACAAATCCCAATTCCAGCACCTCAAGCTTCAAAGCTTCATTTTGTTTTTGTTGGTTTGTTTGTTTTGTTTTGTTTTGTTTTTGTTTGTTTGTTTTTTTTTTTTTTTTTGTTTAAATCCTTGCAATCCTGATTCTTTGAACGATTTTAATTGTGAAGGAATCAGCTCTTCGACTCTAAACTTCACGCCCTCGGATTCACAATTACTCTCTTGTAAAAAAATACTTCTTTGGAGAACTCAAACGCGCTTGCAATTTGGACAACACTCTGTATAATGAGAAGGTTGTCCGCACTCAACACTTACACCACCACGATGGTTGCGATCTCTTCATGTGAGCACCGAACTCATGCATAACCAACAATTTGGTTGTCTTGCTGTCTGTCACTCTATTTTCCAACTCCAGCAACTGCAGAGCCTAAATTCGTGGCTTTCATTGAAAAGAAAATCACAAGAGAACGATGCAGCATCGACACCCCTACTTCCAATCTGAAGGTAATGCTCTAGCTTTCAAGATCACATCAACAGAACCATGATTTGCTATTGTCTGGGCAAATATATTACATGAGAACGGCGCTGGGCAAGACGTAACTAAAACCCAAGATGATGTATACAAGATACGACGGATTGTAAGCTGCTCCAACAAAAAATCAATATCCTACGGGCCTATTGAATGATCGCCAGGACACTTCTAAGATCATCAAGTCTTGAAAGTTTGGGTTGCACAACAAGCTGAAACACGAGAATTACTTTCCAGACTGATAGCAATTTGGCTAAGGCAAGCCTCCGCACTTTCGTATGCTCCTAGTTGTTTTCTTCTCGACAGCAACCACGTCAAAGAAGAATTGTGCTTGCATCTAGCCATTCCGATTCACATGAGCCAGAAAGCTCTTTATATTAATGACCAATTCTATTCTGGTGTCGACCTAAAAGTGGCTAGTTCATTCCGTCTGTCAATCAAAGACCTCCCTTGTCATCAATTAATCTCAAAGTTCTTCGAGAACTAGAAATGCAGAACCTTCGGCGATTTAACGTGATATTAGATCCAGTGGACTCTTTTGAACCCCTTTCGAAGCTCTTTAGATTCACTTAAAACTGTCTTGCTCTCGGACCTAGAAAGGACTATCCACCATAAAACTGATTGTCACCAAATCTAAAAACATGAAGAACCTACACCCTCCAAAAAGGAACAGATCTCTCAAGTCACTCCAAACTACTGCCCAATCCGCATTTCACCACCAAAAACCACCGCAGTGCTTCCAAAAATTTAAAGAAATGTGACACTAGCTCCAAAATACCGAGAGCCACATCTCAACCACCGCTCTCCAAAACCGCAATCGCTCCAGCCACACACACACTGCAAAATGGAGCACACAAGACACTACTATCCCACACCAATTTACACACGAAGTACAACCCAAATCATGCAAGTGGCTGCGCTTTCCACTAGGTCCTACTAAAAACCGCCTCCAGCTGCTCAGAGCGAAACTTCTACTAGACAAGGCTTGCAACTGCACTTCTGCCTACCACGACCAGCAAAGAACATAACAACTCCAGCACCGCGCCTCCGCCTTCACCATTGCACACCGCACCACAGGAACAAATCTGGAACTCCAGATCAAGAAGAAGATCAGCTCAGATCTACAGTCCGCAATTAGGAAAAAAACATGGAGCTCCAAAACACAACACGGAGAAGAAAACAAAGAGGAAGGTGAACAACAAAAATAAACCACAGCAGCTCCCGCCGCCGCACCAAGAAACAGGAGCTCCTACAACTAGCCCGGTCTGTCCACTCGATTGATCAACACATCAATAAGATGTTAACAGTCACTACTAATTGGCAAGGTGATATAAAATCCAACTCTCAAAAATTGTAATGATTCCTCTAAGTTGTATGAGAATTCCTACAAAGGAGCCATATTCCTACTGCAATCTTGTACTACAATCTTCTTTTCTTAGCTCATTTAGGATTTCTACACTTATCTAATCTTAAGTTATTGTTTTTGGCACTAAGAGGGCATCTTTTTGTTTTAAAACTAAAAGTGAGTCAATTTGATGACTCACACCTACTGCCACTTACACCTTCTGGTGTAAGGTCTCTTGTTGTAGAGTCTCTTGTATTTTAACTCCTCACTTTAATTCTTCTCTTCTTTGAACTTCTTTCCAAGTCTTGAAGAAGTCTTGCCTTTGCCTTTCATGGTCTTGTTCTTCTAGTCTCATGGTTTCATGCCATAATTTCATAGCTTTCTTAAGTTTGGCTTCATCTCTTTGCTTTTCTTTTCAAGCCTCCATGCTTTCTTAGAAGTCAATTACTTATTTCAATTCATTCTTTTATTCTTTATATAAGTCCTCCATTTCTTATTGGTTTCTTTTGTCCTTCTTTGTCTATCTTTTTACTTGTCATTTGGCCTTAAATTCTTCAAAGTATATTTGGTCTTCTTATTCTTCATTAAATTGAACTCCTTGAAATTAATCTTATGTAAATAGAATCCTATGCTTCTTTGGTATCAAAGATACTTGCTTATTAGTTTTGGACATGTCAAGAGGTTAAAAAGTTCTAAAGTGGTCTTATACTATGTCTTGAATTGCTCCAATTTCTTTTTCATGTTTCCATTGTCTCATCAATATCATCTAAAATTTGTTCTTTTGATTGAAGGATATTGGATCACCTATTGTCTTGCATGTCTTTCTTATGATAATTATTAAAGGTTGTAATCAATCTTATGTTTGAATATTAATATTGTAGGATATCTTTCTTTTTCTATTTAGAAAATTCTCTCTTCGACATAGATGATGATATTAAGCCTTTATAATTTTTTTATTCTGTTATCTTTCTATTAATTTATAAAATTAAAAATATGATTATTTATTATTAAACTAGTATTCTTATTTATTCCAAGCAATATTTCTTTGCTTGAATTTTCTCCTTCTAGGTCCATGTCTATTAGGTCAATTTTTTTTCTTTAGCAATGCATTCATCAAAGCTAATTTTTCTTCTTGTGTTCTTTTCTACTTCAATTGTAACTCATTCCTTCCTAAGCTTATATCTAGATAGTCTTTGTATTTTTTTCTATTAGCTACTTCATTGTTGTCTAATCTTTAGTAGTTTTTACCCATTATAATATAATTATTATTCTTCTATCTTGATATTATTCCATAGTATATTATTGGTTTGCCTTGCTTTGCTAGTAAGCAAAGTCTATCTTTGCAAGTAATCTCTTAGATAGATACTATAGATCCTAACTAATATATTTTTTATTTTAATGTGGTTCTTATTTGAATCTATTAATAGCTATTATTTATATTTAGATTTTAAAATATCTTTAAATTTCAAAAGTCCCTATTTGCATACTAAGATTTCTACTAGATTATGGTGCAATACAACTTTATAAGTCTTTTTTTAGATATGTATCTAATTCTTCTAATTTTATCTTCAAAATATTTTAATGAATCTATTCCAAGATTATCCTTTTTTAATCTAATATTCACTATTTTACTTGAATCTTATGATTTATTAATCCAATTTTCCTAACCAAATTCCTACAATTAATTTCTAAGTTTTTTTATTATTTACTCTGATTTCTTTATTTTTACTTTTATTTTTATTTTTCATAATTTCACTATCCAATCATTTACCTTGCTTTTATATTTATAATTTTATATTTCTAATTTTTACATTTTATGTTTAGTATTTCTTGTCCATTGTTTGTTTTATTCTTGAATTAACTCAATAGTCACATATATATATATATATATATATATATATATATATATTTATTGATTTATTTATTTATTTATTTATTTATTTATTTATTCTATTTATAAACAATTATCTTATTTTTATAGTTGAAGTTATTCTGAGCTTTGTTGATAAAGATCCGTAGTTATATTACATAAAGTTTGCTTGAGAATGCACTAGATACTTGGTTGAAGAAGGAAAAATGGAACTTGCAACAAATGATGGTAACAATTCTAATAGAATCCTAAATAAATTCTAATTAAATTATAATAATACTAATTAATCTTTAATCAAATCCAAAAAAAATCTCAAGAAATTACAAAAAAAATATAAAAATATCATATATATATATATATATATATATATATATTTAATAAAAAAATATTTTAAAAATTTAAAAATAAAATCCTAATTGAATTCTAATCAAATCCCAAAATAACCCTTAGAAAATCTTAATAAAATCCTAAACCAATCTTAACCAAAAATTAAACCAAATTCTAATGAAATCCAATGAAATCTTAATCAAATCCAAATCAAATCCTAATTAAATCCTAATCAAATCCTAAATCTTAATCAAATCCTCATCAAATCTTAAATAAATTCTAATAAGATTCAAATCAAATTTTGAATCCTAATCCTATATCAAATCCTAGATCTTAAATCAATCTTAATTAATCTTTAATCAAATCCTTGATCTAAAATAAATTCTTGACAAATCCTATAGCAGATTGAAAATTCAATAACTAACGCTTGAAGTATTGATTTTGACTCAAAATTTGCAAACTTTGTAATGACTAAATTAAAAACAAGTACAAATAGTTTGAAGAAGATTGCACATATCAAATAGATGATAATTCCTAAACTCCACTCTAATATTACCCAACTTCCTTCTCAAATCTTAATGTTGATATTTCTAAACCATAATTTCTTAATTTCACCATTCAATTGGTTTCAAATTTTATAAATTTACTTAAAGTCAAGCTAACTACCTTTGAAAAAAAATTATTTCAATTCAACTAACGGATTGACAGATCTCTTAAAAATCCTTGCTAATTATCTAAACCCCAATTTTTAAGACCATAATCCATAAAACTCTAACACTCTTCAATCTAACCACTTAATTAACTTAAAATTTTTTATACATATTTATAATAAGCATAAAAACAAATTAGCAATTTTTTACCTATAAATATGTACAAAACTCACAAAACTCTCAAATTTATAAACTTATTTTTATTTTTCAAAATCTAAATCTACCAAGCACATTATTAACTTTGAAAATCTCTCAAAACTTCAATATTTATATAAATGATATGAAACCAACTTTCAAAACTCTTTTCTTAAATTTTCTTTCAAATTTCACTCTTTAATTGACAAAAGAGTCCTCAAAGTTGTCGTACGTGTATGATTTTGTATCCTAGGATTTGATTTTGATTCAAGTTTATAACAAGTCTTCTCCAAGTATCAATTTTTAGTAATTTGAGGTAATTTTTACTTAAATCTATTGTTAATTCACTCTTAATAATGCTTGTTTTATTTACTTATCTTATTTATTTTAATTTGAGGCTTTTATGCCCCTACAAAGTAAATAAAATTTCTTTCTACAAAAGACAACATTAAGGCTAAATTTTTTACTACCTTTCTATCATTTATCTTTATTTTTCTACTACATCTTTCTACTAGGATCTTCTATAATAAAATACTTTCTTTCTTCTTTTACTTGATGGACATGTTACTACATGACATTGCCTCTTACATGTACTGTAGCTCTTCAACCATTGTTTGGTATTAAAAGTTTTCATTGTTTTCCTTCCAATCTATGTTAGAGACATAGTCCTTAGAACCTTCAAGAGACAAGTTTCTAGAACCTTCTAGAAACAAGTCTCTAGAACCTTCTAGAAGCTTCTTAGATGGTGGAAGTTACTTGAGAAGCTTCCTAGTTGGTGGAAGTTACTTGAGAAGCTTCCTAATTGGTGGAAGTTGCTTGAGAAGCTTCTTAATTGGTAGAAGTTATCTGAAAAGCTTGTTAATTGGTGGAAGTTGCTTAAGAAGCCTCCTAGTTGGTGGAAGTCGCTTGAGAAGCTTCCTAGTTGGTAGAAGTTGCTTGAGAAGCTTCCTAAATAGAAGTATATATTGGAATCGAGGCTGAAGAGTTCTTCAGTCTTGACAACACATCTCTTGGAGCTCTAGCTCACCTCTCTGGTGTTGTTCTTGTATTCATCTAATTAATCTAGTTCTTGCCAGTTCTTCTTGAACTTCATGTTAGATCTCGAGCCTGTATTTCTGTGTCCGTGACAGTTTGTCGAGACTTCACTCACCTCAGATATCAGATTTAGTTTCTTCCTCATTAGAGTGTGGATTATCCCTTTGCTTGAAGGTGTATTAGCATTTTAGAGGTTGTGGATTACCCTCCTATAAACTGATACTTCTTTTGTTATAATATTGGAGTCTTATTCTTCTTGGAGCGAGTGGATTACTCCTTTTTTTGAAGCTCTTAAGGCATTTTAGAGGTTGCAGAGTACCCTCCTCTAAACCAATATTGTCTTCTTGTAGAGTCATTTCTGTCCTTCTCTTAGAATGGCCGGAGGCCAAGACATTAATATGACGAAAAGTTCGGAGTCCAAGTTGGATGCTATCATGAATGCCCTTGCTACGTTATCACAAAGAACTACAGAGATTGAAGGAGTCATGGCAAGGCTTCATAATGATGGAACATCTGGAATGGCACAATCTAGGTTACACTAGCCTCAAACTTCTGTACTTGGAGAAGCAACTTTGCCTCAGGTTCGACAAGCACCGCTGGTTCTATAATATAAAGAGCCTCGAGTTAGCCTTCCGGACAAGTTTGATGGTACGCATTTCAAGTTTTGAGTATTCGTCAACCAAATCAAATTGATAACAGTTTTACAGCCCGAAGGCTATCCAACGGAAGAGTCATGTGTTGGGCTTGTTGGAACCTTACTTACAAGACAAGCTCTATCATGGTTTACTCCTTTGTTTGAGAAACGATCTTCTATACTAAACAACTTTGAAACCTTTTTGGAGGCCTTAGCAGAAGCATTTGGTGAACACGATAAGGTTCGATGGACTACAACAAAGATCCGGTCACTATGAAAAGGGATGCACTCTACATCAGTCTATGCATCGGACTTCAGGCAATTAGCATGCGACATCAATTGAGAAGAAGAAGCGTTGATGAGTCAATTCTATTGGGGTTTAAGGGACGATGTAAAGGATTTGTTGTTAACTCTTTCTGATCCACAAACGCTCAATGAAGCTATTAGCCAAGCTGTGAAGTGTGATAACTGCCTATTCTAACGCTGCCAAGACCAATGTTCAAGACAACATACGATTCACCACGCCCCAACTATGTTGGCAAGCAATATGAATTCACATTCAGAGGTAGAAGACATGCAAATTGATGCGATACGTATCAAATCCCTTACTCTAGAAGAAAAAAAAAGACGTATGGAAGAAAGTCTATGCTTGTATTGCGGTGAAGAAGGCCACAAAGTTGGAAACTACCCCAAAAAGCAAAATCGATGTATTGTCAAGACTAGGGGCACGTTTGTTCAGGAAAACGAGGATGCCCAGCCACAATAGGAACCATGCGACTAGACAGTGAAATATCACAACAACAACCAGGTTCTTTTCTTTCCGCTCAACCTATCCTTTGTTTTACAATCCCTTTGTTTATTGGCCCTCAAAAACTAAGAACCTTAGCATTATTAGATTCAGGAGCATCTGCTTGTTTCTTAGACAAAGAATTTGTGAAGCATCATAAGATCCCTTTCGTACAAAAATCCAAACCTGTTCACGTTGAGGTCATAGATGGACGACCTTTATTGTTTGGTAGTATCACCCATGAATCAGAACCTATAGAAGTGACGTTTAAGGGCCATAGTAGCCATATTATTTTCAATATTATTAGAACCCCATCAAATCCTACTATTCTTGGTCTTTCCTGGTAGGAAAAGCATAACCCATCCATAGATTGGATGTTGCGGAAGATGATCTTTCTAACAAAATCATCCAAGAGCAAGCCTAGTAGAAAACCTCGAATAGAAAAATTCTTATTCATTGGAGCAAGAGTATTTGTAAGATCCTCCAAGGAAGGCACACCATTTGTCATTTATGCGGCTCCAACTACCGGAGAGAAGATCTCGACAGCAAGTATACCGGAGCAATATAAGGATTTTAAAGACGTGTTTCAAAAGAAGAATGCCGACATGCTACCGGAACATCGACCATATGATTGCGCCATAGACTTGCAGGAAGGAGCACAACCGCCTTTTGGCCCAATCTACAATCTATCGTAAATAGAGTTGGTGGAGTTGCGAAAGTACATTAACGAGAATCTAGCCAAGAACTTCATCCGTCATTCAAAATCGTCAGCTGGGGCATCCATCTTATTTGTGAAGAAGAAAGATGGCTCATTGCGGATGTGCATGGACTATCGAGGCCTCAACAAGATAACAAAGAAGAATCGTTACCCGTTATCCTTGATTTTTGGTCTCTTAGAACAACTTGGACGTGCAAGGAACTTTACAAAAATTGATCTAAGGGGAGCCTACAACCTTGTACGAATCAAGGAAGGAGATGAGTGGAAGACAGCGTTCCATACAAGGTATGGCGATTTTGAACATAATGTCATGCCCTTTGGTCTTACAAATGCTCCAGCAGTCTCCCAACATATGATGAAAGACATTTTTTGGGAGCACCTTGACGATTTTGTTGTCATCTACTTGGATGATATTCTGATATTCTCCAAAAATGAGGAAGAGCATGAAAAGCACGTTCGTTTGGTCTTGGAGAAACTACGCAAGCGAGGACTATATGCCAAGTTGGAAAAGTATTTATTTTACCAAATAGAGATGGATTTTTTGAGGTTCGTTGCGACTACGGAAGGCTTAAAGATGGACCTCAAGAAGGTGGAAGCAATCATGTCCTAGGAGGTTCCGAAGACGGTGAGAGACGTACAATACTTTCTTGACTTTGCCAACTTCTATCGGATCTTCATCAAGAATTACTTTCAAGTTGCTGCTCCTCTCACTCGATTGACATGCAAGGATAAGCTGGAATGGGGACCTCTAGTGGAGAAGGCGTTTCAAGATCTGAAGACGACATTTACTATGGCTCCAATCTTGGTACATCCAGACTTTCCAAACGCCTTCTATTTAGAAACTGATGCTTCGGATTTTGCTTTGAGAGCTGTACTTTGACAAATGAGAGAAGACAAGAAGCTCCATCCGGTTGCATTCTATTCTCGAAAGTTCTCCATTGCTGAAATCAATTATGAGATCCACGATGAAGAACTTCTTGCTATAGTGGATTCTTTCCAAGAATGGCATCATTTTCTTGAAGGAACTACACATCCAGTGACCGCATATACAGATCACAAGAATTTGGAGTATTTCATGTTGGCTCGAGTTCTAAATCGACGTCAAGCTCGGTGGAATATGTTGTTATCTAGGTTTGATTTTGTTATCACTTATCGATCTGGAAAGCAGCAAGGACTATCTGATGCCTTATCGAAGAGATCGTATCTTGTACCAAAGGTTGGAGAAGCAACGTTTGATCAACAATGTACGACGTTGTTGAAGCCAGAGTAATTTCGACTTCGTGCTACTATTATTCCAATTGATGTTGACTTCTTGAATCAGGTACGAGCTGCGACCATTAAAGATTCAGTAGCCATTGATATCAAGCAATATGCCAATGACGACAAATTCAAGGTGGAGGGAGATCTTTTATACTTTGAGAAGTAGTTGTATATCCCAAAAGGACCAGCACGACTCCAAGTTCTTCAATCTCGCCACGATTTTCTAGCTGCGGGACATTTTGGATTCAACAAGACCTTGGAACTTATTTCTCAAGATTTTTGGTGGTCCCAAATGTGGAAGGATGTGAAAGATTTTGTCCTCTCCTGCGATATTTGTTCAAGATCCAAGAATCCTCAACATCGCCCTTATGAACTTCTACAACCATTGCCGATTCCACGTCGACCATGGTCATCAGTTTCCATGGACTTCATCACGGACCTTCCATTTGACAGTATCTTTGTCGTGGTAGATCGAGTTACAAAGATGGCGCACTTTGTTCGTTGCAAGAAGACATCGTCCAATGAAGTCACAGCAAGGCTCTTTCTCGATAATGTGTATCGATATCATGGACTACTAGATGATATCATATCAGATCAAAGAATCCTGTTCGTATCTCAGTTTTGGAGATCTCTCTTTGAGATACTGAAGGTGGATATCAAGCTTTCTTTAGCTTTTCATTCTCAAACTGACGGCCAAATGGAACCGGGTGAACTAAGTCTTGGAACAATACTTATGATGCAGCATCAACTATCTGCAAGATGATTGGACCACATATCTTCCGCTAGCCGAGTTTGCATATAACAACACCCTCCATGCGTCGACTCAATATACACCATTCTTTGCTAACTATGGGTATCATCTGAAGCTTGATTTATTGAGTCCGTCAACAAATAACAATCCAGCAGCTGAAAGATTTGCAAAATAACTATTAGAGCTTCAAACTACGTTGAAGCTTCAATTACAATCCACTCAAGAATACTACAAGTCGTCTACAGATAGATTTCGGAATCTAGCACCTACTTTCAAAATTGGAGACAAAGCATGGCTTCTTCGACGAAATATCAAGACCAAGCGACCATGTGATAAGTTGGACTATCGAAGATTGGGACCATTTATCATCCAGAAACAAATTAATCCAGTGGCATACCGGTTGGAGTTACCGGCTTCTATGAAGGTACATCCAGTCTTTCATGTTTCTTTGTTGGAGCCTTATCGAGAGTCGTCCTTTCCTGGAAGAGTGCAATGTCTGCTACCTAGTATTGAGATCGAGAACCACGAGGAATACGAGGTCGAAAAGGTGTTGGATTCATGGCAAAGGTGGGGCAAGTTGGAGCATCTTGTTCATTGGTGCGGCTACGATATTAATGAGCGAACGTGGGAACCAGTTGAACATCTTGCCAATGCGCCACAAAAGGTACAGGAATTTCATCAACAACATCCTCATAAACCTAAGTCGGTTTGACGATAGCTTCTTTCTGAAGCTTGCTCATCCAAGAATATAAGAAAGGGAGAGAGCACCACCAAAACTTGTAGTTGATAAAGTAGAATTTTTTCAATAGCCTTCTGATATGGATAGCCAAGAGATAGATACTATGCCAGTTAGATTATCTCAATCGACTAGCTCACGAAGGTGACCCCGAGATAAAAAATCGCCTATACCATGACGATGACGGAGGATACGGAGTAACCAATCACTGGTGATTGTATTTGAATTCGAGCCTGCTTACGATGGTCAGCCAGAAGGCATGTTTGTATGATAATTTCACAATGAAGACACGGAAGTTCATGCTTCGTCAGAAGTCGAAGGCATGGGCCTCTACCATTGGCTTCAGGGACCGATGAACCACTTGCCTCGTGAACAACAGTTGGAGTTCATAGTAGACATTATGCGACAAATCTTCATTTTCTTGCGTTGGTACTGATTAATAATAATATTGCTTCTCAAAGACCTCGAAGCTAAAGGAGGGGGTGATGTTAGGGACATAATCTTTAGAACCTTTTCGAGACAAGTTTCTAGAACCTTCTAGAAGCAAGTCTCTAGAACCTTCTAGAAGCTTCCTAGTTGGTGGAAGTTGCTTGAGAAGCTTCCTAGTTGGTTGAAGTTGCTTGAGAAGCTTCTTAGTTGGTAGGAGTTACTTGAAAAGCTTCTTAGTTGGTGGAAGTTGCTTAAGAAGCTTCCTAGTTGGTGGAAGTCCCTTGAGAAGCTTCCTAGTTGGTAGAAGTTGCTTGAGAAGCTTCCTAAATAGGAGTATATATTGGAATCGAGGCTGAAGAGTTCTTCAATCTCGACAACACATCTCTTGGAGCTCTAGCTCACCTCTCTAGTGTTGTTCTTGTATTCATCTGATTAATCTAGTTCTTGCCAGTTCTTCTTGAACTTCTTGTTAGATCTTGAGCTTGTATTTCTGTGTCCATGACAATCAACAAAAATCCCTACCACCCGTCAATGTACTAGTGCAACAACACTATTATAACTAGCATAGTAAAATCCACGTGATTCAAACTTGTGCATAATTGCCTATGTAAAAATATTATATTTACACTTCTTTGAATATATATATATATATTTTCTATCATAGTCCCTAGTAATGACATTGTTTATGGTCTTCAAACTTTGATCTATAATCAAATTTGCTCTATTCACCTTACTTTAATATAGATATGTATACATAACTATTTGATCTATCATATCCACTTAGTAGATTGATTCTCCATTACTTATATAATCCTAGATCTAATAAATAAGATAATAGTATGTATATTCATCTTTAAGGTTCTTATATAAATTTTATATTCTAAAATCAAAGTATAATGATCTTAAACTAGTCTATTTAATCTTCATCTTAGTTTTCTTTAAAATCATTTTTTAAATTCTTATCTCTGTTTTACTCCTATTTCTTTTCTAATTGAATAGTACAACTCACATGACATACACACTCATACACCTCTTCTATAAAGAAAGAGTTAAAAATCCTCACGACATCCTAAATCCTAATCAGCTTCTTAATTTATTTTATTTTATTTTATTTTATTTTTTGTAATTATTTTTTTCATCCATCTTGATCTTCACCTATTCAAGTTTTTATTCATCTAGGTCACCATCTATTCATATCTTCATTCATTTGCCAAAAAAAATTATTATCTTTAAAGTAGTAACTGCCCAAGATTTACTTAATAGTAATTGGATGTCTTGGCCTACTTTTCTAATCTACTAAATATCCATTTAACACTCTTGTATCATGACCCTCCACATTACATAACTTTGGCTTGGTTACTTTTCACTACTTATATATCATATCTTATAATGGAACAATCTACATCACGTTGTTGCTCTTCTTGCCTTACATAATTTCCACAATCTATAATCAAATTCTTCAATGTTGTAACTTATCTCAATCCAAAGCTGCACCTTTGTATCAGATAGTAATCCGTAAGTGGTATTTTGGTATAATACCGCAATAGGCTCTAATACCACTTTAGTACCACTTTAGTACCACAATATCCAAAACTAATATAAAAAAAATACAATACTTAGAAAATAAAATTACAAAAAATAGAATTTAATTTATTTTGTTTCAATTTTTTATACTACAAGTTGAAAGAGAGAGAATATTCTTATCAAGTGAAAGATGATGAATCTACATACAAATAAGTCAAGATATCTTTCACACCACAAAAAGAGGAATCTAAGAGTGTAAGTGTGAGTAGAAGAAAACCTTAAAGCTTTATAAAATGGCTAAATCTCCATAGCCAAGCAAATCCTTGCAACACAACCTTTCTCTCTTTTAAAAACAATCACAAGACTTGATTTGATAAGAATATTAAGTCAAAAAGGTTTTTCTACCTAAGTATTCAAATCCTAGTTGATATTAACAAAGTCAACTAATAAACGAAGCTAAATAGATAGAAAACCACTAAATCCAAACTAAATCACATACATCCAATGGAATTTGGCACCTAATGCTATATCTTGTGATAATTTTGTATTTATGTACAACTATTTACAAAAAGTATGATAAGTAATACATCAAAATGTAAATTTAATGAAAGACTTATATATAATAGAATATTTGAAATGTTATGTAGACATTAATTATAATTTTAAAATCTTGTGATTTTTTTAACAAAAAAACTATTCATAAGTTATTGATAAAAACCTCAAATTGTTATTTCTATTAAAGCCAATACGATGTATATTAATATTTTATTTAAAAATATTTAACACCAAAAATATAGTTTGATAATATAATAATGATTTGTAAAAAAAATAATATTTATTATAAATAACAATAGGTTTATAATACCATATGCAAAAAAGAATCACAGTAAGGATCTAAATGAACCATACAAGCTTAGACCAATTTAGAAACAAAACAACATTAAAAGTACTCAACAAATATTTAAGAGGTTTTTATAGAAACACAAAAACTATATGTTCATATATCTTTCATCGATCTACATCAAAACCATCAACTGTATTAAACAAAACAGACAACACAGTCAAGAAGATCAATATTTCTTTATCAGAGGGCTCATGATAAGTTCCTCCTCCACAACTTTCGTTATCTCTTGATGCTGCTGAAGAATGTGACAACAGCAAGGGTTACCCTTTCACTTGCCAAGTTTGTTAGGGCTTGCTAGGTTTGATAAGCCCATTAAAGATGTATTACAGCGCCAGAAAGTTGTTATGAATCTTGTCCTTGACCCATACTGAGTAGGTTTGGTGGTTAAATATAACAGACTCCTGCTGTGAAGTGACCCGAATTGTGACAACTTAAGGCAATGCACTTCAGAAATATAATAGACCTGAGAAAATATCATGACTAGTACAAGGTTGCATTGTAGGTTACACAACAGGTACAGGCAGTATAACAATTGCGACTGCATAAGCTAATAGCTCTCTATGAATCCTAATCAAATGCTAAGCAAGAATCTTAAGTGTTTGTCACATTGAATTGAATGAACATGTACTAAACTAGTAAAAGAAAAGTTCCTAGGTTCATTCCCATCACCTTGACCAAATGACAACTATGAACGATGATGTTATGACCAGGCCCCTTTCTTTTTCTTTCCTGATTGTAACTTGAATTTAGGAAGTAGTCTAAGCTCCTCTTGAACCTGCACAGTCCATATCATTTAAATAAGCTTCAATACATCCACAGTTGCCGAAATTTCTTACTAACTATATAATTTGAAAGCTTTCACAAGACTTACCTGAATAAGTGCAAGCATTGATTAACAATAATCAACGTCAGAAGGTATATTACACAAGGAGGCGTGTGTGTAAACTATACATTCAATTATGGAAACTTAGGCTATCATAATAATGTAATTGGATGAGAAATTCTTGATGCACCAGGCTATCATATTTGTTGTTACCACCATGTATTTATCGAATGTGCAGACAAGTCGTAATACCTTCTTCCCACTTGTAACGTTGAGGACGTCTCCACCATCTGCTTTTACTGGCTTTGGTTTCTCCTTCAACTCTTTCGCTTGGTTTTCCCTGAGCAAAGTAATCAAACATCTGTAAAAAGCGACTATACAACATGTGCTTGTTAAATAAAAGCCATACTTTCGGCGCTTGAGTTGAATACTATTAGTGAATTCTTACTTGCGAATCTTAAGAATAGCTTGAAACTTTTTCTTCGCTTCTTCTACAGCTTCGTCAATATTCTCTACCGAGCAGATGTCCAGTGCTGAAATTACTTTCCCGTACTTGACCTGCAAAATTCGTTGACGTTAGACACAAAAACTCGAATAAATTTTAATGCAAGTGAGGTATTACCTAGCTTCGATCAATTTAAAATTGACAAAAAGAAGACAAGAATAAAGCCACCTACCAATTCGTCATTCAGCAACAGATCCAAACAGTTTTCTTCCCAAACACACATCAGGTCATAACAGAGGTGTGGTTGTAAAGCAAACTTCTGCACCAGTTTTGGAAATTTTTCTATCATTCTCCCCAACTCTTCTTGTTCTGCGGAAAAAGGATAAAATTAGATGACAGGAGAGTAAAGGGTGGAACAAAAATAGAAATCATGGCGAAACAGAACATCGGAAGCAAACGTACAAAAACGCACCCTCTTCAAATGCATTATAGAATTGAATGATAGCCACGGCTCTTTTTGTGGTTGTTAGATTAGCTCCTTCTAACACCAGCGCTAGCGCTACACCCAAAGAGACCGTTCTGTTGACAGAATAAACAGCGAGTATCCTTAATGAGCAGCACACGCAAAATCCGAATTACGGGCAGGTGAGTATCAAAATACAGTCTGTCTAGTCAAAATTCGACGAAATAACAGCCATAAAGTATTGAGCTAAAATAACACCATACAGTCTCCTGCATTTTATTCTAATTAGGCTCAGCACCACAAAGATCTGTTGGATTTTCCATTAAAAGTAAAGATACAAAAATAATTCCTCCAACCTTCCATCCTCGAACTTCACCGTTATATGCCTGTTGAACTTTGAAAGAAGAGCCGGATCTGCAAGACATCACACCACCACTGCACAACAATTGAGTCTTACACTGAAGTTATATAGGTCGTTCACATTCTAACAAGTATCAAGTTCCAGAACGCTTATTCAACTATTCAAATCGATGCCATAATCACCTCGGTTTCCAATCAGCGGTTCTAACACGCTCTTATCTGCAAAGTCAGTATCGGTTGAGGATACTCACCAACGGGTATTGGCTGAGATTCTCTCATTGAAACAGAGCGAGGAACCGAAGTAGAAGACGCTGCTGGAGGCACATATCTCTCTGACGATGATCGAATTGGAACTGGTGCACTAGCTGCTACTGGAAGTGCGAATCTCTCTGGTGATAATTGAGTTAGAACTGGTGCAACAGTTGCTTCCGGAAGTGCAAACCTACCAGGTGATGATTGAGTTGGAAGCAGTGCACCAGCTGCTGCTATTGGAAGAGCAGGTCTCTCCGGTGGTGATCGAATTGGAACTGGTACAGCAGCTGCTACTGGTAGTGTGAATCTCTCTGGTGCTGATTGAGTTGAAACTGGTGCACTAGCTGCTGCTACAGGAAGTGCAGGCCTCTCCGGTGGTGATCGACTTGGAACTGATGCAGCAGCTGCAATTGGAGACACAGATCTATCTGGCGATGATCGAATTGAAACTGGTGCATGGGACTGCGTCGGAGGCCTCGTCACAGGAGATGCTGCCCCTGGAGATTCCTTCGTTGAAGATGGCGAAAGTGAAGCCTGAAAAGTTGGGCTAGATAGAGACTGCGACCTATTCGTCAAAGAGGGGGAACGGGCGGAAGGTGACGGAGGGAGTTGACCCATTGAAGGGATCCTTCCAGGAGAGGGAGGTCGGATGAGACCTGGTACCGCAGTCCTGTTGAAAGACATACTGGTAGTGCGTGGAAGAGACATGCGAGACGCTCCCTGAGGGATAGAAACAGAGGGTGATGTAGGTGGAAGGGAATCCATTCTCGAGGTGAAGTTGAAAGATGGTCTGGCTGTTAGACCAGGAATAGATGATGGAGGAGATTTCGAAGCAGAATTGGCACTAGAAGAACCCGAGGGACTAGATTGTGCAAACCTTGTCGATGGAGTACCACTAGAACTAGACTCCTTGGTATCATCCAAAGATAGAGTAAGCACGGAAGTAGGCGACATTGAGGGAGACTCCACAGAGTTTCTAAGTTCTGAAGCGCGAAAGCCAGGCTCATCTGCAAACAAGCCTAGACCTGACATTTTCTGGTTCCGTTTCAAAACTTCAACCTCGACTTCATCCGCGTCCAGATCAGTGGGTTGGTGCTCGAAGATGGTCTGATGATCATCATCTCTATCCAAATCTTGGAGTGTGTGCTTGGATATTCTATCCCTTTCATTACTTGTGTCTTCAAAACGACCAAATACATCTTTATCAAAAGCATCATCCACAGCATCCCCAGTGTGATTGAGATGCCTCACAGTAACTGCCAGAACATTAGGACGGCCCATGCGTCCGAAGTATCGACCACCAAAAAAGGTGGTGGTATCGTATTCGAGCTTCTCTTTGAACACCCGAGCATCAACATCAGGCCTCCGAGGTTGGCCTCTCTTGCTGAATTCAGAGCCGAGCCGTCGAAAATACACCTCGAAGTCCAAAATTACACTACCAGGTCGTTTCCCTACAATATGTACGTCTTTGGTATCCACTTCAGCTCCAATTGCAACACTACGTTTGAAAACTCCATCTGCTTCGTCGTTAAAATCTACCATCGTCGCCTTAGGGAAGGACACAGAAGCATTGACTACTGAGACTGGTCCCAATCCGGAATCTTCGTCGTTTATTCCTTCTAAAGAATCTTGAGTCCACCAATCACAAGGATACTTGTGTTTTAAAAAATGCTTCACTGTCTCGGAATCAACTACCTCATCTCTAATATGGCTAGTAGGTGTGATCCATGCACCATAATTCTTAGCATTTTCAGGTACTAATTTATCTAGCAACCTGTTTACTTCAGAACCCTTGCGCTTGTCTGCACACATCATCGCCAAACACTCAATTGCACGTTGTGTAACCCCATCTGAACCTTCGGTATCTATGATGAAGTCTGCCATTTTAGGAACAGTTCCCAGCCTTAACGCAACGTCCACAGTAGCACTACTAAGCCTCATCAACCGTAGTAGTAACATGAGGCTGCATATTCGAGGATCAGTTCCAGCATGACCAGCTGCGGATTTCGGAACCCTCAGTTGCAAAAGAGAAACCAGATTCTCAACCAACTCTTCAGAGACGATACAATCGGCTATATCTGAATCATAGGAAATAGCATGAATCAAGCACATAGCAGGTTGAGCAAGTGCTCGACGCTCGTTTGGGTTGCTCATAAAGTCATAAACAGGGAGGAAGATGTCAATGTTCGACTGGCCAGTTAGGAGATAAGGCCGAGCTTTGAAAAGAAGTAGAAGAGTGAGTAGTAATCGCCTTCGATCATCAAAATTGAAAACGTCGGCGTACGCTCCAATGATGACAGCCTTTCGAACTTCACAAAGAAATCGCGCCTCAAGAATGTTACCGAAGTCAAACCCTGGGTCCCTCAAAAACTGATCCACAAAAAACCCACCCAGATACATTTCGCGGGCATAACCAACCTGTTCGCTATCGCGGTATATTGCCTTTGTATCCCCATACAAAATAGTGATCAGTATCCACTGAACAAAAACTGCCTGCCCTTCTTCCATAGACCAGGTTGGCAGATGAGACAAATCCTGTTGTTGCAAAGCACCTTGCAACTTGCGTGCCTCCTTACTGAGTGTTTCCTTCACGAGTACCCGTTTCCCCTCATCCCACACGAGACGTGGAGTCTGAGAGGCACCATCAAACTTCCGGCAGGCTTCTACTGGATCCCTCGCTAAAGTCGATAGAAGGTCCAGAGGAAGCAGCAGCAGAAACGTCTGGATGACAATTGGTCGTACCCCTTTGCTGTCCTTTTTACTTGATTCAATAATGTTGATCAACTCGTACATATCAGTGGCTTCGCCTACACCTTCCTCATTATTGTAGTGACCATTGGCAGACCCATGTGCTGAACTGTTTGTGCTCTTACTAACCAAAGACTTGCGCTGAGATAGATCCTGGAGAAGTTTAGAACGACGACTAACACCACTGCCAGCTAAAAGGAGCTGTCCAAGTGTTTGCGCAGCTACAATGCGCCCTGCTTCTGAAAGATACATTGAGCCAGAGCCACCAGTGTAGTTGAAATCCTCCAAATTTGGTAGCTTAACGTCACAAAATATCGCCAAGAGCGGTAGAAGAACTCCAGAAGATGCAAATTGATTAGTAGCCAATACTGTAGCAGGAAGCCCTTCACTGAGAGTACGAAGAGCTTGAAGAATGACCATGAGTAGCTCTTCCATTCCGTCGTCACCAGGATTGGCTGCACACTCCCAAAGCTTGACTGCCAGTGATGCCATCAACTTCGATTGAAGTACAGCTTCTCTTCCAGAGTCATCCTCTGCCAGAACTTTAACAATACTAGCAATTTCAATCTGGATATGCCACAAGCTGTGTCCTTTGATTGCAATTGTTGTGAGCAAGGGTAGACGGCATCGTGCAATTAGTTCTGCCCTGCCCACTTTTACAGCATATTTTAGAGTCTCTTTAAGTGAAGCCAGAACTGTTAGATATTCATCGAGCGTAACCTTGTCATATTCACTGATCCTTAGGCCCGAGTGTGATTCTGCACCAAGTACGTATTGGTTTGTATCCAGATAATCTAGTACATCATCAAGGAAGTCGTGCCCTGCTGGCAAACCAAAGGTCTTCCACTGACCAGATGCAAGACCTTTCACGAACACCCCACCGACACTTATCTCATCCTTGAGACACTCGTATCGAAATGACTGTATCCATTCTAGCTCATTACCAGCATCACCACTCCCTGTAGCCAATAATATATGATGCTGCTGCAGACGATCCATTACACGATCATGAAGCTCTTCCCTAACTTTTGATGTCCAGATAATCATCGGTTGCTCTAAGTCAGTCTCAGCCATCGTCATAAACTTGTCGGGTCCCTCGGTATGCTCTAGGCATGCAAGCAATGGACCTGGAATGAGATGGGTCATAAGTGACCGTTGTTGTTGCTGGATGGGATTGGGGCGAGCTCCCCCTG
The DNA here is from genome assembly GCF_059467195.1 of Physcomitrium patens. Taxonomy (NCBI): domain Eukaryota; kingdom Viridiplantae; phylum Streptophyta; class Bryopsida; order Funariales; family Funariaceae; genus Physcomitrium; species Physcomitrium patens. The sequence continues at coordinate 5,185,651 of NC_143411.1, forward strand.
TCTGTTTTAGGATACGAATTAAAGTCCCCAAGACATCGGCAGCTGAATAAAGGAGAGCGGACTTGGTGTCTCTAGCTTTAAGAGCGGTTTCAGCAGGTGGGATAGCTAATAACAATAGCGGTAGATACAGACCCTGCAAAAGTTAGCATGAAAATGCCCGGTTATTTTAGTCGATGAACAATTACACGCTGGAGCAGCTCTACAGGTCTGAGTAAACAAAGAAATTTCTACGACAGTAGAGGACACAAGATGTTCAACTCTGCATAAGATGCACTCTGAAGTTTCACATGCGAACCTGCTTAAGAACAAGCTCATACAAGTCCTCATCACCGGCAAAGTTCTTCAAACAACTCAATGATGCAAATGATTTTGGTGCAGGACCACGAGGAGGGTTAGCCAAGGCATCTCCAGCAGCTGAGCAAAGAGCCAAGAGGAATCCCTCCTGCCATCTATTGTCCTCGCGAAGGCAGAGTCTTCCAACCCTGGAGTATTTGAAGAACCCAAAACAATAGATCAACGACAAATAATAAAGAGAACAATGATCGACCATGGGGTCAATCTATTTATTTTCTTAACGCTTCAAGGAAGGTCTCAAAGTTATAAGTTCTTAAATTAAACATGAGCAACACGACAAGCTCCAAAAACAATGGGACTCTGCTTCAATCAAATTCAAAGCCAACCACAACTTGTGAAACAAAAAGGAGCAACAAAATCTATATTAGTACAATGACCATGACGCTAGACACAAGAAATAGTCCAGGAAGAAAATCTAACCTGGAAGAAGAAGCTATCTCGAGAATGAAAAAGGCTCCTGTAACAGCCAAGTCCAGACTTGCATTTCTGCTTGGTTCCGGAAAGGATCCATCAAGGTTTAACCTCGTTCCAAGTGATAAAACGCTTAACGCAAAATTGATAGATGCTTGCGGTATTTCATCATCTCTACATCAAAACAAAGAAATTTACTTGAGAATCGGCTTAATATAACTCAAGCCAGACATAGCGGTTGTTTACTCAGTTGAATGAGAGAAATGATTGCAAACGAAGGACACTTGTCTACCTCGTAACTGCAGAGCAGTATCTCCGCAGCACACGAACACAGTGCTGCAAAACCTCAGTGGAAACCAGGGGCGCTTCGTCCTTCTCTGCCAGGCAAGTCCTAAGGGAGGGCGTGGCTAGTGTAACAAGAACGGATTCAATGTCACCCGGTAACACCAGCTCAGGGAAACGATCAACAAGATGTGCCTAAGAAAACAAGGAGAAAACAGTGAAGGTTAACAGAATGAAACCAAAATTATTATTGAATAGACCGCATTACGTCAACACATAACCATCAGAAACATGTGACCTGCGCCAGTGTTGTTTCAGTTTTATCATAGTCAAAGAAGTGACAATAAAAAAATATAAAAATACTGTCATGCTTAAGCTGAGCAAAGTCACAAAATGCAACTACAGTCCACTAACTGGCCAAATAAAGGCGGTGCTTAAACTATAAACCTCCAAAACTCCTTAAGGTTAGAAACCAAGAACCACTTACAAGTGCATGAATCAATAGATGGGTACGCGTCAACTCCTTACGAACTGCAGATGTCTCCGTGACAACATCGGCCAACATCTTCGTTGACCTCCTTAAATCCTACAATTGAAGATAAAAGTGGAGTTCTATTTACATCATTCGCACATCTTAATCAATCACGTGCAAATACCAGGTTCTCAAGAATATTTACTGGCAAAAGTCTTAGGCCAATGTCAGCGAACATGACATGACAAAGTCTTCTTACCTGCATGAGACTATTAAGAAAGCCATTCGGATCATTAACTTGGTAGTTTGGAGATCTCTCGTTATCAAGCAAATTCTGAATGTAGAAAGGCGCTGAGAAGACCGAATCTGCGCACACAATCGAGCAAAGTGCATATTGGCATCTACATAGATAAAATCCGCATTACGTTTTCACAATCGATAGAATTTTTTAAAATAAAATAAAATAACAATGTAAATTGATGGTGTAGGTTGGATAAATGTGGGAAAGAGATAAAAGCCAACCTTCCAACTCTGGATATGATAATGGAGCTTTCGGGACATGAATGTATAATGCCAAAGGATCCGTTGCACGGAATTTGACATAAGACTCCAGCTCGGAAGTGAGGTGATCTAGCAAGCGCTGTCTCATCTCCAAGTTCCATACTATCTCGGGCCCATTCTGCTCTGAATCAAGATACGCTGAAAAGGATTCTGGTCCCTGTTGTCACCATATCGCAGTTATCAGCACAACGTAATCCACAAGCACGAGTACACAACTGACCCTCTGATCACTTCTGTAATTTGTCCAAAACTAAATATCGAAATCTGTTCAGCCCCATGTCCAGTCAAAGAGATGCTTCACACACCTCAGACATAAGCTTCAGTATCAAGCCTTCAGGTAAGTACAAGTGTAAGACACTGTCTCGCCAAGTCCCGTGTTCTCTTTCACCGCTTTTACGGCTAGGAGATTCCGAAAGATCCTGTTTCCAAATGACGGCCATCAACACATGTTGAAAACAAATGCAGAGGAAATCAATCTATTAATATTTCATGATTCGTAGGCTTAGAAACGTCATCAGAAAAACATGGGGTGAGCTCTGGGAGAAAAGATACCTGAAGTAAATGGCATTGAGAAAGGAACTTGGCAATCCTTGTTTTGTCCCATTCAACAATATCACCAGAAAGAAGTTTCCAGAGGAGAATTTCAAAAGCACCAAGTTTGTAAAGGTGAGACATTGCAGTTTTGTTGGAATGCACCAATGTGGTCACAACCTCTAGAATCCTGCAACAATAAAGTGGTGCTTAAATAGAAACAACTGGGAAATATTTGGTTGTTTATATAGGACAAAGCACTAAAGAAAAGCTAATTACTAGTACTAAGTAGGGCACCCAATTCGACAAGTTTAACAAGCATCACAAGCATACAAGTATTGATTCTGCACTGTTGAAACACCTCAACAACGCATAGTTTAATGCAGTACGCATAAAACATCGGATTTAAATAAAGAAATTCACAAGTGACTGTATAAAAATTATAATTGCTTCAAATAAAGGCCCTGAATCGTGCACAACGGAATAATGGGAACATCGAAATAAGAAATGCACATTGCAAATTATTATATGCGATGGTACTGAAACTGCAAAATAATGTCCAATAGGTTCTAAGCAATAAGTGTTCAGAGATTCACCTGTTGAATATCGGACTTTTCGCAAGCAAAAGGGATTGCACCAAATGGCAAAAGATCTCCTCTCTAGAAAAATTGAAAGATGCAGCTGAGGGTGGGAAATGCTCAATGGTACTATCACTACCAGATGTCCTGTACACAGATGTCATGACAATGTCAGCGAAGGACAAAAAATCAACTAACCAACCGCTTAGTAAACAAATAATATCAACTTGTAATGCATAGTCTTCAAGAGACGCTTCAGCCGCCAGTTGTAACTCCTACTAGAGTACAGACTTAACATACGAGACTACGACTAGCAAAATATAGAAATTACCTTAAGAGGGCTTCCAACAAGTCCAGTGCTAAACCCAATTGAATTTTTTCTGGAACCTTCTCATCCTGCCATTTAATAGCTTCCTTTGCTTCCATGCTGCCATCTTGTGATGCTCTTTCCAACAACTCATGAGCTCTCCCAGAGGGAATCCTGACGAGTCTCACCTCGCCGTCAGCGCCCACGTAACGCAGCGTTTCGACAGCACCTCGAGACAGAACATCTTGCGCAGACCATGCATCGCATTCAAATTTATGCTTATCATTACAGCACTGCCAACGTCGGGATCCGTAGTTAGAACACTCAATATTACATTGATTGAATACATCTGTTGTAACACTTATGCAATATTGGATCCACGATTTCACACTTTCTACCTGTCCCTCGATCTATTCAATTATAATAATAATGAAGGCTACAGAACCACCTGAAAGAATACATCGGGAAACTCACCTTGGCCAATGATAACACGATGAGGGGAACTACAACAGTTGCCCCTCCACTGCGGATGAAGCGAAGAACATTATCCCGTCCTCCCTTCTCCACGGTGACTAGTAAAAACACCACCAGCTTGAAAATAAACACCTGATGTTCACTCTCCACCACCTCACGGAGCATTCCGACAGCAGTCTGCAGCAAACCATTTCAGGAACTCATTGTAAATAAATTGGAAGGCATTTACGCGCCGCAGCGACCTAACAAATAGAATGTATTCACAATTACATATGCAGTCGCTACCATCATCAAATTTTTAAAGAACTGATTGAGAGAAGTACCTCGACAACATTCAATGTTTCAAGACAAAAGGCAACTTCATCAGCATGTCGTTCATAAATCCAGGTAAGTACATGGACAGCCAGTCGTAGATCAAGCTCCGGTAAGTTGTTGTGACCAAAAAGGGGAGTGAAACCAAGTACCATAGCCTGAAATACTGATTGAAATATAGCCAGTGGCTGATGTAGCTGTACAAACATTACCAGCAAAAAGTTAGAGCGTTATTGCTTATTACTAAATTTAAGTGGCTGCTAGCTTTAACATCATGATAATAATTACAACTGCATTTTCGTAGTAAATTAAATTGTAAACATCCCCGACACAAAAACGAGTAAAAGAATACAGCCAAAATATGAACAGTGTATTTTACAAACACAAGAATAATTGAGTTTTCTTTGTCAAAAATAGCAGATGATCAATGACCTTAATGCTTTATTATGGTCACGTACCTTCCAAAAAGGGTAATTGGCAGAATCAGCAGCAGGGTGAAGATCCACAAGAAGTTCCAGGTGGACACCACCAATCACAGAGCCTTCACGCTCACTAGCTGTAGAGTAAACAAGTTGAACATCTGCAGTATTGTAAAAGATTTTGTGATCACTTTCGTACGCTTCGTAAAATCCATCTACCTCATCTTGAAGAAACTGCAAAATACATGCCAAGAATAGCAGATCCAGATGAAATGAGCGACTTCAAAATTAATTTCAAAATACCATTCAAGCATCACTACCTTCAAGAAAACAAGAAGTATTTTCACTTGCTCAAGAATCTAACAATTTTTTTAGTGACAAACATACAATTCAACTTCTAAATAGATGAAAATTCAGAGCAGTATAAAAGTAAGTTCTGTCAACTATACTCCACCTTTCTGAGTTCGAGACGCTTTAGATCATTCCAAACTAATACTGGTGTTTCAAGTGTTTGACTTCGCAGTACTTCTAAAGTCTCCATCCACGGTGAAAAATTCCCACTTGTCTTATCCTGAAGACATCACATGTTTAATACGGAATACTTGTGAGAGAATCAACCAAGTGCTATCTATTTCGTTAAATTTTGTCAGATAGTCGACATTAAAAAATGCATCCACACGTGAGCCACAACGTTCGACCAGCATGTATGTTTCAAGAATTCTGTTTCTCATACCTTTATAACCAGCTTCGAATTTTCTATTTTAGTGGCATACAGCTGCATAACACCCTGCCATGACAAAACCGATAGCAAATTCACAAGTATATTCAAGCATATACACCAGAAGCTCCAAATTACATCATCTACGGCTACTATCAAACATGAGATAACGAGCTCGCGATACTCGCAGGCAAGGAGACAAATAAACAAGGCAGCAGCATATATAAAACTGCATAAATCCTTGAAAGAAAACAAGACAACCTTGGGAAGAAGGACATCCAAGACTTTTCTTGCATCACGGTTCCCCTCCATCAAAAGGAAAACCAGGTGTCCACTCAAAAGCCGAACACGCTCCTGTTTGGAGAAAAGTGCAGTCTTCAAGTGCGTGAGGATCACACACCGACCAAGGCAGTATTTCTGCAAAACACAAATCAACAATGTAAACGCATTTTCGCACCGAAAAGCAACATCTAAAAACAACGCATCAGGAAGAAAAAAAAAAAAAAAAAAAAAAAAAAAAAAAAAAAAGTTCGTAGTGTGCTGCTCGAAAAACTGAGCAGACCTGCAGATGTCTGGACACTGGCTGCGAGGACTTCGTGAGGAGTGCTTTTAACAACACTGCATTCCTGCCACAATGTGCAAACTCCACGTTAGTGTGTGTGTGTGCGTGTATTTATGTCTGCATAGCCAGATAGATGAGCAAGATGCTCATCTCAAAAAACCTGACGAAATGCAATAAGAGAAAAGAAAAACTAAAAAAAAAAAACAAAAAACAAAACAAAAACAAAAAAATAAAATAAAATAAAATAAAACAAAACAAAACAAAACAAAACAAAACAAAACAAAACAAACAAACAAACAAACAAACAAACAAACAAAAACAAAAACAAAAACAAAACAAAACATAACATAAAAACGGTCGCGTGAACACGTGAGTGATCCCCACACTAACTACATTTCAAGAAACTTTTGTGCACATATAGTGCCCTTTTTGTTCGATTGTTCATTGGCATAAGCCTCCAAAGCACTCATTTGTCAATTTGTAGAATTGCACCTGTAGAAAACGACAAAACTCGAAGACCTGGAAATTGCACACAATACACCTGCTGCAGCCACAATTGACGCCTCATATGCCTGTCGAAACATTTCGGGATAGAAAGTGAGGCAAAACGACTTCTTCAATCCAAAAGAATTAATACTGATACAGGCGAACTAATTAACGCATCCTCAAGTTGATGGGAACCATACATCACCTTAATCCACGTCCGCCCTGTTTCAATTTCCATAGGTTGTGAAGTGAGAGCCAATGTCAAGATGTCCAAAAGCCCCACAATCTGCATGATTTTGAAGCATGACGATCAACGTACAAACTCAGGCCGCAATCGTAGTGAGAGATGAGCTGAACTTTCCTCTAATTCTAGCAGTGCTTCAAAATTTCTACAACATGCAAAAGTCAAGGTTTCTAGTTCTTTTCAAGAACGATGGGAGCCAACGCTTAAAAATCAAGTAAACAGTTAACAAGGCCGATTTAAAGGTTTCTGAAAAGAGAATTGATGCAAATAAGATACAGATAGTTTGGAATATGGAGAGTGGTTTGTACATTCAAAGCACTGTTCTTTTCAAGAGCGTATAACTGCAGTAGTTTCACCAACTGCTGAAGATGATCAGAACTTAAGATTGCAATCCTATTCGCAAACTCTTGCTGCAAAATAATAAGTGCAACAAAACAGATGAGATAAAAAATCAGGCAGGGTGAGTATATAAGGAACTCACAATTCAAAATTTGAAGAAAGTATATGAATAACAGAAAATGAAACTTGAATTCGAATATTTCACCTTTGAGGCATAGCCAATCTCTACAACGCTGAGATCTGCAGCAAATTTAATAGCTGATCGTACAGCTACTATAGCAAGATAGGAAAGCACACTGTTTTCTGATCGCATGCACTGTGACAAAACCGACAGTGCATAAAAATGTCAAAGATTAATAAATGCTACGATGAGGCACCCAAAATCACTAACCATGTGTGGCTTAAAATAATTAACCTAAGAAAATCCAGTTTCAAATAGACACTGAAGTGAAACTCATACAAACAACCTCTCTTGCCAAAAAGAAAATATACGGGACCGACCTGTCTCACAGGGCACAGGCCTCGTAGTGAGTCATTAACAACTACGAATTAAAAGGGTCAGACATGTGAAATGACCACCAAATAGGAAAGAGAACCTGGAATAATACAGCAACAACTTCAGGCATGCTTTTGACGGACTCAAAACATGGTCGAGAAGCCAGAAGTCTCTGAAGGACAAGGCAACAAGTGGTAGCGAGTATGTAATCTTGACCGAAACCTCCTGATTCAAACGCAAATAAATCTCCAATGAGCACATGTGTATCACTCCACCGAAGATATTTGTCTGAAGAGAAAACTTCTAAGAAGATTCACCAATTACAATACTCAAAACTGTTCACTGATTGTTTAAAATTATCCTAAAATCCATGTCACAAAAAATTCCTTCAAATTCTCCATAAACGAAAAGAAGCATGCAGCCTTGAATGTCCACTCTATCTTTTCCCACGTCTTTAAGAAAACGTCTAGTGATACTTCATCATGGCAACATTTCCAAAGAAATCACGCCTTGCCAAGCAAACACTTAACTTATATCAAGTGTAATTTTATGTTTCTTAGAAAAAGCTCAAGACACGTCATGCAATTACTTCCAACTCTGCTCACCTACACAGTCTTTCAAGGTGTCCGTAACAGCTTGAAGAACTTTAAAATCACTACATAGTGAATCTCCTACCTGCATCATCCATGATACAGTCCTTTGAATATACATGTAAACATTCAATTAACAGCATTTATATTGCTAAACAAAGACACAACTTGTGAAGAGCTTCACTAAAATAGAGAGAGAGAGAGAGAGCTCACATGGATATTGCAGGCATATTCTTTCAACGCAAGATGCAATGACGTAGGGTCGCGAATGGAGTTGAAGGTTCCAATAAAACGGTTCAGGAAGTATGCCTCGCATTCATTCTGATCATAACAATGGTGCAAATCAGTTTTTGAAATTTTTATTATTATAAAATAATATTAGGTTTAATTGCCAATTTTTTATTTTTTATAAACAGAATCACAACAAAATGAAATGATCAAGGATGATACCTGATGAAATGCAGGTATCTTATCGGGAAGAACATGGGGAAAATATGGCTCAAGCCGGATGCAAAACTCAGTACCCTTTCCCATACCCATCAAGTCAGCTATACTGGCCAAAAAGTCGTCTCTATTATCAAGAAAGTACTGGGTAGGCCTCCAAGACCTAAACTCCACGGTCACTTCTCGATCGTCTTTCTCGCTGACAATTAGGCCTAGTATATCCTTTAAACTGCAAGAGAGATGATATCAGCCTAAGTTCTGGAAAGATATTTCATTCGAGGATAAGTCATACAGTAATAACATTCATGACTTGCAAGGCACAAGAATACATACAAGACTACCACTAATCAGAGGCTCATAGTGAAAGCTTGGCAAAATGTACACCTCAAGACGACACCACCGTGTGCAGACGTAATGACAACATATTCAGAATGCTTGCACTTCGAGGAGCATACTAAATATCATTAAAAGTAGAAGGCCGATTCTTTCATGTATACACCAAACAATTTCAGTAATCAAACGCATCATTCAGAAAGCTGCAGAGAGAAAGCATACACACTTGAACAGTGCAGCTCATCTAAAAGATAGTAATTACCTGTGTATGCCTATAACATGGTCCCCCCACTTTTCAATAAAAAAATCCTTAGTAATACAAAGCACTCTCTGCCGCTCCTGTTTTGTTAGCTCCTGTCGCTTTTTGACTTCAAACTTATAAATGATGGATGAGTTTTTCTGCAAGAGGATTAAACTTTAGTCTGCCTGATTTATAGGTTGTGTTTGTCTACTTTAGGTACCATACGATAAGCAGCCAAATATTACAGGTATTGAAAGAACACACTCCACAACAATACGAATCAAGACTTGCGCTTGAATAATCCACTCAACTTACCCCTTTTTTAAGGTATGACGCAACATTTTCAATCATTGCAGAACTCGGTATCTTCTGGATCTCAACATCCAATTTTAAATTTGACTGCAACCACCCAGGATGAGCATCAGACAAAATATCGCAAATAACCGATACTTGTAGGAGACTTTGCACGTAGCGTGCAACTAGATCACTATTCACAAAGTTGAGAACGTGCTGATGTGCCTACCCACCTTCATATTACGTTGAACAGCAAGTAAAAAGGGCAAGGAATCCTTGAGAGAAAGCCGCATGACACGGGAGGCAAGGTACACCAACACAATGTGTTCATCGTCAATCAGAGTTTCCAGCTTAACGATATCTCTGAAGTTCACTCTTTTGGCCCCTTTCATCTGCAGTGGTATACAAATAAGTTGAGATCATGCTATCTAAATAATATTAAAATTGACAATTAGAATGAAATACATGAGCCAGAACTAGAATAGGAATTCCAGTCCACATCAATTGTGCTCTGATAAAGACCGCGCTCGGCCGATAAAACATAACCATCCATGGAGTACTAGAATAAAAGCTTACCAGGCGTCTCTCTTGTCGGTTGCCAATATTGACCATCTTCGTTAGGGAGGCACTCCGAACACGTAAAACTGTGTCAACTAGGCCACCTCTCTGATTACTGTGTTTCTTAAGAGTAAAATCAGTACCTGAAAGAGTAGTAAATAAAGGTTCAAAACACACACACACACAAAAAAAAAAAAAAAAAAAAAAAAAAAATACAGCAACAGTTAGCACAAACGTATGCGAAAGTATTTCAAATAGACGATATCATCGTAAGATTGAATACAACTAAAAATAAAGCATATTAGAACATACCTTTAAAGAGGATTTACTACGGACTAAGAAAAGTATAATTATGAAACAGCACATTTGATACTTTTCACTAATTAACTATCAGAGGTATACAAATATTTCGACCATAATAGCCAACAATGTCCAGGTGTTAATCTAAAGTACGTGGTTTCAGAACTGCTGCTTTTGATTGTTAGTAAACGTGTCACAAAAGTCGCTAGTGAAAATGTTTCAACGACCATAAGATTCATAATTCAAAGCCAGAGGAAGTTGTGTGCATAGAGGACTTTATACCACCCAGCTTCGTCAGCTTAAGAAAAATGTACACTGAACATACCAGCGGTGGCCCTAAAAAATAGTTATTTAAGGCAGAATCTTCACTAATTATTTTCAAGAAAGCCTAAACAAATATCTGAGATTAAAAGTCATGTGAGCTCCAAAGCAACCCACAAAGAATGAATGTTCACATGAAGGACCTCCATTGCTATCAACTTTGAATAAATGTACATCGAAAGATCCAAAAACACGCCCAGTATAAAGTCTTGAATTGCGATTGGCCCTACAATTTATTCTAGGAAGACTAGTTTTCTTCTCACTTTTTTTCTGAGATGTGTCAGAGCAAGAGGTAATACTGGAACCTCCAGAGCTGATCAGTATCATACAGTCATTGCACAGATTAAGGAAATTTGTACAATCATGACTCTGAGATGCGCATCATTAGTCTGTACAACCAATAATTTCCATAAAAACTGACCCAAAAATCTAAGAAATAATTTGACGTTAATTGCAGAAGAAACGGAGGGAAATGACGTTTTGGAGGATGAAATGAATGCATATATAGGTCAGGTCTACAGCACTCACCTTCAAAACAAAGTAAGGCCACATCAAAGACTGATAAAAGGATAATAAGAGGGGAATTTCAAACAGTTGTACCAGGGGTATCTGCAGAAGTCACTCTCTTTGATGTCTTCACTGAAGAAGGCTACAGGATATTGATAGTGAGGGGTATTCATTGAGAAGTATCTTGGAGGAAAACTGAGGGAAATAGGTCATCAATGATCCTGGTTACTTAACAAATTGCTACCGAAGGAGCATGACTGCTGTGCTCAGAGAAGAGACGCTTACCAATCCCATTGACTTCGTCGATCCGATTGAATAGGACAGTAAGAAGAGCAGATCTAGAGTCGGAATGCAAGCGGACCGATTCATACCCATAGCTTTGCTTCGCCGTGTCTAGAATTTCCATCGAGAGCTCTGTCGGATCATCACTAGAGGCAGTGACTTTAGCAATGTGCTCGAAGCTGTATTCAGCTGCCACAGGATTGCTGGCAAGTAAAGGCACCAGAGAAATGCCATGATCGTGTATTCGCAACAGCCGATTGCCTCCGCGTCCTTTGGGACCCAGCCGCACAAGGAACACATGGAAATCCATTCTGTACAGTTGATTGTCTGTACTTTGAGATAGTTTCACCACTGAGCGACAATTTTGCCCAGCCTAGCATCTAGTTTCACCAACAGGGCATCTCCTCCCCTCAAACCTGCCCGTCGCAACTGAGGATTCCCACATTCCACCTCGAGCCCTAAAAATCGCTCATGATCTTTTCAGCACTTCCTCCCTCATGCTTGCATTTTCCTAGACTTCTAAAATCCCGAAATCAAACACACTCATTAGAACCTCCAAATTCCTCAATGTAAGACAATGCGGCGCAAATTTCCGAATCAGAATTGTGGCGAGCTAAATACCTCATCTAAACCACTCCCCGAACCTTAACTATTGCTTCTCACTACACCATCACAACCCAATCCGCAAAAAAAAAAAAAAAAAAAAAAAAAGAGCAGAACTCGTTCCTCCCTTCATGTTCATCACCCAAGCAAGAGTCCTACGACATTCCCGAGACGCTAAATTCACTACACATTCACTCGCTTCGCGGCCCCGAATCGGTATAAAGTCTAACACTGCGGACCGACAACAAGGGAAATCATTTAGCAGAGTATTCGATGGACGCGGATCCACACCACGTTTTTTCACACACTCTCGAGCAATTGCGAATGGTCCAGAGAGCCTCGAGTCCACGACAGGGCGGAGGACTAGGAGAGGCGGGCGCCTGGCGATGGCACGGCAATTACAAATGGAATAAGAGCGCCACGCAACAAACGCCTCACTCACTCAGTTCTCAAGCGCAGCGAGATGGAAGAAGAGAGACGACATAGACAGATACAGATAGAAAGAGAAAGATAAAAAAGAGAAAGAAACTATGCGCAAAACCGAGATCGTAGCCACAACAGCCCCCGAGCAAACGCTCGACTCCAAACCCGCTCAAGCACACCCCCGTACCGTGCGGAATACCGCGCCCGTGGGGGGGAGAGGCCCCACCCTCGGTGTTGTTGTCACGCTGTGAAAGAACGGTTTGCCGGGGAGGACAACATGGGGAGGGGCGGAGAGGGGAGGGGGCGGGCATCGTCCCACCCCGGGTCCGGGCCTGCTCAGTCTACCTCTCGCTTACTCCCTCCCACTTCCGCATCGGTGGACGAGTCGACCCGTGATCTAGGAGGAGGCCCCGTATCACCCCCCCCCCCTCCCCACGTTCCTTCTGCACTGTGGGGCTGATACTTCGAATTCGAATGCCACACGTGCTTCCCTATGAACCCATGAAAACGCTAGTTGAGCTCCGTCGTGGCTTGCTTTTTTAGTTTTTTCCCTTGTTGCTATTTACCACTTCCCTAACATCCTAATCAACCCAATGCCAATCAAACTAAAAATGACACAGCAATGCTCAACTCCCAAGATAAGTGAAATCTAGATTTAAACCTGACGACATAAGTGGTTGAAAAGAAAGAGGAGATGACAACACCAGTTTGTTGGGTAAAAGCAGGCACAATGTGGCGGGAAGAATGGGCCTCAGCACGCACTGAGCATTGATGTCCAACACTCCCCATGTATAATAGAAACTGCGTTCATCTCTCCCTGTCCAATTTCATCCTTCATTCGAATGAATAATCACTTGTTGTCATCCTCCCCCACAGACTGGTGGACGAGGTCTACTTGTTAATTCAACGAATGATGAATGAATGAATGTTGATTGACTTCGATGCTGGAATGTTGGTTGACTACGGAACTGGGCGAAGGTTCCAGTCTGATGGATGCGATGGGATTCATTAGTCAAAGTACCAAATCATGGGCCCCACAGAGAATCATGGAAAGCTGTTCCACCTCCCTATCTCCTAAACAAAGTGGGGTTCCTGCTTCTGCCAATTCTTGGATGAACGTATTTGAATCGTTGGATGGATTCATCCATCAACCATGTTCTTTTGTACTATTGAGGGTAACAATCCACAGGCTTGTTTTGACCGAGAGTCCCATTCTCTGCTCGACAAAAGTACCAATTTCAAAACCCTAGTACTTTTTCGTTTTAGTATCATGGATTGCTTTCGAAAGAAATTTGTAAGCTCTAAAAATAACATTCCAATGTTTGGTATAAAATAATGAATATTTGGTTAGATGTATTTAATATGTGCTTAAAAACCAGTATTTTTGTGAAACCTTGATCATATTTCAGTGCTCAAAAAATAAATTTAATCATAAGTCAGTAAAACTAATGATTTCGACATAAATCGCAAGCAGTATACAGTAATGTAATAAAGGTCGCTAAAACTGTACTCTGGCATCACCTTTTACATGTGCATACACATTTACATAATAAAACTCAGATTTATTTTTATTTCATTTAGATCTAAAATCTGTAGAATCGTAAACATCTGTGTGTGTATGTATGTGTTTATATATATATATATATATATATATATATTTCTATGCAAGTATATAAGTATATATACAAGTATACATAAGTATTTGCAAGTGTGTATATATATATATATATATATATATATTTCTTTGCAAGTATTTGTAACTGATGATGCAATATTTAAGAGATAGTCACTTTTTAAATCATGTACCTTATTTTTAAGTGAATGAACATCTGTAATTTAACATCTCTTCTGTATATTTCTCTTCAAATATACTTTGTACTTCCAGTTCAATAAAACTAATGAAAAAATAATTTGTACAATTTAAAATAATAATAATAATAATAATAATAATAATAAAACAGCATGGAAAATTAGATGAACTTTTAAGCAAAAGCAAATCAAACATCCACTATGGTAATGCACAACCTTTGAAAAACAAAAAGATAACACATATTTATTGCTTGTCGAAGACTCTAACAACTTAAGTAATAAACAACAACAATGAACCTAATAATACAAGCACTATTTGAAGTTATAAAAATGAAAAGATTATATTGTCTAAATTGATCAAATGCAACTTGTAAAGAAGTTGGACATGTTAGAAATGACATTAACTAATTATTAAACAACCAAAGCTCATAATATAATATATGTATTTTTTATATATAATTCAAGTGTTTATTTATTTTTAAAATAGTACATAACAACAAAGTGCAAAAGAATACAAAATAAAATTCAAGTCCTTTTCATGGTAAAAATTACTAATTTTTTGAAAATTGTTAGAGTGGCTCATAAAACAAGTCCAAGAAGAAAGGTAAAAAGTAGCATTGATTTATTATTTGGTCCAATATCTAAACTAATTTTTGATCTTGATTCATATTTATGGGCAAGAAGAGAAGAATTAATGACCTACTCTACTAAACTTGGACAAAAAGTATTGCAAATAAATTCATTGTTTTCTAATGTGATGGTAAAAAAATGGAATATAATATTGGGGCATAAATTCTTGTTGGATTGTAATGATATCCAATCCCAACCTTGGGCACATAAAGAAGCTGTGTTCATCTAGCTTATATGGCATAAAAGAGTAACAGGTAACACATAGAGAGGGCAAGTTAGCCTACACATAGACATACATTGTATCCTCTGTACCCTACAAAAATTAAGAACAATATTACATAGATTTTAAAATATCAATAAGTTTATAAAATATGGGATTTGGCCACATCTATCATAGATAAACTTACTTCCCATTCCTAGAAATGGAGGCCATGGAAAGCCTTTACATGGAAGCAAGCAATCTTTCCACACAAGATACATCATCACTTCAAATGTTTTTCCAAGTCCTGGTCTTAATTAAGAAGTGTTTTCTATGGACTATTTGATTTTAAAGAAATAAATATTTTTTTGAAAAACAAGTATAAAGTGACCTTCATACTAAGACTTTAATCTATGAAGGTTTACTGGAATATGGAAAAATCAGCTAGAAATTATTAATAATAATAATAAAAAAAAAAAAGACAAAACATTCTAAACTTAAAACTACACTACTTAAGAGATGGGACAAATCTTCAATGACAAAACACATGTTAGGTTCTAATGTACACATGTTAATTAAATAGAACTTTAGAGTACCATAATGTGGGTTTTATATATTATTCTAAGAACCAAAAGCTACTTCACATAATACTCTTAACTTTATCCAATTAGATATTAGGTGTCAGTTGTACCTTTCAATTTATCAATGCATAGAAAAATGCGTTTTTGTGTCAAAAATTAAAACAAAATAAAATATATAGTGTCAATTTTTAAAGAAGATATAAGTCTTGTATATAAAACAAAAGCAAAAAAGCATTTGTGGGTTTGAATAGAATGTTAGATATTGTTGTTAAAAAAAATGATTTTGATAGAATTTATGTACAATAAAATGGTAGATTTCTACTCATGTATTATCTTTTTCTTTACATTATAAAAAGATATATCATCAAGAAATAAAAATGCGGGACTAAAAAAATTTGTCCATTAATTATAAAATGTAGCCAATAAAGCATTTAATTGTTTATTATTATCATATTTTTTTAATGTCAATAGAATTAATTTATTTCTATTTTTTGCATATGTGATTTTGGTCCAAATCCTTAGTTATATCTTTATTTATAATGTAAGATGGATAAAATGTAGATTAGAAGTCTAATTTGCATCATAATAATAATAACAATATTAGATGTTTAAGGTGAGCAAGTTTGGGATTTAGAAGGAAATATTTAATCAGAGTAAAAGATTGATTTTAAGTCTTTGCATTGCAATGTGTTATTTTTGACAAAATAGTTTAAAAAGATATTAGAGTTGAAATAAAATTGGAATGTGGTATTTGGGAGATAATAATAATAATAATAAAAACATTTTTAAAAATGTATTAATTTTTAATTGTAGCAATTATTAAAAAAATCCCACAAATTGTTGTAGAGATTTGCTAATCAACTGCAATGGTGCATTGTAAATTATAAAACGTTGTCAAACCAACCAGTGCATTTACAATAATGGCAGTATCAATTCCAAAAACAAAAAAAAATTCTATTAAATAATTATGATGATGTACTAATATCAACCAATCAGAATGTTGGTTACTAACCTCTAATGATAGCAATAAATTAAACAAATATTTTAGCCACCACATAAAACTACTGATTCAATTTTTCTATAAAAATATTAAAAGTACTTATCATCATTTTTTACCAACAGAATAATCAAAATAATCCTGAAAATAATAAAATTTCAAAACATTTTTTTAAAAACAAAATAGTTTAATGTATTATTAAAATCATGTACTTTACTCTATCGCCGTCCTCAACGATCCACATGAACACTCCGGCAAGTGTATTGTAAAGGCGGCTTCAAAGATTCGATACCTATCCATTTTCTGCCGCTGTCGCCCGGCCGCGGCAGCGGGAGTGCGAAGACGGCGGCAACGAGCGGCGACTGCTGGTTGAATGAGAGTGCCCAGGTCAGCCAGGATTTATGAACTTTAGACAGCAAGCAAGCAAGGAATCAAGCGAGCAAGCAAGGAATCAAGCATGCATGGGATCGTCAGCGTCTATCCATCTGCACAGACTGCTCGTGTGGCAGCCATGGTGTGAACCCTACTTCAGCTCGCATTCGGGAGGGAGGGTTTTGTAGATGAATTGTTCATCGGTCGACGGGGTTTCGTCGAAGGATTATTGAGTGTGGGAGCCCGGGAGGAGCTCGTTTGGCGAATTAGGGATGGGGGTTTGGAGATTGTATGAGGGATGGTTTTTCGAGTATCGAGCTGGTGAACTTGCTGGGTCGTAGAAGTGTTTCGAGGTGGTAGGGCAGGAGTGGGTGCGGATACCGGAGGAACTGTAGCGAGAGGGAGAACCATGAAGCCCGCAAAATTGGCTCGGGTGAGATTGCTCTATGAGCGACGGAATCTGTTGACGAACCAATTTCGGATGCCGGGCTTGTCTCTGATTGCAATCGCCTCAGATTGCGAGGATTCGGGATGCGTCCGGAGTCGGGGGTCCGATTGCGTCGCAGAAAGTAGCTCGCGATGGCTTTCGGCCTCGTTCGTTAGCGAAAGTGGGAGACCCGAGGAATCCAGCAGGCTAACTATGTTTACAACATGGGGTGCGGCGCTTCTGGCTGGTGCAATGGCAATGGGATTTGAACGGGGTGACGGAGGAGTGGTTTGTTCTGAAGGGGCAGAGCGTACTCTCTTTTCACCAATGGGCAAAATTCCTGAATCGAAGCTAGCTCAAACACATTTTTTTCTCAGCGGTTTGTAGTCTCCCCACAGCCTTCACTTCCTGGCTATCTTCCTTCTTCCCTCACCTTATCTCGGCTTTTTCTTGAAACCGCGCAATGTAGGATTATTATTATTATTATTATTGGACTGATACTACAATCTATCAATTGAGGTTGTAATTGAAGCTAATTCTCATTTTTCAGCGTTTATACTATTTTCTGATTAGCACGTTCTGAAAAGGGCATCTTATTCCATGTTGCTGGAAAGTTAGTTTGGTTTAGCATATCTGACCCATGATCACCAATTGTTTTCGGATACTGTCTTTACACGAGGAAACTTTCCAAGACGATTCGTAGCAATAAATTGTGTTATTTGATAAGTAATCTTCATGCGATCCAGAAATTTTCAGTACTGCACGGTAATCGTGTTGACACAATTATGCAATTAGCTCACTGTGGGAAATCCGTGATTTTGTTTGCAGAAGAGTTCAGACGGCGGATATTTTTCAACTATGAGAGACGACTTCGTATGCGTAGCCCTCCTGAGAAGGTGAATATGCCCTAACCCCATTACGACGGACCCTTTCTGAATGGGACGTTTTTTTTATGAATATATATTTCAGGATAGTTCTCTCAGGTACTTGACTATAGTTATATTCTTAATGTTTTATAGACACAGGAAATAAGGATGTAAGTAAATATGTAGGTGTTCCAATATTTCTCGTCAGTGCGAAATGGGGATGGTCACTTTTTCATGACAGCCGGAGATTTGATGAGAGCAACAGTCCCAGTTTTCCCACCAACAGGCTCACACATGGTCAGAGGGGGTCACCTTCAAGGTGAGAGGAACCCCGGAGAATTGAAATGTTCTCCTTCAAAGTTCTTCATGCTATTCGACACAAATGGAGACGGTTTAATTTCATTTCCAGAGTAAGTTTCCCAGCATGATATTTGACTACACTTGCTCGAATTAACTGTCATATAGCGGACGAATGATTTTGGGTATGCTCGCTGTGTCAAGGTGTTATGCTGATTAGATCTCCTTTATGATATTCTGTTCAGGTACATCTTCTTTATTACACTATTGAGCATCCCTGAAAAGAACTTCAGTGCAACTTTTAGAATGTTCGATTTGGACGAGAACGGGTAAGATTGATTGATTGGTTATTTGTTCATCTATTTATAATTTGAAAAGTTCCATTACCTGATTTTTAACAATCAAACATAACAGACACCCTTGAGTTTATGAATTAGGAACTTTAAAACTGAACGTTCTCCGGAAAGCATTTTGTTTCTGTGAAAATCCAGTGTTTGTGGGATGATTGTAGCGATCTTGTTTCCCAACTTCAGTTGCCATCTCTATTTTAATTAAATGCTTGCATGGATTGTTGCCTTAGAATGATTGACAGGGCTGAATTTAAGAAAGTAATGACTTGGATGCGGGCGCAAACTCGCGTTGGCAAGTCTCATACCCATGGCCTTCGCACTGGGTTGGGTGTATCTAAAGACATTGATAATGCTGGAATGGTAGAATTCTTTTTCGGCACCAATGGCAATCGCCAACTTCCACTGACACAATTTGAAAGATTTCTGAAAGAACTTCACGAAGAGGTACGCTGGTTTTATGTCATACAGAAATTTCGCTTCTATTTTACTTTTGTTGAAATATACTTGTAATTGACATTCGTCAGTCAACGTGACACTTTGACTTGGACCTATGCAACAGATTATTCGTCTTGAATTTGCTCATTATGACTACGATAATCGGGGGACCATTTCAGCTACAGATTTTGGTTTGTCAATGGCAGCCTCTGCAGATTTATCGAAGTTGCATCATTATCTGGATCGTGTCCACGATCTCTCAACTGACGCCCAGTTCTCCACTACGCGAATTACCTTGGAGGTGAGGATCTCCTCTACACGAGTTCAACGAATTGTAGTCTCCTTCTGGCTTGGGCCTTCTAGCACTTTTGGCAATTTGTGCAGCTGATGTAATGAATGAACATGATGTGTTTATCGTTTTGACACTAGACTTTCTCTGGATTTGGCGAATCTATGCATCTGAAGTTGAGTGGCACGGGACTTTTATGCCGACTGTTCTAGACACATTAGACGCTTAGAAAGCCCCAGATCCATTTTGTTTCAAAAACGGAAGTCTTCATTTGTGTAAATCAAAGTTTTGTTCTAGATCGCTATACATGAGTCTGTACTTCAATGAATCTAGTGCAATAAGTCGATTGCATCCTGGTGTAAACTTCAGGAATTCCTTGAGTTTGCTCAATTGCGAAAGAAGATTCCCGTTTTGGCAATGGCAATCTCTTCCTTTGGCAAAATTCAGGGAAAATTGACTAAAAACGACGTTCAGCGTGCTGCTGTTAAGGTTCGTGACAGTCGCCTATAACTAATTTTCGTATGAGAATTGCTTCTAGATCAACCAAACCCCATTTTTTACGTCCTGCAATAACATGTATGTGCTTCAGCCCACGTTGTTTAGCCCTTTTCTGTGGTGCTATCTTTCACAATTCAAGGATCTTGGTCTTCTGGGTACATCTGACTATCATGTATCCTTGAATTGCAGTTATGCGATGTCCAACTTACGGATGTGGTGATGGATATAATATTCCATATTTTTGATACCGATGCTGATGGCCTATTAACCATGGAAGAGTTCCTGGGTGTGCTGCAGCGAAGAGAAAGTGACATTGCAGATCCAACCGAAACTGGAGTTATTCAGTTTCTTAAATGCTTGTGGAGATGCTCAAGGCACTGTCAGAAGCCCTGGTTATAGCTTCGGAGCCATTCAACTATGAGGCATGTGTACGAATGAGAGTTAGGACCGAATTTTTAAATGAATAAAGAGGTATTATTAGCAATCTAACAATCAAACTGATGGTGATGAATCATTCGGGTTGACATTTTTCAAATAATTGGTAGTCTTGAAGTGAAAACATGAATGAAAAAAGAACTACATGAATTTTATAATTATAAATTATAGTACTCGAATTTCCTATTGTTAAACTTAGGCATTTTTTATTGGAAAATTACGTACTTTTAAGTTGCACGACAGAGGTGCTGGATTTGAATACCTGTTAATTTTACATGTCTTATGCTTTTTGTGTTTCTATTTATTAAAAAGATTTATTTTTTTATTCAACTCAATTTTAAACATGTCAGCAAGTTTAGTTACTTAGCATATTGTCTTATAAATCATAATTGGTTCTCTGTTTGACAATTTGATTGAGTTTCAAAAATGTTACTCTTGTGTGTTGAAAAAGAAAAACAAATAAAACGTATGGCATGGCATTTAAGGTTGGTCCAAGACCTATGCAAAAATAAAATAAATAGAGTAAATACGAATTATATTTTTGTAAATGATGTGAGTCTTAATAAATCACAATTTAAAATATATAAATGGTTTTAAATCTTAAAAAAAAAATTAGAAGATAAAATAAATAAATATAATGAGTGATATCTCATATATAATAAATTATCCACATATTTTGATTTGTTTATACTAAACATCTATTTGTTGATAAGTGATGTTAAGTAATCTAACTAACTAAGCAATACATCCAAACCAACAAAGTTTGGATAATACTAAGAGTTTAAACAACATGGTCGAAGCTAGGTAAGAATTATCCAAACTACCTAAGAACTTTATACCTAGATTAAAAAAATTAGAGCATAATAATAAGTAATGGAAATAATGTTAGTTGCTTTAATTATTTAGGAGTAGTATAAATGTATATTAATATTGTTGTTGGTAATGATACATTTGTTGCCATTGTTATTATATTTAATCAAGGATTTTACTTAAGGTAATTGTGTTATAGAGTTTCATTATTATTGTGTGATCCATCTAAGTATAATTATTTTTATTTTATTTTATTTTATTTTATTATTAAAGTTGAATTGTAAGTAATCTAGTTCAAACCAATAGTTGGTTTTGAAACTTTCTTGATATAGGTTTTTCTTACAACTAATTAACTTTGGTGCAAGAAATAGTTATTGACTTTAGTATTTAAGTATTGATATTTTGCAAGAAATATAATAATCAAAAAATAACTAAAGATAGTAAATAATCTTCAATTTGTCAAAGTTGAATTTGAACTTCTAAACTATTGAAGCATAGACTAACTTACATCCAAAGTTTTTGACTTTGGACAAAAGGATTACTGATGAAATATAAGAATTTAGACATCAAGTCACTAAGCCATTTTTTGTAATTTTGCATATTCCTAAATTGAATAATTTTGCTAATAAAATATTCTTTCTGTTAATGTAACATCCAAGATTGATAAATATCTAAAGTTTTTTTTTGAAAAAATTTAGATATTTAATTTTTCTAACTTTAAAAGTATAATAATATCTAAAGATTATTATCATTTTATAATAGAAAAAGAAAAATATATATATATATATATATATATATAATTGTTACTAACTTGTATGTATATATATTATAAGATTGTAAAATGTGAATTTTTGGAAAATGGTCTCAAATAATCTTTTTTTTACTTATTATGTATGTATTTTTTAAGTTTATATATATATTAATATTTACTTTTCTTATTTTTAAACTTTTGGTATAAAAAATATATATATATATATATATATATATATATATTTGTAAACCTATGAAACTTTTCTTATTCCTCTAAGTATAATTGATTTTTATTGTCTTCTTATAGTAAGAAATTAGTTCTTAGTTCTTTCTAAGGTTTTAAATAGATTAAACTTAGTACATCATTATGTAGTACATTTAATAATTAAATTTTTAGTGCAGCAATGACACATAAAAATAACATCAATTGATAATATAATATCTTACTTTATATGTATTTTACTATCAAGATCTTCTTTTCTAATGTCATATCTCTAGGTTCATTTTTTGGTTGATTTTTTGGTTGATCTTTTTTATTTAAATCTTCAATTCATGCTTGCTACTTTGTCAACTTTAAAAGGTTAGGCACATTATCTTTGTCTAAGACTTATTTCCAATCTTCAATAAAGCCAATTTTATATTTTTTTTGTAAAATCAAACTATCATTTTCTCATTGTCTTTTCTTGTACTTTTCCTTATTAAAATACAATAGTTAACTAATTTAGAAAATCAATATAATTATCAATCTATAAATTTTTTATAATATTTAAAATTCAATTTAAAAAAATACACAATACACAATACACAAGAATCTAGTACAGTATAAAAATACTTGGTAAAACACTTGTATAAAACCAATAATTTTACTTTAGAATCCAAGGCTACTTCCTTAAATTATTCATAAAGGATTTTAGGAACATCACTGTTACATATAGTCTTTTTGTGGAAATTTCTTGAATTGCTCAATTACAATGTTTTTTTAGTTAATTTCTGCTCATTTCTTATCTGTTAATATTTTTATATTCTAATATCTACTTTTTCTCTTTATTTTTTCATAACTTTTTACTACCTAGATACATATATGCTGACTTAATGTCCTAATTTGTTAGATATCAGGTTTAACTTGATCAATTACATTGGCTTGATTTATTTGCATTGACTCAATTGATTGGCTTAGCTTAGCAAAATTAAATTTATGTATGTTTAAATTTTGGCTGATTGAATCAGTTTTCATATTAATAAGATTATTAAATTTTGTACTATCACAGATCATGTTTTGGTTCCAAAATAGAAATATTACTACAAGTTATACTAAATATAATAGTGATAAATTATTTATTCGAAAAAAGTTCAGTAAGTTTCCTAATTTTGAATTTTTTGAATTTTTTAATTATTATTATTATTTTTTTGTTATATCTTAGCCAAAACATATATCACACAATTTCTTACACAGAAAAGTGACCCCTCTTAAGCTTACATTGTGGCAACAGAATCAGATACAGCACCATATTAATAAATATAAAATATTACAAATAAAAAAGTTCAGATTATCTAACACGAATGAGTGGCTTGTAACAAAAGAAAACGTAAGAAATACAATTTTTTCCCCATTTGGGTGGCAAAGTGAGTCCCAACGCCAGTGTATTATGGGGTTATGGTGGCAGTAAGAAAATCTGTGGTAGAAATATCACTACCCTACATATATACTCATTTTTTCCCACACATGTAAGAGAAAGCAGCAAACAACGACTGGATCCCTCGTATACATCCCAACATGACGATCTGTTTAGTTGATCTGTTTCTGAGTGTGTGGATCTCTCTGTATATCTGTCTGTCAGGTACGTTTAAATCGATCGACTCCGGATTTTGAGGCATTGCAGTATATCTCCAGCTAGTCTTTTTCGAAAGTATTGTGGTCTTCGATCGAAACTGAGTAACTGCACCGTCGCGAACACATTCCGTGGTAATCGTAAGGGATCTAAGGAAGACTTTGAGCCTGAGGAAGCACGGCATCCGCGAGGCAAGTGCTGCATCAAGGAGCAAGCCACTCATCGATTCCAATTTGCACTGTGCATGCCATCGATCGAAGTGGACCATTCTGGTGAAGACGAAAGCGAAGACTGATAAACTCTTCGAAATGGGCCTCCCAAAGCGTCCCACATCAGGTCTAGGTTTCTCTAGGGATACGTTCGCGGCTCGCTCCATGTCTCACTCCATGATCCCATGTCGTCGATCACTCAAAAAACACCAGTTTAAAACGCAAACTCTTGTAATGACTGTTCCAACGGCGGTCAGGTGGGACTGAATCCCGAGAACCTCATGCCATCGCTCCAACGTGAGAAACATGGAATCCTGTTCGTTTACTGCAGTTAATGACACTTCGGTGCCGCGTTGTTTCCGAGACAGCGGGGCCCAACGGGCCATCAAAGGTGGTAATTGTCAACAGACTTGAATGAGATTATCGTTGCTAATTTCACGCCTGCAGACACATGCGCTCGCTTCAGTTACTCATCGAGCGTTGCGCGCACAGTCAGGTGCGTGGTTTGAGATCATGCGTCGCCTCGGATTTATAAGAGAGAAGGGTTAGCGAAGCCCTGAGGCCTATGCAGCCCAATCTTCCATTAATGCCATCACGGCGATCTCCGCTCCCACACTTGATAGAGAATCTAGCTCCCAATCGGATTCGCACAGCTGGTCTGGCCTCGCAACGGCCATCGAATTCAGATCGCTTATTAAAACAGCCCTCGCTCTTTGGCTCGTGCAGGTGGGCTGGTTAATGTGGGTGGAATACGTTCACACGCTGTTGCGTCTATAGCCCGAGGTTACTGTACAAGTGGTAGCGTTTGAATTCTTTCCAGTATTTGGTTTTATATTCTGGTGGGTCTCGAAGGCCAATTGGTACTGTTGAAGATTGTGCCCTGTAAACAGAAGTTTTTCTGGTGTCTGATCATGTACGTCCATGTGGTTCACTGAATGATCCGACACGAGTGCGTGTGGATATATATATATATATATATACACACATTTTTATTTTATTTATTTTTTGTTGTTGTTTTGTACAGAGAATTGTTGTTATAGTTATTATTCCCTTTGAGAATGATTTTCACATTTTTACTAGTAGCTATGGTATACACATCGCTTTGGAGTAAATTTCATACCTTGGTTGTCCAAAAGCTTTGAATGATATTGATTAAAAATCACACAAAACAACTTTGTATGAGTGATTGAGTGATTGATATGTTGTGGACCATTGATTTAAGAATAATAAATATCTGTTGATTTCGAACTGAATATAGACTATCTTTCCAATGTTGTTTTCTTTCTACCCATTCAATAGTTCTTCTGTAGTAATCTTCTTCAAATTTGATGGGAAATCACTGAAAAATTAACCGGATAATAGAATTAGGAAGAATGAAAGTGAAACAAAGGGCGAGTGTTATTATTTCGTCTTTGATTAATATCAAAACTTCTTGATACAGTGTGGATATACACATTCATACCAAGAATGCTATCATTATGAAAGAACAAATATTACAGTCGGAATAAGAAAATATCATAAAATGTAAAGTGTACAAAAAACCAAAAAAGAAAAAAAGACACAAAAAAGTAGAACTTACATTCCAAAGATGTGGTGAGTACCCAATAAAGATAAGGCATGAAAGAGAACTTTTGGATGCAAGTAATTGGGTTATCAGAAAAAACATTTTGATTTAAGGCATGATGGGACTTTGGGGGCAATCATAAAATATATATATATATATATATATATATATTTATATACTACTACATGTTTCTATCCAATTTGTTGTATTGCACAAGCATCCTTCACACACATCTAAGTAAAAGAATCCCCTGCAAAGGGAGTAGATTCTCCAATTGAATAGGTATTATCTCGTTGCATGCCTACAAAGTTATGAAAGATAAAATAGAAATATCTACTTCAAGTACAAGCTCTAAAGGCTACTTGGAGAGCCTTTCTATTATTGAAGAAATAGTGTTTTGAAGTTACAATACGTAGCATTTGCAGATTGCACATAAAAAGAATATGAAGTAAGATAACTCTTATTTCTAATACTTGTTACTTATAGGTGGTGGTTGCTACCTTAATAGACAACTTCTATCCTTTGATGAACATATCTATGTAAGATTCTATGAAGATTATTTATTTATATCTTATTTATTATAAAGATATACTTTTAATATATTTTTTATATTCCTAAGTCCTTTGTTCATTTAATTATCTTGTTTCTTGATCTTACCACATATCAAGAGCCAATCCTTTGACCATTAGCAATTTATATAAGGTACTAATTTTTACAAAATAATTTATAATCTACTTTTATTTTTATTTATTTACTTTAATATTTTCACTTTGTTATTCATTAAAGGCTTTCAATTCTAATATCTTTGTCAATATGTGATGTCTATTAATTACTAATATTTTTTATCAATAAATCAATAAGCATGTTTTTTATTGTATAATACTTCATATCAATCACTTCTATTTTAATCTTTTTTCTTATGAAGTGATATTGAATGTCAATGTGCTTGGTCATTGAATGATACTTTAGATTCTTTATAAAAATAAGACATACTTGATTGTCATACTTTATTGGAGTTTCTTCCAATTATACTATTCCAATATTCTCCAAAAGTTGTCTTAGTCATATCACCTCTATTGCACCATAGCTTGCTACTATATACTTTACTTCTATTGTAGACCTTGTGATTGTTGTTTGTCACTTGGAATTCCATAAAGTAGCTCCTACTCCAACAATGAATACACACCACATTATTGATCTTCATCATTTTTATCTTTAGTCTAATCTCTTATACAAGTTTTATAATTGTGCCAATTATTGCATACATAAGTGAGCCCACTATTGCCTTATATAGAACATCTTACATTTCATCTTCAACTTTAGCAAACTTCTCTATAAGTTTCATCAACTTCAAATTAGTTTCCAAAGGTATTTTGATATGCTTACACTCTTCCATATTGAATTGTTTCAATACATCTTTAATGTACTTATTTTGGCTCATTGTAATAGTCTTTTTAGTACGATCTCTTACAAATCCTATTTCAAACAATAAAAAAGCTCTTTCAAATCATTCATGTCATATTCCTTTTTTACTTTTTCTTTCAATCAATCTATCATCTTTAAGGTATTGGTTAAAATGATGAAATTATCAACATAGATGATAACAATCAATAAAAACTTATTTGATTGCATCATATATATGAAATGATTAATATTACTTCTTAAAAATCCTTCATTCATAAAAAATATGTTGATACATTGGTACCATATCTTTGATAATTGCTTAAGCTTATATAAGGATTTTTTTTAAACTTACAAACAAGATGTTTGCTTTCTTCAACAAATCTTTGAAGTTGATCTATGTAGATGTCTTCTTCAAAATTTCTATTTAATAAAGTTGTCTTTACATCCATTTAATGCATCTCCAAGTTCATTATTGCCTTAATTGCTACAATGGTTCTAATAGTCATGAATTTTGCCATGGAAGCAAATGACTCATTGAAATCAATATCAACAACTTGTAAGTATTATTTGGCAATAAATCTAACTTTATATCTCATAACATTGTCCATTGTATCCCTCTTGATTCTAAACACTCACTTATAACCAATTAAAGATTGATTTGATAGAAGTTGAATCAATTTTGATGTTCTATTGTTTAAAAGTGATTTGCACTATTTTTTTTATGGTCTTCTCTTACTTCATAGCACATATAGACATCATTGCATCATATAAAATTACTAAATTAATAATAAGTAAAACATTAGCATATTTTTTTCTTACTTGAAGAAAAATGTGGTTCTTCCACTATTTATTAAGTATATATATATATTTGTTGAAGATTCATCTTTATGCACTCCAAGGTCTCTTACAACCTTTTTTTTTCTTAAAACTTGTTTTTTCACATTCAAAGGTAGATACTCCATATCATCATCATCTTCATTATTTTTATTGCTAGTTCTAGGAATTGTAGACATACTTTAGTCTACCTTCTTTGGCTCTTCATTTCAATTTGTATTTCTACCATTTTCATTGTCATCATCTTCTTTTTCTTCTTTCTTTATTGAAATTAAAGAGGTATTCACAAACGTACTATTACTCCTACTTAGATAGATCTCTAAGTATTCACAAAGACTTTTATGTTCAAAAAACTCTACATCACAATTCTTAATATTCTTTTTGGTTTCTAAATATAATAGCCTATATGCCTTAATATCATTACAATATTCAACAAATACATATTTTGTACTTTTTTCATCAAGTTTGGACTTCATAAAATTTGATACCTCTATATAAGCAATACATTTAAAAATCCTCATGTATAAAATACAAGATTTTTTGCCATTCCAAGCTCTCTGTGGAATAATTGATTTTAATATAGTTGTAAGGTACTTATTTCTTATATATACTATATTTAACATGGCTTCTACTTAGTATTCATACCTAAGATTTTGTATGGAAATTATACCCCTTATTATTTCTATAATAGTGTGTTTTATTTTTTCAACAACTCAATTTTGTTGTAGAATGTAAGAAGTAGATGTTTGTCTTGCAATACCTTGAATCTTCAAGAATTCCTCAAAATGCTTTGACATATATTCATTTCTATTTTTTGTGTGCAATACTTTGATCTTGCTTTCACATTGTTTTTCCACAAGTGTCTTAAACTCTTTAAAATTTAAAAGACATTCACTCTTGGCTTTAAGGATGTAAATCCATACTTTTCTTAAAAAATATTATTATTGTCAATTGGCTTGTCAACAATTGCTAGTTGATTTACAAGTACTTTTATTTTGTTCACATACGCCATGAAGATATTTCTTTCTTCTATCTTTATTGTTAAGAACTTCTTCCTTGTTAATAAGGTTTGTATTCTTGTAGATATTATAAAAAATCTTCTAAGCTTCTATTAATCTATTATAAGAAATTATATGTGAAAATTTTTTATCATCAAAATTTGTTTCAATAAATCCAAAAGCCTTCTTTTCACAATATTTGTACTCCTTCTTCACCTTGACATCAATATTGTATCTTTAAGGCTCTTTACTTTCATCAATAATATTCCAAAGATTTAATGAAACCCACAATAACTCTATTTTTTTCATTCAATAATAAAAGTTGTTACCTCTAAACTTCTCAATCACTCTCAAGCACTCTCAAGCACTTACCTTTATTTAAAGCGATGTCTCAAAAATATACATACATACTTTAATAAATACCTATGTGATTAGATAGAAATAAGTAAAAATAAATAAAAATAGATTAATTTTATAATACATTCTAGAAAAGCTTCACAGAAGCTTTATAAACATTATTTTGATTTTAAATGTGTTTGTAGAAATCTCAAGTATTTTCAATGTGAATCATGGAAGTATTATTTCTATGCATATGGAAGAAGTTCAGAGTCTACAAAAAGAAGTTTTCAAATTGAAGGAAGTAAGTAGATTGACCGCACAACCAAATTTAAGGAGTTTTGCTTCTATAAGTATGACATGGATAAGAATTATTATGCTTGAAAAGTTTGATGGAACCAAATCAAAAATTTGAAAATTTCTACAACAAGTCAAGCTCTATCTAATGTTACATCTTTTTCAATATCCTAATGGATTTACTCAAGTCAGATTTATAGATACACTTCTATTAGAAAGTGTTCTCTTTGGTTTATATCTTTAATGAAAAATGATTCACGACTCTTTTATAATTTGAATTCATCCCTAAAAGTGTTTACGGCCACATTTGGAGAAAGTGATTGAAAAAGAATAGCAAAGATCAAGCTCTTAAATTTACGGTAAAGATCATGGTCAGCCACTATATATATTGTTGAATTCTAAAACCTTACTTGTAATGTAGATTGGAATGACAAAGTCTTTATCAATCAATTTTGATATAGATTAAAGGATAATGCCAAAGTTTTGTTATTGATAATATAAAAGGTAGAATCTTTAAAACAATTTATTATTTAAGCCATTGCATGTGATAATTCATTATTTGAAAGATATTAAGAATAAAGACTTGGCTAGAAAAGAACAAGTCAAATAATGATGGCTACTTCCAAATTTTTAGAAACTTATTCATCAAGGCCAAAACCAATATAAATTAATATGATACGTTTTAAATCCCTTACAAAGCAATAAAAGTCTTCAATTTCAAGAAAACTTATGCTTATATTATAAAAAAGCTAAATATACTATTCAACATTGTCTAAAGAAACAACATAATCATAAAATGAGAAGCATGGTTGCTAAAGAAGACAATGTGTTAAAAAACAAGTTTCTCCAACTACAATAGGAAACTTGTAACTAGAATCATGGATAATTCCTATTAAAGGTCATATTCTCTTCTGAGATTTTTCACCTTATTTTAGAATAGAAATTTATTTAGAATAAAAAAATCACAAAGTTTTAGTATTTTTAGATTTAAGAGCCTTAGCATGTTTTATATACAAAGATTTTATCAAAAAACAAGAGCTATCGTTAGTGAAGAAAACTAAACTTATACATGTAGAAGTCATAGATGGTTGTTTGTTATGTTCTAAAGTTGTTAAGCATGAAATTGTTTCTTTAGATGTAGCAATTAAAGATCATAATAGCATAGTTATATTTAATACAATAATATCTCTATTCAATCCAATTATTTTAGGATTATCTTGGTTAAAAAAGTATAATCCTCAGATAGATTGGATTTCTAGTAATCTTAATTTTTTTGATAATTTAATTTAAAATTCTATTAGTTAAATAAAATATATAAGTCTATTACATCCAAACTCTTATTGGCAAGTGCAAGAGCTTTCATGCATGCTACAAAAAAAGATTATCTTTTGCTATATATACCATGTCCATTTTTTTATAGTAAAAAGATGTTAAGTAATAATCTTAAGTAGTATAAAGATTTTTAGGATATTTTTAAAAATAAAAATAAAAATATTCTTCTAAAATATCATTCTTATGATTATTCCATTAATCTTCATGAAAGAGCTCAACTACCATTTAGACCAATCTATAGCCTATCACAAAACGAATTGGCTACACTAAAGGGGTATATTGATAACAACTTGGATAAGAATTTCATATGCCATTTTAAATCTCTAGTTGAGGCTCCTATCTTATTTGTGAAGAAAAAAGACAAATCTGTACGGATGTATGTAGAATATTGAGGATTCAACAAGATCACTATTAAAAATAGGTATCCTCTATCTTTGTTTTAAAGACTTTTTAATCAACTCAATCAAGCAAAGATCTATATAAAAATAGATCTATAAGGAGCATATAATCTGGTATGCATTAAAGAAGGAGATAAATAGAAAATTGCATTTTGAATCAAGTATGGATATTTTGAATATAATGTCATGCCTTTTGGACTCACAAATGCACCAATTGCATTTCAACATCTAATGAATGATGTCTTTTGTGAATTTCTTGATACTTTGGTTATTTATTATTTGAACGACATCTTAATCTATTCTAAGAATATAAAAGAGTATAGAGTTCATATTCATTGTGTATTACAAAAATTTAAAGATGCAAGATTATATACTAAGTTAAAAAAATGTATATTCCTCACTACTCAAGTTGACTTCTTAGGATATATTATTTTCAACAAAATTCTAATAATACATCCAAAAAAGGTCCAAACTATCACGGATTGAAAGATTATAAAAATAATAAGAAACATGTAATGATTTTTAGGCTTTATTAATTACTATTGGATTTTCATTAAGAATTTTTTTTAAATTGCAGCTCTACGTACAAGTTTGACTTGTAAAGACAAATTTGAGTAGAAAAAAGAAACCAAAACATAGTTTGATGCTTAAAAAAATGAATTTATTTCTACATCAATCTTATATTGTGTTAACTTCTCTAAAGATTTTTTTATGAAAAAAAATGGATAAGACTTTGCCTTGGGTGCAATATTATCAGAAATGGGAGCAAATAACAAACTTCATCAAGTAGCTTTCTATTCCAAAACATTTCAAAAACCAAGATTAGTTTTGAGATCTACAACAAAGAGCTCTTTGCAATTGTAGATTTATTTTTAAAATGGCATTATTATTTAGAAGGCACCTCAAGTCTAATGACTTTGTATATAAATCACAAGAATCCTAAGTATTTCATATTGGCATATATTTTGAATTGTTGCCAAGTTTGTTCGAGCATGTCTTTATCAAGATTTGATTTCAAGAACATTTATCAATCTAAAAAATAATAAGGTTTGTTGGACACCCTTTCTAGATATTCTTATCTTATACTAATAGAAAGAGATGCATCTTTTAATCAACAAAGAACAATTCTATTAAAATCAAAGTATTTTCACCTTTGAGTAATAAAATCAACATTCATTGTTGATTCAATATTTGTCAAGTAAATTCAATGAAATATATCCTCTAATCTTCTTGTCCATGATATCAAGAATAATTCTTCTAAATCTCATGATACTTCGAAGTTCAAGTTTAAAAACAATCTACTCTATTTCAGGGGACAATTATGTATTCTAAAAGATGGGGCATGATTACATATTTTTCAAACTCGTAATGACTTTTTAGCAACCAGACATTTTAGATATAATAAGATTTTGGAGCCAATATCAAGATATTTATAGTGACTTTAAATGTAGAAGGCAATCAATGACTTTGTACAATCATGTGATAATTGTTCAAAATCCAAAACTCCTTGCCAATGACCTTATGGACTTCTTTAGCGATTATCTATTCTAGAACAATCATGGTCTTTTGTTTCTATAGATTTTACCATGGAACTTTCAATCTCAGGCTTATATGACTCTATATTTGTGGTAGTAGACTATTTTATTAAGATGATATATTTTGTTTTATATGCAAATTGTATCGCAGGTGAAGAAACAACTAATTTTTTTTTAATAACATCTATTGCTATCACGGATCGCTTAAAGATATTATATCGGATAAGAGGAATCAATTTATATCAAGATTTTAAAGAACCTTTTTTAAGATTTTAAAGGTAGATATAAAGCTTTCTTTGGCTTTTTATCTTCAAACTGATATGCAAATAGAATGGATGAATTAAGTTTTAGACAATACTTGAGGTGTACCATTAACTATTATTAAGATAATTTGATAATTCTTTTATCATTGATAGAGTTTGCATACAATAATTTGGTATATTCTTTCACTTAACAAACATATTTCTTTACCAATTATGATTATCATCTAAGACTTGATACTTTTGACTTTTCAAAAGTTGATAATCTTGTAGCAAAAGATTTAACAAATCATTTGTTAAAGCTACATGCAACAATGAAGGTGTACTTAAAAGGAGTTCAAGAATAAAAAATGATTAATAAAGATGCCTATTGCAAGGAAAAACTAAAATTCAATATAGGTGATAAAGTATGATTACTTTGTTGTAATATCAAGACTACTTGTCATTGTGACAAGTTGGACTATTATAGGCTTGGATCTTTTCTTATTAGTGAATAATTCAATCTTGTTGCTTATTGATTTTATCTATTGGAGTCTATAAAGATCCATCTCATATTTTAGATGTCTTTTTTTAAACCATATAAGATAGTGAATATTTCAAAAATAAGATAAATGTCACTTCTTTTTATAAAAGTAGATAATAATCAAGAATTTGAGGTAGAAGAAGTCTTAGATACAAGGTGGCACCAAAATAGGTTAGAATATCTTAATCATTGGCATAGATATGATATTAGTGAATGCATATAGAATCGAGCAAAGAATCTTACAAATACAATAAAGAAAGTTGAAGCTTTTTATTGACAACATCTATAAAAACCAAGATGAAGACTAGCAAATATTTGTTATATAAGAAACAAGATTCAAGAAAGTTATAAAGACCTCAACAATGATCAAATAACATGGTGGTCTTTTCATCTTGATATGGAATACTATTGACGATTGAGAGGATCTATCAAACATCTTCAAAGAAAACAAAGATCAAAATATATGGCAAATATAATTCATTGCATCTTGGATTTCATCAGTACCTGATGAATACTCCTTGTCGAACTCGTTCCTTGAAGAGAAGATAATGTCACGGATATATATACGTACTCTAATAAATATCTATATGATTAAATAGAAGTAAGTATAAGTAGATAAAAATAGATTAATTTCATATTATCTTTTAGAAAAGCTTCCTAGAAGCTTTATAGATGATGCTTTGATTTTACATGTATTTATAATTGATTTGTAGGTTAGAAATTTAGTCAACAAATTAACCATGTTAGCAGCTTGTAGAACAAGTTAACTATATAGTATACATAGAGAAAACTTGCTTTATAAGTTAAAATATGTATCTTATAAAGTCAACAAGTTTTGGAGGACCTATAAGATATTGCTACATAGCTCCTAGTTAACAGTATATATGGTGGCAAGAGTGAAGCCTTCTTTATTCTTATCAACACCTTTACAGTCCTTTGTCTTGTTTTAAGACATTCTAGACTTCTTATTTTAGGCAATAACCATTCTAGTTCAATATTATATCAGCTTTAAATGACTTTCTAGTTCTTTTCAGTGACAGAAGAGTATATCAAGGATTTCTTTCTTTGAGATTTATGTCTTTGATATCATACCTAAGAAAAAATATATTAAAAATAAAATAAAATTGAGATATAGCTTTCAAAATCAAGATAAAGATTTTATAGCCTTAAAAACATAGAGTACCTTATTTGTAATTAAATTAGTAATTTTATTCTTTAATCACTCTCAACTATATTTATAAGACTTCTTACAAGTCTTATACTCTATTTAAACCTCCTTTATAAGCTTTGCCACTCTTTAATTACATCTAGTTTCAAAAAATACTTCTTCTTAATATAAAAAGATCTTTTAAGAACTTTAGTACATAAAAGCACAATGTTAGTGCATCAATAATGTAACTCAACAAAAAAAATACAATATTAATATTCTAAAACATCATTCTAAGGTTTCTAACAACCTCCCATATCATGTATGTATTTAACAATAAGTAAGAAAAAACCTATATTAACAACTAGATGTAAAAAGTGATGTTAAAAGATATCAAATATTAATATCAACAACAACCATAAGATCTATTACTCACAACAAGAAAGTCTTCAAAGAAATTCAAAATTCACAAGTAAAGGTGAATGTGTCTATAACCTATTGAAGAAAGAGAACTTTGAAGTCATAACACATAGCTTCTACAAGGTGCATATAAAGAAAGTATATAATAAGTTAACTCTTACTTCCAATATTTGTTACTTATATGTGATATTTAATGCCTTAATGAATAATTTCTATCTTTTGATGAATACATCCATTCAAGATTCTACCAAGACTATCTAGTGGTATCGTATCTATCATAAGAATATGCCTTTAGTAGATCTTTTATACTCCTAAGATCATTTGTCTATTCATCTACCTTGTCTCTTAGTCTTACTACATTCCAAAAGCCAATTTTTTGATCATTAGCAACTGACCTAAAATAATATCTTCTATAAAGTAAGTTATTATACTTTTACTTTTATTTACTTATTTTAACATCCATGGATCACAATCAAATACTACAAATTGAGGAACATCATCAAATTCGCTCACTTGAGCTAGACAATTCCATTGTGAAATTAGTGCCTCCATCCCATCTTCATCAATAGATGTCATTATACTTTCTGATTGCGATAAGGGATCCACTAATTGTGGATGCCAATTTTTGATCAAACTCACTATTATACCAAAATAGTTAAAATTGAAGATCCTTCACAATGTGAGTTTGATGTTGACATGAAGTTGGGTAGATTGAAACAAAAATAAAAATAAAAATGTAAGGAACGACGTTGAATCTGCCCAATTCCCAAAACCAAATCATGTCGATGACACTTTACTACACACGGGAGGGATTTTTGGGAAATGTGAAAGGAAGAGCAGAAGTTTTGTTATTCTCAAAAAAGTCTGAGTGGGCCCCTTCTTCAAGATAAATTGGTAAACACCCTGCGACGCTGGAAGTGTGAATATTGCCAAGTGGACAGTTAGTGATATGGGCCCTTAGTTTCAGACCCAGGCAGAGACCGAATACACCAAAGCGGACAGACGTCCGCCATATTTATCCCACGATCGCCGAGCTTTTCAGTTTCCGCTGTTTCTTTCTTTACTCTGCCGGGGCGTGTGCTTTTATTATTATTTTTATTTTCCCCTTCCACCATGACCTGCTTGCCTTCATCGTGCGATTTGCTGCTCGTGATATTAGCAAATCCGAAGCCCCCACCACTTTCGTTGTGGCCTTTGTCTTAAGTTTTCCTTCTCTGCCCTTGAACTCCCTTCCTTGCAGCTCCATCACTTCGGTCAAACCTGGTTGCGGCGCGCTGGTCTACTCCGTTCGTTCCGCTACTCTCTCACTCCACAATGCGCGACATTGCTATTTCGGTCTCCTTCTCTCTCTCTCTTTTGTGTGGAGTTAGCGGATGTAGCCAGCCAGAGAGGTGGAAGTATGTAAGCGTGGCAAATGATGAATGCGGGAGGGTAGTCTTTGTGTAAGGTAACGCAACGCTCGTCTTCGAGCCCCACAGGCGGGGTTTATGGATGTGTAGGGGTTTATGATCTTATTGTGTTGACGGATCT
The DNA here is from genome assembly GCF_059467195.1 of Physcomitrium patens. NCBI lineage: Eukaryota > Viridiplantae > Streptophyta > Bryopsida > Funariales > Funariaceae > Physcomitrium > Physcomitrium patens. The sequence goes on from NC_143411.1 coordinate 5,222,454, forward strand.
TGTTTTTCGGATCTTTGGGGTTTAATGTGGCAGGTGGAGGAGGACGTGATGCCGATAGAGTGGTGCTGTACTAGGATGGGGTTGGTGCTTCGATTGGTTGAACTTGCCGTTGGTTTTTTGGTGTTTCTTCACTAGATTTGGATGAGGGGTGCACAGGTTTGTAATTGTGCGCCGCGAGTGTGGCGTATAATCCAAGACGTGGGTCGAGATGTTCGAGGTTCTTTGTAGAGGATGTGATGGGTCTGTGTTCGGACTGGATCATTGTTTACGCTGAGGTATCCGAATTGATGAAGAGAATACTTTGTGCCGGTTGATCGCACTTCACGAAATTAGACTGGGTGCTGATTAACTTGACAATGTGAATAAGTGGTTAATCTACCCGCTGATTTTCTACAGTCCCTGTGTCGAAAGCTGCTCGCCTGCCGAGAGTAAGCAGTGATAGAGTATACCGAGGTCACTTAATGTTTTGGTGATGGGGTGTGGGTGCGGAAAAGTGTTTACCTTGAAGAATGCAGTGATGTTGTTGGTAGATTACGAATTGAGTGACTCGTTAAGATCGCCGAACTAAGTCTCCGAAGCCTTGCATCATTCAATTCTACGATGCTGAGCTGTACGTTTCGCGGGCTCTTTCCTCCGTTTCTACAAGCTCCTCAGTCGAACTTGACAGGTTGAAGCATTGCAGTGTTCAAGAGATGTTCGTCCAGAGCAGGCTCTCGAGATTGGGTATGCTTTCTGGAATTACGATTCATTAGAATAGTGTGATATATTAATTTTTTGCAACGATCATTCGAGCTAGTTAGAGAAAGACCTTGCCACATTGTTAGTCTATGTCTCATAGCCCTGTTGACCTGGGATTATTTTATAAGCATGCGATTTATCAAATTTTCCCTCTGAGTGTATGTCTTCTGTTCTTGATTGAATGTTTTGAAGTGCCCTTGCAGATGCGCGAATTTGGACTCCGTGTCGATCATTGCGTAGTATCACAAAGTACAGATTGCAAAGTTACTTGGTCATGGGACGGTTGTAGGAAATTTAAATTTCTGACCAGCTTTCTTAGCTGCCAGGATAAGCGAATGATAATTTCCAGGACTAAACCAGCTTTTGCTAGGATCTACTAGAGGGCTATGACAGGGATCCTTCAGATATTCGACCGTTATAAGACGAAGCCGTACGCTAAGAATGAAAGCAGAAGGAGCAAAACCGGTGGGCCTTCAATTCATGAATTGCCAATCTTTGGATTCCGGGAAACTATGTCAAGTGCTATGCTGGAGCACACCGTAGCCATTTCAACTCTTTGAACTGAATTTATGTCTTCGCAATGGTGGTCACATTACATTTTAAAATCTAAAGATCCTTTTTCTCAATCTATTTGTTGGTCAGTCAAATTGAGTTTGTCTATTTTGAACTGCAGGGGAGTCCGTGATTAAAACAGTGCCAAAACACTACTTGGCAAGTTCTCCTACATTTTCCAGCTTTCATTTAGTGCAGAAGATTTTGCTTCGTAGAAATGTGTTTAAACCTCGTGATACCGACTGTTTAATCGCTACATTTACGATTACACTGCTTCTCGGTCTTTTAAGCGTTGATACATACGAACGCATGCAGGTTGAGGGAGATGCTGTGGTAAGAAGAGCACCTTCTGATCAGGCATGGTCAGAAGTTTCACGGGACTCTCATTGGTCCTCCTCTGCCGACATCACCGAGGTCATGGTTAAGACTTCGGCGTCCTCAAACGGACCTTATAACGTGCAGAAATCTGATCCAACTGCTCGTCCATCTATTGACTTTCCAAAGCCAAGATTCTCCACTCAAATTCCCTGCCCACCTGGTGCCATGCAGGATGACGGTTTTGGTTTCAAGGAATCGTCTAAAAACCCCGAGAGCTACACATCCGACGCTGGAGTGCTGAAGTTCTCTATGCCGTCCAGTAGCTCTGTGAGTCACAGAAGCAAAGTTAGACTTAAGCCCCCATCTCGGGACTTGCGGAATGCATCTAAATCCTCAGCTCATTTGGATGCTTTGAGGACGACGATGGAGACGATTGCGCATCTCGATGATGCCAGTGACATTTCTCGCGCGGTTTCGCAGACGTGGGAGCTAGTTCGTCCATCGTTTAATGCCACAGAGCGTCTCCGACATGCGCCTCCTGATACGAGGAGAGACTCGCAACGGTACCATCGCTCTGGTGACGAGCGGGAAGGTGCCAGGTACCATAGGGATGGTCACCATTACCAATCTTCTGGTGATGAGAAGGATAGTCATCAGCGTATGTCAGCGAATGATTCCAAAGAGGCTCAGAAGTACTCCTTAGTTACTGCGGGTTATAGGGAGCAAGTATTTGACGATGTAATGGACCACCATAGACCCGAGTTCCCCTCTGAGGCAAAAGAATTCTTACATTCATGGCATGTTAACGAAGGGTGCAAGGATCAAGCATCAAATCTTGTGAAGGAACCTGTCATATATACGTCTTCTGGTAATGAAATGGATAATCGGGGAACGACCATCTTATTTGGGAGTGGACGGAGAGTTCGAAAGTTGCACGAATACAATGTACGCAGGGATAGTCGTAGACATCGTTCCTCTCCTGACCCAGAAAGTAACAGAAGCTATTGGCCTGTCGATACCAGGGATATCCAGAGACATCAGTCTGCAAGTGACTCTTGCAAGGCATCGACTGGTGACGAGAAATTTGTGCAGAGACCCTTCTCTTCTACTCGAAGACGTCGTTCTCTTACATTAGCTAATGAAAAGGGGCACAAATATTCACCATCAAATGAAAGAGGCGAAGGACGAAGACAACATGCTCACGATGCTGGGAGAGAAAGTCAATGTATGCACTCTTCTGGACACAACAGGGGTGGCCGTAGATCCACGGCTTCGAAGGACACTTGTCGTGACCGTTCTTCCGCGAACAGTTCAGGTTACAAGCATCAGTCTGGAGCAGACCCAAATGAGCACCAAAAGTACCAGTCTGCTGGAGAAGTGAAATCTGGATATAAGAAACATATGCCCACTGCCAGGGGCTCCAATTATCAACCTCGTACTGGTGTATTTACAGGTCGCCGTTACCCGTCCTCAGGTGTTTGTAATGAAGCTCACAGGATATTTGCGTCCGCTAGAGAGAGAGAAGATTTTGAAGGGCACGATCCTTCTGTTCGTACCTTCAACGGTTGGAGGAATGAGTCTTCCGATGAAGACAGGGAGGTGTTTCTGCAGCACATCCACCCTATTGCTCGGGATGACCTTAGAAGTTATTCATCTATTGCAGATGCACACAGGAGGTTATCACTAGGCAATTATGACAGGCATAAGAGATACAGTTCCTCAAATGACGAGAGGCGGCGAGACAGGAGTCGGTCATCTGTCAAACATGGTCGTAAACTTGAGTCTACCCTTGACTCAGGGGGAGCTTCTGGAGAGTATGGACACCTTCGTCCCATTGATAGAGCCGTAGAATGGGTCGCTGGTGAAGCCAATGTTGCTCGTAGTCTCCTGGTACCTGTTGCAATGAAGGAGGTACGTAGAAGAAGCTCTTCTGTAGATTCGAGAGGAGAGCGTCGACATCGAGACTCAAACTCATCTGTAGCATTTCTGGAGCCTGCCAAGTTCCGGTTGTCTGTCGATAATGGGATGTCAAATTCTAAAGACGAAGAATTTTCTTCTGGCTTCAGCAGGGATCTGCCACCCAGGTCTTCTGCTAGGGATCTGCCTCCCAGGTCACCGAGGGATCTAGTCGACAGTAGAGACTTAAGGAGATTGAACGTGCAGGTTAAGGAAAATTCTCATTCGTCTTTTCTTAGAGATAGCTACCATGGGGAGCTCGGTAAGTCTGCAATGTTCCCTGAGCAATCCCAACTATCTTCTGGGAGTGTCACAGGTTCTCACGATTTCAGGGAGATTCTTAGAGCTTTAGACTTTAAGGACTCCCTGTGGGGTGCTGAGAAGTTGCGGGACGTGTCGTCACGGAATTCCACTGATGGTAGAGATCCACCTCGCACATCGAACGTATCTCGGGTTTCTGTTGACAGTCGCCAGTACCAATCAAGTACACCCCGTCTCTCTGTGGACGGTAGGGAGCATTTGCGTGCTAGTAGTCTTCATTCTTCGAGGGCAACTTCAGTGGATGCACAGGTTCAGCACAGAACTAACTCGATGGATAGTAGTGCGTCAGGAGAGTTTAATAGGCGAGGGCCTGGTGTGATTGCTCGGCTGATGGGCGTAGCGGAACTTCCAGTCAAAGGTACTCCACTTTCAGGTTCAGATAAGGCTCAGATTCGGGAAGGAAAGTCTTTGCAGAAGTTGCTTAATAAAACTCCCTCATCCGAAGCCACTTCTCCGCCCACAGATCGGGGCAGATTACAGCTTCATCTCACTGAGGTGGCTCAACAGATGAAGCAAGTCGCAGCTCGACTTCACCAAGACTCACAACTTCGCCAGAAATCTATGCAAGCCTCGCTATGGATACGTCCCAAGAGGAAGTCGAAAACCAAATCGAAGATGCAGTCACGGTCGAGGTCTCCGCCACCCGCCCCTGCTCCAGCACATGAAGCGGACACACAGAGTTTGAACCAGCATCAGGGCAATGGTATCTTTGGACGTCAGGCAGACCCTGGAAGTCCCCTACCCCGGCAACCCATGTCACCTAAACACCACCAAATGGAAGGAATGCCCAAAGTATTCAACAAACGACCTCAGGAATTTCTCTCTGGAGATTTTGACCATAGACTGCATCAGCTCCGCATTAAGAACTCGATTCAGGAGCATAGAACCCTTAAGCAGATTCTGGAAGCCATGCATCTGAAGGGATTGCTTCATCCGCCTCAGAGGAAGCCTCCTAAATCACCTAGGGAAGTACTTCACGGGCAAGGGTATTTAAGAGAGGAAGAACAGCGACCGTTGCAAAATTTTACTTCCTCAAGATTGAGCGAGGTGGCAAGAACAAATCGCAAGGATTTCCAGGAGCAGTTGACTTTCGAAGACCTAATTCGGATCGATTCCCACGGACAGGAAGAACCAACACTTGACAATGATCATTCAGGAGAAGCTTCAATTGTATTGATGAAGCCTGTAAATTACCGTTCCAGCAGGCTTAATACCCTCCCCGCTGCAATTAAAGAAGTTGATTCCAACTCTGAAATATCGGGTCTTGCTGCATTTGAGAAAGATAATATTGAAATCGGTGACAGGTAATTCTTCATGCTGGAAAGTGTGAACCAAAGATTTAATCCCTGGGTCGGAATGCTTGGTTGAGATTCGAAGACGTTTTTATTGCCGTTGTATTTGAGATTATCTATGTAACCCGAACATATCTATTAAGTTCGAGATCTTTAGAATGTACTTATACTATCATCTTGATGTTCCTCCTGGTTTAAATGCATATACTACGAAGTTAAGGCAGTACTTGGCATGTAAATTTCAGAAGTATCAATGTTGTCGCATTGGAGGATGAAATGGATTTTGTTTTCGTTTTTTATTGTCATTTTGGTTCTGTGTTCAAGTAATGATTTTTATCTACAAGATTCGAGATTTCGCCTGATTTGTAACACGTGGGTTGTAGGGGAAGGGGATCAGAGCGGCGGACTGGCAGCAGTGGTAGAGAATCCAGGTCTCATTCTCTTGAGTCTCTTAATCAAAGATCTGCTGATAAGGAGCAGGTTGAAGATCTAAGTTTTGCCAATGTAATGTTCTCTTGGAGAGAACGCATAGCAGCAGATGCAGCTAAAAAAGCAACGATGGAGCTGGCAGAAACTAAATCACAAACTTTCTCTAAGAGTACACCAGGAAAACATCGGTCTCGAGAAGTGAGCCCCTTACAATACGAAACCAGAGATTCAAACTCAATAGAGAAAAGGGCTGGGAGTAGGAGTCCAAAGGTTGAGGGAAGTCTTGAGGAATCTATTTTCACTAATAGACAGGAGTATAATGTAGCGCAGGAGAATGGTGATCACGAAGAAGACAGGTTTAAAATGGTTGGCTGCAGAAAATCTGATCATCAGCTCTCTGCTTCGACTGCTGAAGCATTGGCTGCTATGGATGCCTCCTCTGATAGCGTCCCAGCTCAAGCTTCAGTTCTTCGACACAAGTTGACATCAGGAAAATCGAGTCGCAGAAAGGATAAACTTAAGGCTTTACATCGTGAAGATCTCCATATAAAACCATCCCCGTCGCCTTCCATAAGCAACCTTGAGACTAGCTACATGACAGGAAAGCCTGATCATAGCTCCCATCTTGATCTCAATGTCCCTCAGGTAATTAACCCAATTTCGGATTCGAAAGCTCCAGGAGAATCTTTGGAGACTCCAGAGGTTAATTCAAGAATAATGCCAAAGAAAAGGAAAACTGCAGAGTCTGTAATCGTGATTGTAGAGAAGTCTCAACTTCCTCCAGGTGTTGCTTCGAAATTTGAGGTGAAGGATTCATCTCATGATGAGGGGGATGACAGTACCCTCGTTGAGAAAAGTAAGATGTCTCAAGATGTCTCTTTTGCAGGTCCCGAACCAGAAGACGCAAAAGATGATAAGGTGACTTCAAGAGATCTAGTTCGCCTCTAATGCTGCAAATAAAAGCTTACTGCGACTATTTGTGACTTTGGATTAGAGAGGCATGATTATTATCAGCTTGAATCGTCCTTTCGTTTTAAAGCTTTACTAAAACATAATCACTGAACTTGGGTGCTGGAATTTGTATTGTAGATGGAAGATCCTTTTAGTGATGGGGTAGAAGTGCGTACCCCCGAAGGCTTTTCTTCCGGAAGAGAAAAATGCCTTTCCGGAGATGGCTCTTTTATCCTCCAGGGGACTGACTTTTATCCAAGTCCAGTATCAGTTCTTGATAGTCCAATGTATCAAGAAGAATTTCAGCTGGAGGAGTTGATTGCAAGTCCCGGCTCTGTCAAATCAAGTATGGCCAAACATGCAGGTATGCTTGCTTTTAATCTCCCTCATGCGTTGCGTGTACGATCTTTAGAATTAAAAGCTCTTCAGATATCATCAACTGTCCTTGTGAGAGCTCCATGTTCTTAAAGAACATCCGATGTGCTCAAGAAACTCATTGATGGCACTGGCGAATTCTTTTACTTTGTCCCGAATTAGTGCGCAATACTTACGCAGTTGGTTAATAGTGTGTCGATTTGTTTTTGCAGATGTCGGGGACATCCCCCAATATGATGCAGTAGGAGTAGAATGTGAAAACGAACCAGAGATTCTAACTTCCCGTTCTCGAGCAAGCAAGGAAATATCTGATCCCCTCAGAGACATATACACTAAATTGGCCTCAACTCTTGAATTGAGTGAGAGAGAAATTTGTCGAGGTCAATTAGATGCAGATCCTCAGATTCTATTCGCGGTAGGTACTAATAAGAAAAATGGAAATGCAACCGAGGTAATATCTGGTGATCGAAGCAAGGGAAAACTATTTGTGCAGAGCATATTAATAGAGTCGGGTTTAACCCAGGAAGACTCTCGCTTTACTGAGGGCGCATCCGAAATTATGCATTTTGGGGTATTCACTACTACGGAAGAGAAGTTGCAGACGAAGGAGTTGCAGTCAATAGACAGGGGGGAACTAGAGAAAAGTGAGGAACTCAGATACAAAGAAAGTCTTGATCGTAGATTAATATTCGACTGCATGAATGAGATCTTAGAGAGGAAGATGAAGCCTTACCTCAATCCGCAGCCATGGGGTATCCCTGTTGTACGAAGGAAGCCTAGTGGCCAGCGTCTCATCGATGAAGTCTGGGATGAATTGAAAGACTTGCATTGGCCAACTACTGCTGACTACGACACTCTCTACGCAGTTCTTCAGAAAGATTTTATGCGGAAGGGATTCCAGTGTCTGGAGTTTAGTGTTGAAGTAGTCGACGTGGGGTGTGAGCTCGAGAGAATAGTTCTTCAGGAACTGGTCGAGGAAGTTGTGCAAGATTTAATCTCTTTGGAAACAAAACCTGTGAAAGAACTCTGTGAACAACTACCAGCGTGTCCTTCAACCCTACGAAGCCCCAACGTGCTTGCAGTATGTCCCTCGCCTCTGTCGCCTCCAGACAGTCCCTCTTCTCCTCCAACGCCCTTACGTCCTGCCTCACCTGGAGCTCCATCAGAGGCTCCCTCAGAATTGTCACAAGCTCCATCCGAAGTGTCAGCCGTGTCGCCTGACGACTCCGAACGCAGACGTCGGGAGCTCCTAGACAAGACCAGAAGAGATCTACTTGCCTGGCATGTACAATATCAACAACTGTAGCTTAAGAAAACCGCAGACCAGGGACGGCGAAGTTCTTTGTATTATTCTTCCCACATCAGTCAGCCTCCTTGTATTAGAGTTCAGAACTTCATATAAGTCCGACTCAGCAACAGCCAAAATCTCTCAATTTATCTCTATTCTTTCGTCGGTCTCAAAGGAGTTCGACAGAGGATGTTTTCAATATTTTTGATAGAGATTGTGTAAATCACTTCCGTGTCTCCAAATGCCTTGAGCCGAATGTACTGTCAGCATTCTTACTTACCAACTGCTCCTCATTGTATTGCCGGACCGTTTGATTACCTGCCAAACTGTGCGCATTTTCTTCGGGATTATCCTCGTTCAGCTGGTCCTAAGATCGAAGGACTTACCGATGTATTCCGGAAGGCTTTGATTACAAATAGAAAACCTCTTCAGCGTTACATTCTGCAACAATAGTTCAACTGGAACAAATTCTTTAGAAATTGAATTCAACAACGCTGGAAGTGCATTTGAGATTTCAGAACTAACGTATTGAAAGTAAGCGCCTCGCAGTGTAGTTGGCCCGTCTTCATCAACAGCGTGGTAACTTTAATCTTGAGTCGACCACTTCTCTCACCACCTGAAGAGAAGATGATACGAACTTGTCTGAAGGGGCGCAATGTCTAGACTTGTGCGCCATTCCGCTGGGGCCTTCAGTGTAGATTCGCAGTGCGCTTCCCAGTAGAAGTCAGGTCTGATGCCATCGGACCTTTAGTATCTCATAGTTTGATGAAAGGATAAAAGATAAATTCATGTGGCAAAGCCACAAACATATATACACACCTATGACGGCACTCAGCCATCATAGTAATTATACTAACCTAAATTAGGGGAGTATATATACTCCCCTAATTACTGTGTATACAAGTATTGAATACATATTTTATACTAACACCCTCCTATAAGCTCAAGTCTTTGCTGGAGATGTACTAACCCTTCATTTTATCTATATCTAGACCATTTGATTTATGTACCAATGGTAGTCCAACATTCATTTGATGTGGATTCACAAAGTTGTAAAATAATCCTACTAATAACTCATATCACTAAATCTTCACTATATCATTAAATTTGTATTGTCCAATGATTTAGTCTTTAATTTGGACCATTGAGTCTTTTAATTGTATACCATATTTTTTTTATTGTTGAAGTTGTTATTTATTCTTCTTATTTTTGTGGGTCGTATTTGTTAGTCGCTTGTACTTTCTTGTTTTATCCTTGAGTTTGGTATTGTAGTTGTAATGCTTTGCATTCATGTGGATTCTTTAGAATACAATGACATGCATTATCATATCTTTGGTAATTAAGATAATCTTTTGTACACAAGCACTTAAATAATAATAGTTCTTCCTTAGCTAGTGGTGTGCTGCTATTTTTTAGGATATTATTTCTTTTTCTTTTAAATCCCTTGTTGGAGTATTTGTTGTATCCTTGTTATATGTTATTTTTTTTTTCAAGCACTTGTATTTAATACTTGTTTGTTGTGTTGTCTTGTATTGAATAGAAGAAGTATTCGACTTTGCCTATGTTTTGGAGTTTTACAATGTCTAAAGAGACTTCTCCGTTATGTTCCGTAATCCACTTTGTCAAGGTTGTGTTGTATTGCTGCTTTTTTATTTAGGTTTGAATGGAGTTGTTCATTCTATATTAATTCTTTTATTCCTATGTAATTTTTTAAATTCTTGAAACATAAACTCTCTCTCTTTATCTATTCTAAAAAATTGAGTGTATTGTTTAAATTTATTTTTTACATATTAGAAGAAGTTCTTAAATATATGAATGATTTTATCATTAGTTTTTAGAAAGTAAATACAAGTGTATCTTGAAAAATCATCAATAATTGTGAAAAAATATTTTGATCTTCCTAATGACTTTGTTATTGGTTTATATAAGTCATCTTGAATTAATAAAAAAAGTACTGGTATCCTAAATTGTCTTTTCATTATGAGTCTTATTAAGTGTATCTTACCAAGTTGACAACCTGAGGAAATTATTTTTATAGGTGTAAGATGAAAAATACCTTGAATATGAAGTCCATGGCTTAGATAAATGAAGTTTTGATAATTCAAATGATTTTCTAATGCTAGAGTTGTATAATACCTTCATTTGTATCCTCATTAGTGAGTAATATTTATTTATTATGCTTATATATGTCTTTAACTTGATACAGTCTATTGGGTATTTGTACCCATTTGACAATAATCTTAAAAGATGTTTTTTTTTTTTTTTTTTTTTTTTTATTACTATCATACAATATAAGTCATCAAAAAAGACCATGTTATCTTAGTCCAAATAATTCTTTTATTGACAATAAGTTGTGACTTAACCAAATTATATAATAATTATTATTATGTTATGTTATTTTTCTATCTATATTACAAAATTATATATTTTCTTTTGTTGTTATAGTATGTGACTGATCTCCTATAGATTTGATTGATGTAACATCATATATACTAATCATGTAGGAGAGATTGCTAAGGTGCTCAACATTATAATGGCTTGCACATGATTCTATGATCCAATTCTCTCTAGCTACTTCAGATGCAAATATAGCCAAAGCTGATTTAATTGCTTTATCTTCAAAAGTGAGAATTATTGAGTGTTAATTTTTCATAAATTTCTTTGCAAAGTGTGCTCCAAATATGCAATTTTCTTCTATTGATATGCAATTTTCTTCTATTGATATGTAATTTAATGTTATTGCAAAGTATACATGTTATGGTGCATTACAATTGCATATGATATGACATTTTTTTAAATAGTGATGGCAAATAATTTTGCTCACATTAAAAGGTGGAAAAAATAAAATAGTTTTAATATCTATTTAAGCTATTATGACATCTTTTTGTGAATTTTTCTTGTCCTTGGTTATTTTTAAGTATATTTTAAAAATATACTATATATATATATTTTTTCTTTCTATTATTTATTTCTTTCAAAGTCATTTTTTTTGCAAATAATAGACCATTGAGTTTATCTAGTTTCAAAAAATGTCATTTGTTTGAATAAATTCTCTAAACATATCAAATTTCTTTGATATGCTACAAAGGATCTTATTTATAATTGTAGATTCTTTTAGATACTCATTAATATTATATAGTTGATTTAATAGATAGTTGATTTGCTAAACGTAAGTTGTTACCATCATATTCTTTTCTATCTTCAGATTATTCTATTTATCTAATACCATCATATTACCTACTATTATTTTTGTATTAACTAAGATTTGTAGCTTAATTAATACTTCCAATGGATCTTATAATTCTTTCATGTATTCTTTAATAAGCTCTATCAAAGATAAATGTAATATTCTTAATACCTTGTATTCATTTCTTTTATATTCTTTTAGCTCAACAAGTTTAATAGGTTGATAGGAAGATAAGATATTTTTGGTGTTGATTCCACATCTTCATCAACTTTATGAGTGGGAGAAGAAAACTATTGTAAAGCTTTCATCTTTGACTTTAATCTCTAGGCCCTCTCTATAAATTAAGCTTTGACAATTTAATCCTTTGGATCTATTACATTAAAGAATTTATTTTTTTAAAAAGACATTTGTTATGACATCTTGCCATTTTGTATAGTTTAAAACAATAGTTAGCATTCATAATATAAAAATTACTCTATTCAGTTCTCTCATTTAAAATAATAAAATAGTTATTCATATAATCAAATATGTTTGGATAGACATTCTAAGCAAACCTATCAGATAAGACTAGTATCATAAAAAATAATTTTGGAACTAAGTTTAATAGAAGAAAAGAAATGAAACTTATCTCTAGATCAAAACTACTCTAATACCATGTTAGTATTTCATAGTGTAATGAAAGAATAAAAGATAATTTCATATAGCAATGCCATAAATATATATAGATAGCCATAACAATACTCAGCCAAATTTAATATTTTTTTTTTCCATTTGGACTTGGACTTGGTTCAACATATTTATGACTACATCTTTAAAGTATAGAAATATTAGAAATGAAGAGTAATTGCATAATTATATATTAAATAATAATAATATTTATATATAATATTTTAAATTTAAACAATATGGTTATAGATATATTTATTTAAATTATAATATATAACTATTTATATTTATATATTTTATTAATATATTATTTATATATAGAATTTTTTTATATTTTGATTAATATGTTAATTTTTGAGATTTAGATTTATTATCTTCATATTGCAACTCTCTCATTGTTGTGATGCAATAATAAAGGTGTAGAACTACAATAGTACTTATAATATTATATTCAAGTATTTATTTATTTATTTTTTTTTTGTTTTTTTGTTTTGTTTATTTTTAAGTAACCTAGCCTTGTGGTTGAATCCAATCTTGTTGACTAGAACCTTGTTGCATTTAAGTATCACAAATAAAATAATTGGTGAATTTATCTTTGCAACCATGGAATTTAGATGTGAGACTTTATAAATCCAAAGATAGTTGAACCTATTATAATATATGAAAATTACAAAGATGAAACCTTATCAATGATTCAATATAAAAAGAACACTATTTTTAAGTCAAAGTAGAGCAATATGCTCCTTTGCACTCAAATCTAAAGATAACATATTTGTAGTGGTATTCCTTATTTGAATACTTATATTTAATTATTGTAATTTAATCTTTGTATTTTAATGTGATCTAATCAAGAACTTATACTTATCATTGTTTTTCACCATTTTCAAATATAATGTTGTAATCTCCAAATATACAATCTACTCCAATTGTGACTTCTCCTTCATGATGCAATAAAGGACAATCATCTTTTAGCAAAATATAAGAAACTACACAACCAATTGGATCAAGTCTATATTGTAAATAATCACCACCAACTAAGTCTTTTTTTGCTCAATTGGATGCATGATATGGTTTTTTTGCTCAAATTAGTACTTCAAGTCTTTAACAACCTCTATTTTATATAAGACATTAGTAGTCTTAGCAACTTTTAAAAGAAAAGGCCATTAAAAATGAAGCTATGGTTTTGCTCTAGCAACATTGAAGCTTATTAATTTGAAAAGATATGTCAATATTACTAAAATTGTGCATTGGATGAATTTTTATATATATTTAAAAGATGTTATAAAATTAATCTACTTTTATTTACTTCTATTTATTCATATTATCTAGATAATTATTTGAATAAATATATATGTCCATAATATTATCCCTCTTTCTCTTTCTCCCCTCTTTTCTAAACACAAGTTCCATAAGAAGCGAGAATCACATGTTGATAAAATTCAAGATATGATAAATTATATTTGCCACATACTCTAATTGTTATTTCATTCAAAGGTAGTTGATGGATTTTTCTCAATCACTGATAATATTCTATTCCAAAGTTAGAAGACCACCTTGATATTTGATCACTATTGAAGCCTTTGTAACTTCTTTCAAACAAAATATTTGTAACACCAATAGGAGTTGTTTCTACTTCTAGTAAAATCACCAAACATTAAAAGTCTCTTTTAAGGTCTTGATATCAAATGCATTGTATCTTATTGTCTATTTAAGAAAGAATATGTCATTCTTGAAGGTCTTTGTCTCTATTGTATTGTCTTAAAGATTGTGAAAGTTGCAATGACTTGTCAAATAAGTCACCAAATAAAAATTTTTGAGTAGAATTTTTTGCCTATTGGTTCTCTATTTTATTAATGCTACTAAGATAAAGAAATCAAAATGAAAGATTGAAGATGGAATGCAATTTTTATTGATTATTTTTTCTTTTATCATAAAATTTTGTTTAATCCTTCATCTTAATTTTGATAGAAGTCATCAATGAAAATCTTTGATTTTCTTTATTATATTTACAAGATTTTTTTATTAGTTTCCATGTATATTAATTAATATTATATTTGCACCAATGAACAAAATATTTTAATCAATTTTGATATTGTCTTGAGTCTAAGTGTTAGGGACATAGTCTTTAGAACCTTCTAGAGACAAGTTTCTAGAACCTTCTAGAAGCAAGTGTCTGGAACCTTCTAGAAGCTTCTTAATTAGTAGACGATATTAGGGACATAGTCCTTAGAACCTTCTAGGGATAAGTTTCTAGAATCTTCTAGAAGCAAGTCTTTAGAACCTTCTAGAAGCTTTCTAGTTGGTAGAAGTTGCTTGAGAAGTTTCTTAAATAGGAGTATATATTAGAATTAAGGCTGAAGAGTTCTTCAGTCTCGACAACACATCTCTTGGAGCTCTAGCTCACCTCTCTGGTGTTGTTCTTGTATTCATCTGATTAATCTAGTTCTTACCAATTCTTCTTAAACTTCTTGTTAGATCTCGAGTCTGTATCTCTGTGTTCGTGACAGTTTGTCGAGACTTCACTCACCTCAGATATCAGAGTTAGTTTCTTCCTTGTTAGAGTGCGGATTACCCCTCTGCTTGGAAGTATACTAACATTTTAGAGGTTGCAGATTACCCTCCTCTAAACTGATACTTCTTTTGTTACAATATTGGAGTCTTATTCTTCTTGGAGAGAGTGGATTATCCCTTTTCTTGAAGCTCTTAAGGCATTATAGAGGTTGCGGAGTACCCTCCTCTAAACCAATATTGTCTTCTTGTAGAGTCATTTCTGTCCTTCTCTTAGAATGGCCGGAGGCCAAGACATTAGTATGACGAAAATTTCAGAGTCCAAGTTGGATGCTATCATGAATACCCTCACAACGTTATCGCAAAGAACTGCAAAGATTGAAGGAGTCGTGGCAAGGTTTCATAATGATGGAGCATCTGGGATGGCACAATCTAGGTTGCACCAGTCTCAAACTTTTGCACTTAGAGAAGCAACTTTGCCTCAAGTTCGACAAACACCGCTAATTCTACAACATAAGGAGCCCCGAGTTAGCCTTCCGGACAAGTTCGATGGTACGCATTCCAAGTTTTGAGGATTCGTTAATCAAATCAAGTTGATAACAATTTTACAGCCCGAACGCTATCCAACGGAGGAGTCACGTGTTGGGCTTGTTGGAACCTTACTTAAAGGGTAAGTTCTATCATGATTTGCTCCTTTGTTTGAGAAACGATCGTCCATACTAAACAACTTTGAAACCTTTTTGGAGGCATTTGCGGAAGCATTTGGTGAGCACGACAAGGTTCGATGGACTACAACAAAGATCCGGTCACTACGACAAGGGATGCACTCTACATCAGTCTATGCATTGGACTTTAGGTAATTAGCATGCGACATCAATTGGGATGAAGAAGCGTTGATGAGTCAATTCTATTGGGGTTTAAGGGATGATGTGAAGGATTTGCTGTTAACTCTTCCTGATCCACAAATGCTCAACGAAGCTATTAGCCAAGCTGTGAAGTGCGATAATTGCCTATTCCAATGCCGCCAAGACCAACGTTCAAAACAACATATGGTTAGCCATGCCTCAATTATGTCAGCAAGCTACGTGAATTCACATTCAGAGGTAGAAGACATGCAAATTGATGTGGTACGTGTCAAATCCCTTATCCTAGAAGAAAAAAAGTGGCATATGGAAGAAGGTCTATGCTTGTATTGCGGTGAAGAAGGCCTCAAAGTTAGAAACTACCCCAAGAAGCAAAATCGACATATTGTCAGGACTAGGGGCGCATTTGTTCAAGAAAACGAGGATGCCCAGCCACTATAGGAACCGTGCGGCTAGACAGTGAAATATCGCAACAACAATCACGTTCCTTTCTTTCTGCTCAACCTGCCTTTTGTTTTACAATCCCTTTGTTTATTGGCCCTCAAAAACTGAGAACCTTAGCATTATTAGATTCAAGAGCATCTGCTTGTTTCTTAGACAAAGAATTTGTGAAGCGTCATAAGATCCCTTTAGTATAAAAATCCAAACTTGTTCATGTTGAGGTCATAGATGGGCGACCTTTATTGTCTGGTAGTATCACCCATGAATTAGAACCTATAGAAGTGACGTTTAAGGGCCATAGTAGCCATATTATTTTCAATATTATTAGAACCCCATCAAATCCTGTTATTCTTGGTCTTTCCTGGTTGGAAAAGCATAACCCATCCATAGATTGGAAGTTGCAGAAGATGACCTTTCCCACAAAACCACCCAAGAGCAAGCCTAGTAGAAAACCACGAATAGAAAAATCCTTATTCATTGGAGTAAGAGCGTTTATAAGATCGTCCAAGGAAGGCACACCATTTGTCATTTATGTAGCTCCAACTATCGGGGAGAAGATCTCGACGACAAGTATACCTGAGCAATATAAAGATTTTAAAGATGTGTTTCAAAAGAAGAATGTCGACATGCTACCAGAACACCGACTATATGATTGCGCCATAGACTTGCAGGAAGGAGCACAATTGCCTTTTGGCCCAATCTACAATCTATCGCAGACAGAGTTGGCGGAGTTGCGAAAGTACATCGACGAGAATCTAGCCAAGAACGTCATCCATCATTCAAAATCATCAGCTGAAGCACCAATCTTATTTGTGAAGAAGAAAGATGGCTCGTTGGGGATGTGCGGGGACTATCGAGGCCTCAACAAGGTAACAAAGAAGAATCGTTATCCGTTACCCTTGATTTCTGGTCTCTTAGAACAACTTGGATGTGCAAGGATCTTTATAAAAATTGATCTAAGGGGAGCCTACAACCTTGTACGAATCAAGGAAGGAGATGAATGGAAGACAACGTTCCGTACAAGATATGGCCATTTTGAGTATAATGTCATGCCCTTTGGTCTTACCAATGCTCCAACGGTCTTTCAACATATGATGAATGACATTTTCTGAGAGTACCTTGATGATTTTGTTGTCATCTATTTGGGTGATATTTTGATATTCTCCAAAAATGAGGAAGAGCATGAAAAGCACGTTCGTTTGGTCTTGGAGAAACTACGCAAGTGATGACTATATGCCAAGTTGAAAAAGTGTTTATTTCACCAAATGGAGATGGAATTTCTGGGGTTCATTGCGACTACAGAAGGCTTGAAGATGGACCCCAAGAAGGTGGAAGCAATCGTATCTTGGGAGGTTCCAAAGACGGTTAGAGACATACAATGCTTTCTTGGTTTTGGCAACTTCTATCGGATCTTCATCAAGAATTACTCTCAAGTTGCTACTCCTCTCACTCGATTGACATGCAAGGATAAGTTGGAATGGAGACCTCTAGCAGAGAAGGCGTTTCAAGACCTGAAGACCTTATCGAGGAGATCGTATCTTGTACTAAAGGCTAGAGAATTAGCATTTGATCAACAATATAGGACATTGTTGAAGCCAGAGCAATTTCAGCTTTGCGCTACTATTGTGCCAATTGATGCTGACTTCTTGAATCAGGTACGTGCCATAACCATTGAAGATTCAGTAGCCATTGATATTAAGCAGCGTGCCAATGACGACAAGTTCAAGGTGGAGGGAGATCTTTTATACTTTGAGGAGTAGTTATATATCCCAAAAGGACCAGCACGACTCCAAGTTCTTCAATCTCGCCACGATTTTCTAGCTGCGGGATATTTTGGATTCAACAAGACCTTGGAGCTTATTTCTCGAGATTTTTGGTGGCCCCAAATGTGGAAGGATGTGAAAGATTTTGTCCTCTCCTGTGACATCTGTTCAAGATCCAAGAATCCTCGGCATCACCCTTATGGACTCCTACAGCCATTGTCGATTCCACGTCGACCATGGTCTTTAATTTCCATGGACTTCATCACGGACCTGCCATCATCGAACTCATTTGATAGCATCTTTGTCGTGGTAGATCGGCTTACAAAGATGGCACACTTTGTCCCTTGCAAGAAGACATCATCCAGTGAAGTCACTGCAAGGCTCTTTCTCGATAATGTGTATCGATATTATGGACTACCAGATGATATCGTATCAGATCGAGGAACCTAGTTTGTATCAAAGTTTTGGAGATCTCTCTTTGAGATATTGAAGGTGGATATCAAGCTTTCTTCGGCTTTTCATCTTCAAACTGACGGCCAAACGGAATAAGTGAACCAAGTCTTGGAACAATACTTACGATGTAGCATCAACTATCAGCAAGATGATCGGACCGCATATCTGCTGCTAGCCGAGTTTGTATATAACAACACCCTCCATGCGTCGACTCAATATACACCATTCTTTGCTAACTATGGGTATCATCTGAAGCTTGATTTATTGAGTCCGTCAACAAATAACAATCCAGCAGCTGAAAGATTTGTGAAATAACTATTAGAGCTTCAAACTACGTTGAAGCTTCAATTACAATCTGCTCAAGAATCCTACAAGGCATCTACAGATAGATTTCGGAATCAAGTACCTACTTTCAAAATTGGAGATAAAGCATGGCTTCTTCGATGGAATATCAAGACCAAGCGATCATGTGATAAGTTCGACTATCGAACATTGGGACCATTTATCATCCAAAAGCAAATCAATCCAGTGGCGTATCGTCTGGAATTACCGGCTTCTATGAAGGTACATCCAGTCTTTCATGTTTCTCTGTTAGAGCCTTATCGAGAGTTGTCTTTTCTTGGAAGAGTGCAATGTCTGCCATCTAGTATTGAGATCGAGAACCATGAAGAATACGAGGTTAAAAAGGTGCTGGATTCATAGCAAAGGTGGGCAAGTTGGAGTATCTTGTTCATTGGTGCGGCTACGACATTAATGAGCGAATGTGGGAGCCAGCTGAAAATCTCGCCAATACACAACAAAAGGTAGAAGAGTTTCATGAACGACATCCTCATAAACCTAAGCCGGTTCGAAGATAGCTTCCTTCTGAAGCTTGCTCACCCAAGAATATAAGAAAGAGGGAGAGCACCACCAAAATTCGTAGTTGATGTTGTTATTTTCTCCAAGATAAAATAGAATTTTTTTTCGTAGCTATAGTTTGGTCTTGTGATATGGATAGCCAAGAGATAGATACTATGTTAGTCAGATTATCTCAACCAACTAGCTCACGAAGGCGACCCCGAGATGAAGAACCACCTACACTATGACGACGACGAAGGATACCGAGTAACTGATCACTGGTGATTGTATTTGAGACCGAGCCTGCTTACGATGGTCAGCCAGAAGGCGTGTTTACAGGACAATTTTACAATGAAGATACGAAAGTTCATGCTTGGTCAGAAGTTGAAGGAGTAGGCCACTACCATTGGCTTCAAGGGCCAATGAAGCACTTGCCTCGTGAACAACAGTTGGAGTTCATAGCAGACGTTATGCGACAGATCTTTATTTTCTTGCGTTGGTACTGATTAACAACAACATTACTTCTCAAAGACCTCGAAGCTAAAGGAGGGGGTGATGTTAGGGACATAGTCCTTAGAACCTTCTAGAGACAAGTTTCTAGAACCTTCTAGATGCAAGTCTCTGGAACCTTCTAGAAGCTTCTTAGTTGATAGAAGATATTAGGGACATAGTCTTTAGAACCTTCTAGGGATAAGTTTCTAGAACCTTCTAGAAGCAAGTCTCTGGAACCTTTTAGAAGCTTCCTAGTTGGTAGAAGTTGCTTGAGAAGTTTCTTAAATAGGAGTATATATATTAGAATCGAGGCTGAAGAGTTCTTCAGTCTTGACAACACATCTCTTGGAGCTCTAGCTGACCTCTCTGGTGTTGTTCTTGTATTCATCTGATTAATCTAGTTCTTGCCAGTTCTTCTTGAACTTCTTGTTAGATCTTGAGTCTGTATCTCTATGTCCATGACACTAAGACTTCTTCCATATCAAACTTTTTATTATTATTTACTTATATAGGAAGCATTGGTATTTGTCTTCTTTTTGAAATATTTACTATCTTATATGGCTTAAAAAAAGACATGTAAAATGCAAGATGGAACTTTGTAGACTTTGATAAATATAATTGATACACAATAAAATTAATTTGTTCATATATAAGAAATGGTCAAAAATTGTGGTAATCTAATTTGTCACAAATACAAATAGTCTTGATATTATGACAAAGTAACCATAATTTATTGCCAACATGGAATTCAAGTTGTTTCTTACAATTGGCATCCGTGTAGAATTTTTGTCATTTTTAAGCTTTATTTAATTATTCTTATATTATTGTATGTAGCTCTGATAAATAATTTACAATATCTTTTGCCACATGATTATCAACTTTTGAAAAGTCAAAAGTATCAAGTCATGGATGATAATCATAATTAACAAAAAAAGATGTTTATTGAATAGATGCATGTACCATGTTATTATAATAAAATTTTACCAATGACAAGAAAGATATATGATCATCTTATTGGTAATTGATAGTACACCTCAAATAATATTTTAAAAATTGATTTATGTACTTTACTTGTCTATTAATTTGAGGATAGAAAGTCAAAGATAGTTTTATGTCTACTTTAAAAATTTTAAAAAGAATTCTCTAAAATATTGATACAAATTGAATCTCCTTATTCAATATCATATCCTTCAGCAATCCATAATAGCAATAAATGTCATCAAAGAAAAACTTAGCTATTTCTTTACTTCTAATAGATTTTATACATGGTACAAAATATGCCATCTTGGTGAAATAATCTACTATCACAATTATAGAATCATAAAAACCTCAAACTGGAAGATTCATAATAAACTCCATAGAAATAGAAGACTATTTGTATTTAGCTCTAAAGTCTTGTTGCATCTAAAATATCTTATTGTTGGAAAGTTATGATAAGCTTGAAAAATACATAATTGTGCTTCACCTTTTGAAATATACAAGTACCCTTCAAAATAGAGTAGATTATTTTTGAACTGAAATATAGAAATATCATAAGATTTTGAAGAATTCTTTTTAATGTGACAAACAAGAAGATCAGAGGACATACTTAATTAATTTATTTAAAAAAATTGAATCAATAATTAATATTGATTTCATTACTCAAAAATAAAATTTTGTTGGCTTTGAAATAATGGTCAATTGTTAATCAAAAGATATATTTCTTTCTTTTGGTCCTAGATAAAATTATTTAAAAGGACATCTAAAAAATCTTATTATTTTCTTCATTAATAAGTGTTGTTCTCGTTGTAATCAAGCTTCAATATACCAAAGCAATTGAACTAATAGACGTGGATTCGAATACGGGGAAAGATTGGTTATATGAATTGGGTTTGTTAGTGTCACAATTGATTATACTCTAGCTATCTAAAATCAATTATCAAACTACAAAACACCAAGGCTTACTACTTTCGTCTTAATTCAACACATAATCCATTCTACAACTATCAATTCAATAATACTTCCATATTCTTATCAGTGTATCTCCCACTTATTCTCTTTGCGATTTATATATATTCAATTACTGATCGCCAACTTACTTATTATATTCAATTTTTCAATTCATCACACAAAATGCAATATCTTCATTTAACACAACACAATTTGATAATTTCAATTCTCAAGGTCACAAATTTTTTCCAAAATGGTTAGTCCAAAGTCATATTCCACAATATTCTAATCACAATTTCAACAATACTTCTCTTAATCACAATTCTTCATAAGAAAATATTAAAAATAAAAAAATAAAGAGATAGCACCAAGCTTGTCCCGGCTTACAACTCTCACAGTCTGGCCCCAATCTCCCTTTTCTCAACCTCTTTATCCTACTAAAAGATGGACCGTCAGTGAGAAAATTCCAAAAGTTATGACCCTTTGAATTCTTAACCATTTGTTCCACTAACAACCTATTGTTACCAACTAAACTACCTAACCATAAGTCTAATTCTTAAGGTTGTCAATAACCAACCAATAACTTATCACAAAATTTATTTACCTATTCTACATAGCCCCACTCTTAATTATGTAGCATCCTCGCAAATATTATTTAGCCTCAACTTATAAAAACGTAGCAGCGTTGGCTTCTTCAGTCAATGGCGTTGGCTTACCACCCTTTGAATTGGTGACTTTCTCCTCTGCTACATCTTTGTCATCTGCCTCAATGTTTGATGGATCTTCATCTAAACGCATCGTCAGATCTTCATTCAAAAAATCTAATTTCCATACTTGAGACTCAAGACGACAATTTGGTTGTCATGCTTCTCCAACATCTTCTGCCATTCTTCTATCGGTTTCAAAGGTATCTTCGAAGGTGTTGTCCCTGAAACTGGCATATTGGTCCGTACTACATTATTGGCGTCCTTTGCTAATGCGGCTAGTTTAGTCTACAACATCGCAACCTCTACCTGCAGTCGCTCTTGCCGTTCCTTCCAATCGATGTCCATCCTTGCTTTCTCAGACACCATGTTCACTATCTTCTCCTTTTCTTCCATCCACTTTTCCTTAATCACAAAAGAAAACACGATGCTTGTCTAGAGCCCCTCCTCCTACTTCTTACTATGGTCCAATGAATTGGGTTGATTCCTCCTTTTGTAACAGAAAACCCATCTCAGATTTATGTATAGTAAAATTTAAGCCGATTGCCATTGATCCATGTCATAAATTTAGTATCCATAAAATCTTCCAATTGCACTGAACCATTTGAAAATCCGTCAATAACTCGATATGGTCCATGCCATCGAACTTGAAATTTTCTTAATTTTTTTTTAAATCGACTATCATAAAGAAGTACCAAATCATTTGGTATAAAAGCCTTTGGTCTAAGCTTACTATCATAATAAGTCTTCATTCGTTTTTGTGTAGTTTCTATTATCATTAATGCATTGGATCTAGTTTCATCCAATTTTTTCAATTCTTGTAAACAGTGCCGTAATGAATCATAATCTCCCAATCTATTATCTATAGTAATTTGTAAACTTTGGACTTCCAATTCAATAAGTAATATTGCTTCCTGGCCATAAACCAATTGAAAAGGGGTAGCATTGGTAGTAACTTTATATGCAATACTATATGCTCATAAAGCTGCAAACAACTTAGTGTCCCAATCTATTCCTGCTCCTTAAACTGTTTTTGTTAAGATTTTACATAAAACTCCATTAGTCTTTTTTGTTTGTCCATTGACTCTAGGATAATACGGTGTAATCTTACGATATTTTATCTCATATTTAGCCGTAAGTAATTCAATTGTACTATTTATAAAATGAGTTTCTCGATCACTAATCAATTCTCGTGGATAATTGAATCGTATAATAATATTTTCATACAAAAAGATTGCTATTGTTATTGTACTATCGATTTTCATAGCTACGGCTTCAGTCCATTTTGTTACTTAATCCGTTGCTATCAATATATATCATTTTTGTCCATTTCTCGAGGCTGGTGCAATTAATCCCACAAAATCAATTCTCCATTTTTCAAAAGGCACTTGAGCCAAAATTGGTAGCAATGGCATTACTAAAGTTCCAATAGGTCGACCTATTCTCTCACATGGTGTCACAGACATACTCATAAATTACATATACAAATATGTAGAAGTAAGTAAAAGTAGGTAAAAGTAAGTTAATTCTATAGTATTTGATATAGAAGCTTCTTAGAAGCTTCATAGATACTACTTTGACTTCATAGGTATCTTTAATTGACTTTTTGGATTAGAAACGTGGTCAACAAGTTGGCCATGTGCCACACATGTTGTTAGCTTGAAGACCAAGCTAACTATGTGGCCTACACATAGAAAAACTTGCCTTGTAAGTCAAGGCATGTGTAGTACAAAGTCAACACATATTGGAGGTCCTATAGAACATCACCACGTAGTCCCTACTTAGATAGTATATATAGAGACAAGAGTAAAGCCTTCTTCACTCTTGTCAACTCTTTTCTTGCTTCTAGTCTAGTTTCAAGGGTCTCTAGTTTTTTTGTCTTTTGGCAATAGCCATTTCAGTTTCTCTTTCAATATACATATTTATTTATATTTTGTTACCTTTCTTTGAGTGAAGGCTCACTTGTCTGAATTGCTTTTTCATTGAATTCTTGTCCTTAACAGATTGACAAGAGTACACCTACAATATTAGAGCTTTGTCTAATCTTGATTAAGAGTGGATTACCCATTTTTCTTAATAAGATATAAGTATATTAGAAGTTACGGATTACCTTCTTCTGAACTAATATTGTGCTTAGTATTTTCTTTGTTCTCAAGTCTTCTCTTCTATTTGTCTTGAGCAATATTAGACATCTTCTCTTTTCTAAGTGTTATCATAACAGAACTTATTGAAATGAAGAGTACAATGGCACAAATGTAAGAGCAATTGAGGGAGTTAATGCTTGCGATGCATCAACTCAATTTACCACCACAAGGAGCAACAAGATTAGCAAGAAGTGAAGATATAGAAATAGTTGGAGCTGCTTCAACATCTGCACCAAATCATGTCCTTTCTCCTATGGTGGAACGCCCTTCTAGTGTTAGAGAACGAAGAATTATCCTACCCGAGAAGTTTAATGGCATTAGATCTAAGTTTCAAGGATTTATCAATCAAGTGCAACTTGTGATTGAACTTCAACCCCAAAGCTATCCAACTCCAGGATTATAAGTTAGATTCATTGGTAAGCTTCTTTCAGGTTCAGCACTATCATGGTTTTCATCTTTTCTTGAATGACGAGATCCAATATTGGATAATCTAGAGGCTTTTTTAGCAGAGTTTCGATCCATGTATGGAGAACATGATGTGATTCATGTTGCAACTAATAAGATCCATATTTTACGATAAGATAATTGATCAGTAACATTGTATGCTTTACAATTTTGACAACTTGCAACTGATATCAAGTGGGATGATGTTGTACTTATTAGCCAATTTCTCTATGGATCACAATATGAGGTAAAGAAATAAATGTTCAACTTACCTGATCCTCAAACAATGAGTCAAGCAATTAACTTTGCTGTGAAGTACGACAATCACCTTTTTGAATTTCAATCTGAGAACCATACAAGTGGACCTCAATATTACTATAATTCAATGGCAACACCAACACCTCTTCAACACATACATTCTAAAGTAGAGGATATACAAATTGATGCAATACGATTCAAACCTCTTACTGAACAAAAAAAGACTCGTCGTCATCAAGAAGGATTATGTTTATATTGTGGAGAACCAAAACACACTACTCAACATTGTCCAAAGAAACGACGCAACCACAAAATGAGGAGTATGGCTGTGAAAGAAGATAATATGTCAAAAAACGAGCTTGTTCAGCTATAATAGGGACCGTGCGGCTAGAATCTTGCACAACATCTAGTAAAGGTCCTATTCTCTCCTCAGAGCCCTCTTCTTGTTTTATATTAAATATTATTTTAGGACCTAAACATTACAAAGCCTCTACCTTATTAGATTCAAGAGCCTCAGCGTATTTCTTAGATGAAGAATTTACCAAAAGACATAGCATATCTTTAGTAAAGAAAACTAAACTTGTTCATGTAGAAGTCATAGATGGTCGTCCATTATCTTTTGGAGAAATTACTCATGAAATCCTTCCTATAGAAGTAATAATCAATGGTCATAATAGCTTTGTAGTATTTAATATCATTAGATCTTCCTCTAATCTAGTCATTTTAGGTTTATCGTGGTTAAAAAAATACAACCCTCAAATAGATTAGATTTCTCGAACTCTTACTTTCTCTAAAAGTATAAGTAACAGTGTAGTTAATCAAGTAGAGAGTCATAAGTCTAGTTCAACTAAACCCGTGTTTATAGGTGCAAAAGCTTTCTTGGATCACAAGAACCTCGAATATTTCATATCAGCACGTATATTAAATTGTCTTCAAGCTCGTTGGAGCATGTCTTTATTAAGATTCAAGTTCATCATTATTTGTCGGTCAAGAAAACAACAACGTTTGTTTGATGCCTTATTTAGACGTTCTTATCTTGCACCAAAAGAAGGAGATGTAACTTTTAAGCAACAAAGAACGGTTTTCTTGAAGCTGGAGTAATTTCATCTACGAGCAATAAAATCATCATTGATTGTTGATTTAACTTTTTTCAAGCAAGTCTAGTTAAGTATGTCTTCAAATCCTCTTGTTCATGATATCAAGAATAATTCTTCTAAATCTCATAATTCTTCTAAATTAGAATTCAAGAATAACCTACTTTATTTCAAAGGATGCCTATATGTTATAGAAGGAGAAGCATGTTTACGTGTTCTTCAAGCTTGTCATGACTTCTCAATAGTAGGAAATTTTAGATACAATAAGACTTTAGAGCTGATATCTAGGGATTTTTGGTTGCCTCAAATGTGGAAGGTAGTCAAAGATTTTATACAATCATGTGATGTTTGCTCAAGATCAAAAACTCCTCGTCATCGACCTTTTGGACTTCTTTAGCCATTATCCATTCTAGAACAACCATGGTCTCCTGTTTCTATGGACTTTATCACGGATCTTCCAATCTCAGGTTCTTATGATTCTATATTCGTGATAGTAGATCGTTTTATCAAGATGGCACATTTTGTACCATGTACAAAATCTATCACAAGTAAAGAAGCAGCTAAGCTTTTTCTTGACAATATCTATTGCTATCATGGATTATCCAAGAATATTATATCAGATAGGGAAACTCAATTTGTATCAAGATTTTTGCGGACTCTTTTTAAGATTCTAAAAGTGGATATAAAACTATCTTTGGCATTCCATCCTCAAATTGATGGACAAATGGAGCGTGTTAATCAAGTTTTGGAGGAATATTTAAGATGTACCATCAACTACCAATAAGATGATTAGACAATTCTTTTGCCATTGGTAAAGTTTGCTTATAATAATATAATATATTCTTCTATAAAACAAACATCTTTCTTTGCTAATTATGGTTATCATCCATGACTTGATACTTTTGACTTTTCAAAAGTTGATAATCCTGTTGTGAAAGATTTGGCGATTCATTTGTCAGAGCTACATGCAACAATAAAGGCATAGTTAAAAGAGGCTCAAGAACAACAAAAGGTCAATGCGGATGTCTATCAAAAGGAACAACCACCATTCCACTTGGGTGATAAGGTATGGCTACTTTGTCATAATATCAAGACCACTCGTCCTTGTGACAAGTTGCACTATTGAAGGCTAGGACCATTTTCTATTTCTGCACAAATCAATCTAGTTGCACATCGTTTACATCTACTGGAATCAATGAAAATCCATCTAGTATTCTACGTCTCTCTTCTTAAACTATATAAGATAGTGGACATACCAAGAAGACGACAAGCTCCACTTCTTCCTATAGAAGTGGACAATAATGAAGAGTTTGAAGTAGAAGAAGTCTTAGATTTAAGGCGGCACCAAAATAAATTAGAATATCTTATCCATTGGCACGGATATGATATTAGTGAACGCACATGGAAGCTAGTAAAGAATCTTGCAAATACAGCAAAGGCGGTATAGGCTTTTCATCGACGACATCCATCAAAATCAAGATGAAAACCTTCTTTGTAAAAGAAACAACATTTAGGTAAGATAACATTCTACTTTCAATCCTTGTTTGTAGCTTCTTTGTAGCTGTGACACTGATAAGATGGAGAACCAACAATCAGGAGATTCGATTGAAGAGCCTTCATTTACTGACTTGCCGAATGAGACATTATGATTGTCACAACCTTCAAGATGATGCAATCGAGATGAAGATCTTCAAGAATGACATGTTCTTCTTCGAATAGATGACAAGATACAACGCATTTGGTATCACGACTTGGGAAAGGACTCTCGATGTTTGGTGATTTTGCTAGAGGTAGGAACAACTCCTGATGGTGTTACAAATGTTCTATTTGAAGGAAGTTATGAAAGCCTCAATAATGATCAAATAACTGGATGGTCTTTCCACACTTGTATGGGACACTACTAATGGTTGAGAGGCCCTATCAATCATCTTCGAAGAGAACAAAGATCAGAGCATGTGGCGAATACAATTCGTCACATCATAGATTTCTTCAACATATGATGACCGCTCCTCGTGGAACTCATTCCTAGAAGGTGGGGTAATGTCATGGACATACTCATAAATTACATATACAAATATATAGAAGAAAGTAAAAGTAGATAAAAGTAAATTAATTCTATAGTATTTAATATGGAAGCTTCCTAGAAGCTTCATAGATACTACTTTGACTTCATAGGTATCTTTAATTGACTTTTTGGATTAGAAACGTGGTCAACAAGTTGGCCATGTGCCACACATGTTGTTAGCTTGAAGACCAAGCTAACTATGTGGCCTACACGTAGAAAAACTTACCTTGTAAGTCAAGGCATATGTCCTACAAAGTCAACACATATTGGAGGTCCTATAGAACGTCGCCATGTAGCCCCTAGTTAGATAGTATATATATAGACAAGAGTAAAGCCTTCTTCACTCTTGTCAACTCTTTTCTTGCTTCTAGTCTAGTTTCAAGGATCTCTAGTTTTCTTGTCTTTTGGCAATAGCCATTCCAGTTTCTCTTTCAATATACATATTTATTTATATTTTATTACCTTTCTTTGAGTGAAGGCTCACTTGTCTGAATTACTTTTTCATTGAATTCTTGTCCTTGACACATGGGTCACAATCATGGACGAATTAGTGGGCATCTATAAACATTGTTGGCCACCAATAACCAGCCTGTAAAGCTTTATGAGCTGTGCTGTCCCTCGTAAAATATCCACCACAATTGTCTAAGTGGCAACCTTCCAATTTTGTATTCACTTCAGTCTGATAAATACAACATCACAAAATTCCATCCTTACTTTGTTTTTATAAAGCTTCACCAATCATCATATAAGATGCACATTTTAATATTAAGCATCATTTAAGCTTTTCATTGAAATTGGGTAGAAAGGTTTGAAATATCAAGTATTGAATTATTTCACTATATTTCGGAGTAATTACATGTATCGCAAATAATTTTGTATCAGGTAGTACATCGTTAATGGATTAAATATCCAATATATTGGATAACCAAGATAAATGGTCCGCATTGGAATGTGATTTTTTTGAACTTACCTGAATAATAAAGTCAAATTTCTACGAGAGTAAAATCCATCATGCAATACGACTACTCAATTGAGGCTTATTAATCATATATTTTAAAGCATCATGGTCGATATGGAAAACAAATTTATAACCAAGAAGATAATGTCAAAACTTTTATACAGAATAAATCATCTCCAATGCTTTTCTTTCGGTTGTTGTATAATTTCTTTCAGCTGCTACCAATTCATGAATTACATAATAAATAGGGTGATCAAAACCTCGGTCATCTTTCTGGCTTAGTACAGAATCAATTGCGATATTAGATGCATCCACATAAACTTGGAATGGTTTTGTCCAACAAGGTGCTACCAATATTCGTGTTGAAACCAATTTTTGTTTCAATCTTTCGAATGCAATTGTACATTCTTTTATCCAAAATGGACTCATTCCATCGGTTGGTGGTTTCTTCAAGCGATTTGTCAAGAAAAGATATATAACTACAAATAGAAAGATAAATCACCAATAATAATTGACATGGTCGATAAATGCTCGAATACTTGTAACAATATTTGGTTGCTTTAATTCTACTATAATCTTTATTTTATCTGGATCTATAGCAATGCTTGCCTTCGAAACTATATGACCAACAGTTTACTAAAAGGTACACCAAATTGATATTTTTACGAATTTAAAGAAATTTCATATTTGACAAATTGATAGAAATATTGACCTAGACATTCTTAATACATGGCTCTCGTACTAAATGTACAAAAATTATCTTGAAATATTTCCATTGAAATTCGTAGATAATCTTGGAATACTTGCATCATTACCCTTTGAAATGTAGCTGGTGCATTACAAAGCTCAAACGATATAACTTTATAGGCAAAGGTCCCCCAATCCATAGTAAAAGTAGTTTTTAACTAGTCTTCTTTTGCAATCTTAACTTGATTATAACTAGAGAATCCATCAAGAAATGAATAACATTCATGTCCAGTGACAGCATCCAATATACTATCTGTGAATGGTAAAGGAAAATAATCCTTCTTAATAGCCACATTTAATTTGCAGAAATCTTGACAGATGCAAACTTTTCCATTCTTTTTTGGTACCATAACAATTGATGAAACCCATTTACTGAAAGGAACTGGATAGATAAATCCAACCTCCAAGAGTTTATTTAGTTCTTCTTTTAGCATAAGTGAGTATTTTGGATTAAGTTGATATTGACTTTGGCGTACTAGTATAGTGTTCTCCTCCAATATGATTTGATGCTCACAAACTTCAGCTGGAATTCCTTCCAAATCTGCATACGACCATACGAAAGTAATTTTATACGTTAAAAAGTAATCCACCCAAATTTCTTTCTCCTTGTCTTTTATACCGTCGTAAATCTAAATGATTTGGAAAGCCACCCCTGTACCTAAATTAATTAGTTGACATCATAGAATTTCAGAAGTCTCTGGAATAATGTTCTACTCAATTTCAAAAACTTTCATAAAATCCAATAAATTAGAACTTTCCAACTCGAATTCCATAGCACTAATGTGATTAACATCATGTCTATTCATCAAATATGCAATCATATGATCAGAATCGTCAATAATATCTGGAAGAACTAAGTACTCTCCCGGTCCCATGTACTGGTATTTCATTCTAGTGTACTAGACAACTTGCCTTGTATCAACATAAATTGGATGAAGCGCACCAATTTCTTCTTCTTTAGATTCATCTTCACAATTCAACATGAATTCTGAACTAACAAATTGAATTTCTTCGTGATATTGGACAGTGTACATTTGAAGCACAATTTTATCATTACCTTTCTCAATTATCAATGTACCATGGCCCTAGTCATTTTGAACTTTAGCTTGATACAACCACGATTGCCTCAATAAAATTGAATATGATAATATAGAGCTTCGCAATCGAAAAATAATATAATCAATTTTGTAGGTTATCTCCGTAATTATTGTATCAATACTTCATAAAATATCCATAAGTTTAACTCGACTAGAATCAACCATTCTCAAAACTACTGTAGTAGGCAATAAGTGATCTAAACCCAACTCCTCCATTGTAGCAACATTCATAAGATTTACACTAGATCCTTCGTCTACTTGCACTCTCGATACTAACACTCCATCAATTGAGACATCAATTGTTGGTGTACCCGGATCGGGATTCAAACTCACTTCTCGGATTTTTTTATTTTGGGATCTACGATAAATTAATGAAGAATTCAAAATAGTTTGGTACTCAGGTGCTACAGCCAATAATTGCTTCATAGAGATCGTGGGCTGTATGGTGCCCAAATCTTTTAGAATATCATATGGTTCTGTATTAGAGGTAATTCTCAATGTCCGTTTCTTCTTCCCAGTCTTAGACACCGAAGCAGGTAAATTGGTTTTTTCTATATTGGAAATTGGTAAAGCTATTGGAACTAAATTTGACGGAGCTTGTAAAATCAGTTCTTTCAATGGGTAAGATTGTTCTCCCCATTGGGCTGATATTGGTTCCTTGGAATTCACGCCTCTGAGAGGATCTTTCATCAGAAAGGACGTTTCTCAAAACTATGTAGAAAACAAAATAGCTTGAAATAGGCCTGAAGCCTCCGTAATCAGTACTTCATTAAGGTGCACAACTGATTCAAGTCTTATACTAAGTAAAGAGCATATGTCAGGACGTGGATTGGATGGCCCCATAATTTGGTCCAATTAGCCCTTTGCTTGAGGATCATCTAAATATTGAATTGGTCCTTTCCTCTTTTGTTGACTTCTTGTAAGGACAGCTTGGAATACATCTACCCAATGAACTAGTGATTTCTCTGTCTTGTTATTTTTTTCCTCTACAATTTACACGGTCGATTGTATCTTCCAATCATGATTATTAAGGTTAAATGGAACATTACATTGATAATGAAAATCATCTGATTGCTTGTAATTTCGACATATTGGAGCATATTTGTCTATAAACCTTAGGTTAGGGCATTCACTAGCATAATGACCAATTTGTCAATACCGGTAGCAACGCAGTGGTTTTTGGCCCATGCCATCAAGTACACTTGGAGTCTCTACTAGAATATATCTACTAGGCCGATTCTAGATAGCCATAGTAAATGATCTTGGCTGACCAGTTGCTACTGGTTGAGAATTGGACTGCTGAATTGATATAGTTTGGAGATTATCTCCTTGATTATTTCCATCGTTCTATATATTTGTTCCATAAATCGGATTATAATTAGTATTTTAAAAATTTCCAAAGCCACGATTAAGTCAATTTGGACAATTACTATTTTAACCATGTATATTTCTAATCTATACTTGATTAACATTCCATTGAGTTGGCTGTATTAACATCTGGTTATTGAACTGTTGTTGCCTTTGTAAATGTTAGCAGTTTCGGGTAGGGTGCTTTCATCCACAAAATGTATATTGAATACCTATTTGTTTAGGTGATGGACATTCCGTATCAAAATGACCTTGTCTCTTACAATTATTACACCATACATTAGGTCTCATATTAGAAGGCTTATGTCGTTTCTCCTTATCTTTAACCAAATTCATGGTCAATTCTTCCATCTTCTTTGTTAGATTTAATAACAAGGCTTCATTTGGATCTTTAACAATCGTATTTGTGAACAACTCCGATTGTTGATAGGTTGGCGATGTAAAATAAGGTGTCATTGTTATTGGCGCTATTCCTTAGAATAGTGTAGCATTAATTGATTTTTACAACACAATATTCTTCATGTTGGAGTCAGTCATTTTTGGATAATTATCCATTGACACATTTTCTAGTTGTATTTGTTGGCTTCCTGAACTTGGAATCATCGTAGCTCCCACTATTAAGAATTGGTCATAATGACATTCTTCCCACACCTTTGCTCATGCAAACCATGCCTCTATCGTAGCTGGTTGAGCCTCTTTTATAAACATTTTTAATTCTGGTGGATGTAAACCATTGATTAATATTGACAATATAAACGCCTCTGGTATTTGATTATTTGACCATTTACGAAGTATATCCATGACTCGACTATAGTAGGACTCTACTGATTCCTCCGCAAACATCCTGCTATTTATAAAACTTTCTCAAAGCCGATCTTCAAATCCAATTGGTCTAAAATGGATTAAAAAGGTATTCCTCAAGGTCTCCCAATTGGAAAATCTACCCATTGGTTGTCAATTATACCATTCAAAACTTGTATCTTTTAAAGTTGTTGGCAACCACCTCAACTAAATATCTTCAATTCTACGATTATTAGCCACGTAGGGTGTCAAGAATTGAGATATATGATATTCAAGATCAGAGTCCAATCAACCACTAAAAGTAGGTAATGGTGCCACACTTGTACTTCGGTCTCCTACTACTCCCATTTGTACTACAATTAGTACTTCTGGCACTCTCGTGGCCATTGGTGTTATCATTGGTCTCTTTGCTATTTGAATTTGAATTTTTCTTCCTTTGGTTTTACTTGGACTTACAATTCCTTTTTGTCGTTCTCGTAGGAGATTTCTTATGCGTAATTACTCCTATCTTTCTTTCGCTTGTCAATTAATTCTTTGATAATCCTTCCCTTCATGATTATCACTCATAATCTTTCATTCTTCTTTACAAAATCAATACTATCTTGAATTATAACTTACATATTTGTAACCCTAAAACTAGTTCTTTTCACGTTTTCATTCAATATATAATTCCATCTTCCATACAATCAATTTCTAACATTTCATATTGTTATCATTTCCCCGACAACGGTGCCAAAATATTGTTTTCATTGTGTTTAAGCTTCAATATATCAAAGCAATTGAACTGATAGACATGGATTCGAACACAAGGAAAGACTCGTTATATGAATTGGATTTGTTAGTATCACAATTGACTAAACTCTAGCTATCTAAAATCAATTATCAAACTACAAAACACCAAGGCTTACTACTTCCGTCTTAATTCAACACATAATCTATTCTACGACTATCAATTCAACAATACTTCTATATTCTTATCAATTTTTCTTCCACTTACTCTCTTTGTGATTTATATATATTCAATTACTGATCTCTAATTTACTTATAATATTCAATTTTTTAATTCATCACACAAAATTCAATATCTTCACTTAACACAACACAATTCGATAATCTCAATTCTCAAGGTCAGAGATTTTCTCCAAAATGGTTAGTCCAAAGTCATATTTCACAATATTTTAATAACAATTTCAACAATACTTCTTTCAATCACAATTCTTCATGAAAAAATAATAAAAATAAAAAAAAACAAAGAGGTAGTAACAAGCTTGCCTCGGCTTACGACTCTCATAGTCTGGCCCCTCCTGCCCTCCCCTCTTACGACTCTCACAGTCTAGTCCCGATCTCCCTTTTCTCAACCTCTTTATCCTATCCAAAGATGGATCGTCGGCCAAGACATTCCAAAGGTTATGACCCTTTGAATTCTTAACTATTTGTTTCACTAAAAACCTATTTTTACCAACTAAACTGCCTAATCATAAGTCTAATTCTCAAGGTTGTCAATAACCAACCAGTAACTTACCACAAAATTTATTTACCTATTCTACAATAAGTGATCTTGAATTTGAATCTTGACAAGGATATGCTCTAGCAAGCTTGGAAAAAATTTAAAACATGTATTAACATGAAATATTTGAGGTTCTTATAATTAAAATATACAATGACTAAATTGAAAGCATCTTCTAAATAACAATACCATTTTTGAAATGAATTCACAATGGCAAAATTTTCTTTGTTGTGGATCTTGTAGTTAATCTTGGATATTAAATTTTTTTGAATGAAAAGCTACTAGGTGAAGTTTATCATCTATTCCCATTTATAATAATATGGCATCTACAACAAAGTCTAATATGTATATTTTCATAAAGAATGTCTTAAAGAAATCAATTCAATAGAAAAATAAAAAAATATCTTTAAAGCTTCAAATGTTTCTTTTACTTCTTAATTTCACTCAAGTTTGTTGTTATAAATTAAATATATAAGTAGAGTTGTAATTTAAAAAATATTCTTAATAAATATTCTATAATAATTGATAAATCTTAAAAAATATTGAATATTTTTTATTATTTTTTAGATCTTCCAATCCATGATAGGTTGAATTTTTTCAAGATCTATTATAAGTCCATCATTTAAAATGATATATCCTAAGAATCAATTTAAATATTATAAAAAATATATATTTTTTATCTTAACATAGAATCCTATATCTTTTAATTTTTGTAATATACAATAAAATTAAATTTCATATTTTTCTATATTTTTAGAATAGATTAAGATATCATCTAGATCATAAACAATAAAATCATCCAAAAATTCTTAAAACACATCATTCATTAAATTTTGAAAAGCTGCAAGTTTATTTGTAAGTCTAAAAGGTATGACATTGTATTCCAAATATCAATATTTGATTCAAAATACAAACTTTCATTCATTTTTTTTTAATATTTTATAAAATATATGCTTTCTATAGCTCTATTTTTGTATAGACCTTAGCTTCATTCAATTGATAAAAAAATCTAAATATCAAAAGTAAAAGGTATCCATTCTTGATGGTAATCTTATTAAGTCCTCAATAATTTATATACATTTGCAATGATCACTTTTTTTCTTTAAAAATAAGATTCGAGCTCTTATTGGAGATTTTGAATGTCATGTGAAATTATTAGCCAAGTTCTATTCAATACATTCTTTAAGTTTAGCCAGCTTATTTTGTGATAAACTATAGATTGGTCCAAATGGTAATTAGGCTCTTTTTTGAAGATTAATTAAATAATCATAGAGATGATGTTTCTAAAAAATATCTATATTTTCTTTTTCAAAGATATTTAATAATCTTGATATTAGCTTGAAATACTACTTGAAGTCTTTCTACTATTAGAAACATATATGATATTAATAATCAAGATGATTCTTTTTTTTGCAGCATACAAAAAAGCTCTTACACTTACAAATATGGATTTGGTTGTACTAGACTTATAACTTTCTTCTTGATTAACATCACTCTTAGTTATATTCTCAAAAAAGCTAAGTTTATAAAAAAATCCAACTTATTCAAAGGCTTTATTTTTTAAAATATGATCAACTTAAAATAATTAGATTAGAAGGAGATTTAATAAAATTAAAATCATAAAGGTATTATAATCATTAGTTCTTATTTCTATAGGAAGAGTTTATGAATAATATTTCTAAAAGACAATAGATAACCATCTATGATTTCTATATAAAAATATTTAGTTTTCTTCACTAAGGATATACTATGTCTTTTAACAAATTCTTCATCTATAAAACAAGCTGAGATTCTTGAATTTAACAATATAGAGGCTTTATGATATTCAGGTTCTAAATAAAAATCTATTATAAAATAAAAAGAAGATTTTGAAGAAAAAATAGGACCTTCATTAGGTATTGTATAAGATTCTAGTTACATGGTTCTTATTGTAGTTAGACAAACTCATTTTTTGACATGTTATCTTTTGATAACCAAATTTTTTATTTTATAGTTGTGGTACTTCTTTGGACAATATTGAGCAATGTGCTTAGATTTTCAATAATATAAGTACAATCTTTCTTGATAACAACGATTCTTTTCTTGTTTAGTAAGAAGTTTGAAATATATTGAATTAATTTGCATATCTTGTACTTTTAAATGTATGTTTTGAAAAAATATTCGTGTCTCCATCAAATTATAATAATATTGAGGTCTACTTGTGGAACTCTCAAATTAAAATTTAAAAAGTCAATTGTGACTTTTTTTAGTAAATTCGATTATTTCACCTAATTTTTGAGGATCATGTAAGTTAAGCATTAATTTATTTATCTTATATTTTAATCCTTAAAAATTTTTGTTAATGAATGCAACATTATTTTACTTGATATCAATTATAAGTTATCAAATTTATAAAACATATGACATTACAAATCAATTTTTTTGATACAAAATATGGATCTTATTAGTTGTAATACAAATTACATCATAGTTTCCATACATGGATCAAAACTCCATAAAAATAACTCTAAATTATGTAATATTGAATCACATTATTTAAAAAAAGATAAAAATTATGATAATAAAAAAATTAATAGAATAATTTAAATAAATCTGACTTGTGATCTTAAAATTGGATAGCTTTGTAGTTGAAGTTCAATTGCAAATTTTACTTGATTTATAAATTTTCAAAATTTTGATCTTGTACCATCAAATTTTTCAAATAAGAAAATTTTTGGTTTTTTAATGCTTGAATAATATTCCACTATGGGAGAAATAATATGATTTGGTATAAATATTGAAGCAACTCCAATCATCTCTATATCTTCACTTCTAGCCAATCTTGTTGCTCTTTGTGGTAGTAAATGTTGTTGATGCATGGCAAACATTAATTTTATTAATTACTCTTACATTTGTGCCATTACACTATTTATTTCAATAAATTCTACAATGATAATACAATAGGAAAGAAAATATCTAATATATCTCATGATAAATTAAAAAAGGTTAAAAAAATTCTAAAAATAATATTAATTTAGAAATAAGTAATCTACAACTTCTAATATACTTATGTCTTATAAAAAAAGAATAATCTACTCTTAATCAAAAATAGATAAAGCTCTAATATTGTAAGTACATTCTTGACATTTTGTCAAAGACAAGAACTTGATAAAGATAAATAAATAAGACTATTCTCAAAGAAAGATAAAAAAATTGAAATAAGAAAGCATGTATATTTAAGAAGAAACTAGAATTGCTAGTTCTAAAAGATAAGAAAAATTAGAGATCGTTGAAACTAGACTAGGAGCAAGAAAGAAATTGACAAGATGATGAAGGCTTTATTCTTGCCTTTATATATACTATCTAACTAAGGGCTATATGGAAACATTCTATAAGACCTTTGACATGTGTCTAATTTGCAAAACATGTGTCTTAACTTGTAAGGCAAGTTTCTTATACGTGTGCTACATAATTAACTTGTATCACAAGTTACCAACATGTACGATACATGGCTAGCTTGTTGGTGAAGTATTTAATCTACCAATCATCTTTAGATACATACAAAAGTAAACTACATCTATAAAGCTTTTAAGAAACTTGTCTAAAAGATATCAAATTAATCTAATTTTATCTACTTTTATTTATTCATATTATTTAGATAATTATTTGAATAAATATATATGTCTATAATAGCTATCTTATTAATTTGAAATTAGTTATATTCTATAAATATATAAATTATTTTTTTATTGAAAATTTTTCTATTATAAATATTATTTTATCAATGTTGAAATATCTATGATTAATTGTCATTATAACTTTGTTGTTTCTCTGTTATTACTTTTTTGTGATTATTATTTTGATTGTTGTAATCATTTTCTTTAGTGGATTTTTGTTGTCCCTTAATTGTAAATTTGTTGTGTCTTAGTTGTGATTTTTTTTTGTTAAAGAAAAAAATTATTATTTGATATATTTTGAATAATAAACAATTAATTTTATACATATGTCTTCTACTTTATAATAAGCATGATTTTTACTTAATATGATGGTGCCTTAATTTTTGCTACATATAATAGTAAAATAAATTAGAAAAATTTTAAATCATGTAGTAATTTTTGCATCTATATAACTTTATCAATAGCTTTAGCTATTTCTTTATATTAATATTTTATGTAAGATTTTAAAATTATATTTTTTTTCTTTTTACTATGCCAAAAATTAATATCTCTAATGTAGATTTGCAAGTGTCTTTATTGTTGGTCCAATTGGCATCAAAAAAACTATGTAAAGTATTTTTATTAGCTTATTATTAATATGTAATATATATATATATATATATATATATACATATATCCTTGATATATTATATAGTACCTTTTAAAGTTTGAATATGTAATAAGTTGGGGCATGATAGATATTGAACCAAATTATTAATTATGTAGGCGCAATTTGGTCAAGAAATCCACAATAGCATACATTAAGTTGTGAATCATGTAATAATAAGGATATGAATTGATGTAAGCTTAATTTTTATTAAAATATTCATATCTATTTAATCAATTTTTATTTTGTATGGATATAATTATTGAATTATAATTGAACATGTTATATTTTTATAGCTTAGATATTATATATTTTTTCTGATATAGTATAATCTAATCTTATAATTAATTTTTAATAATAAAATTTCTAATAGTAAAATAAATTTTATCTATGTCACTTTTTTCAAATTCTTAGTAAAATAAATTTGTTTAAAAACTTAATATTATTAATAATAATAAAATCATCAATGTAAAGAATTAAAATAATAAAATCACCATCATTTTTTTAATATATATATTGGTATCAACTTTAAATTTAATATAAACATGTAATGTTAAATATTAATGAAAACAAAGATATACAAGAATATTGTTTGAAGTCAAATAATGATCTTAAAAATTTATAAACTAAATTAGTATAAGTTGGTAAAAATAAACTTTTAAGAATTGATACATAGAGTCTTTTATTAATATAGCCATTTAAAAAAATAAATTTAACACCAAATTGATGGATTTCTAAATTATATTGAGTAACCAAAGTTAGGAGAACTTTAGTAGAATTTAACTTAAAAATAAGTAAAAATATTTTTGTATAATCCTCTCTTTGGATTTAAATAAAGCCTCTAGAAAATTAGTCTTGCTTTATATTTGTCTATGATGCCATTAACTTAGATTTTTATTTTAAAAACCTATTTGGTATGCTCTACAAGTTCTAAGTTTGAAAGATATATCAATTTTAACTTGGGCTTTTGGATTTTGATATTGTAGATTCTTTTAGAATTTTAAAAATATCAAAAATAAATTTATAAGTTGAATATTTTAATTAATTAATTTAATTAATTTAAAAAATATATACATCTGGAAATATTAAAGATTAAACTATTTTAAATTTCAAGTTGGCTTTTCAAATAAATAAAAATTTGTAAGGTTTGATTTGGTCCACTTTTTATTTTGGATATTTATAAATCTTAAGATTGATTTAAAATATTCTATAAATTTTTTGATTTTTGGCTATGAGACCTATAACTTGAAATTTATTTTATTTTAATTTTTTTTTCTTAAAAGTATTTTAGATTGAAGTATATTCCTATTTATAATATTTTTATTTCTAATAGAATACTTAAAATCTTTGTAAGTCTATAATATAGAAGATACAAGGTTTTTAAAATTACATAATATTTTTTAATAAATATGTATTAAAGACAAGAATTCGATGATAGCAAATAATCAAGTAAGACTTTTCTTAAAGAAGTTTGATAAAATAAAATAAAAAAATGTGTATATTAAAAATAAATTAAAAATGCTATTGTCAAAAGATAAGAAAACTAAAGATTCTTCAATCTAGACTAAAGCAAGAAAAGAGTTGATAAGAAAGAAGAAGGCTTCACTCTTGCTTCTATATATACTATCCACTTAAGAACTATGTGGTGATGTTCTATAGGACCTCCAATATGTGTTGACTTTGCAAGCCACATGTCTTAATTTGTAAGGCAAGTTTTTTATATGTGCACCACATAGTGAGTTTGTTCTACAAGCTACATACATATTTAACACGTGGCTAATTTTTTGATCAAATTTTTAATCTAAAAGTCAACTATAAACATATGTAAAGTCAAAATTAAATCTATAAAGCTTCTCAAAAGCTTGTCTAGAAGATATTATGAAATTAATCTATTATTATTTATTTTTATCTATTATTACTCAATAATATAGATAATTATTAGAATAAGTATGTATGTCCATAACATTACCTTTCATTCTAGGAATGAGTTCCTTAAGGCACAATCATCATATGTTGAAGAAATCTAAGTTATAACAAATTGTGTTTGCCACATACTTTGATCTATATTCTCTTTGAAGATGGTTGATAAGTCCTCTCAACCATTGATAATATCTCATATCAAGGTAAAAGACTACTTTATTATTTGATCATTGTTGACGCCTTTGTAACTTCTTTTAAATAAAATATTTAGAATATTATCAAAAGTTGTTCTTACTTCTAATAAAACCACCAAACATTGGCAATCTTTTCTAAGGTCGTGATACTAAAAATGTTATATATCACCATCTATATAAGAAGAATATGTTTTTAAAGATCTTCATCTCGATTACATCATCTTGAAGGTTGAGACAATTATAATGTCTCATCAAACAAGTTAGCAAATGATACCTCTTTAGTTGAATCTGTTGATTATTCCATAGACATACGCATGTAAGCTAGTAATTACATGTATAAATAAATAGAAGTAAGTAAAAATAGATTTAAATAAGTTAATTCTATAATATTTACTATGGAAGCTTTTTAGAAGCTTTATAGATGCTACTTTGACTTTATAGGTGTCTTTAATTGATTTTTTGGATTAGAAACGTGGTCAACATGTTGGCCATGTGCCACATATGTTGGTATCTTAAAGACCAAGCTAATTATGTAGCCCACACGTAGAAAAACTTACCTTAGAAGTCAAGGCATGTATCCTACAAAGTCAACACATATTGAAGGTCTTATAGAACATTGCCGCATAGTCTCTAGTTAGATAGTATATATAAAGACAAGAGTGAAGCCCTCTTCACTCTTGTCAACTTCTTTCTTGCTTTTAGTCTAGTTTCAAGGATCTTTAGTTTTCTTGTCTTTTGGCAATAGCCAATTCCAGTTTCTTTCTTAATATACATATTGAGTTATTTCTATTTTGT
The DNA here is from genome assembly GCF_059467195.1 of Physcomitrium patens. Lineage (NCBI taxonomy): Eukaryota > Viridiplantae > Streptophyta > Bryopsida > Funariales > Funariaceae > Physcomitrium > Physcomitrium patens. The sequence goes on from NC_143411.1 coordinate 5,264,211, forward strand.
CATCTTTCTTTGAGAGAAGTTTCACTTGTTTATTTGTCTTTATGAAGTTCTTGTCCTTGACAGATGGACAAAGAGTACACTTATAATATTAAAGCTTTGTCTAATCTTGATTAAGAGTAGATTATCCCTTTCTCTTGATAAGACATAAGCGTATTAGAAGTTATAGATTATCCTCTTCTAAACTGATATTGTCTTTAGTATTTTCTTTATTTTCAAGTCTTCTCTTCTATTTGTCTTAAGCAAAATTAGACAACTTTTTTTTTCTAAGTGTTATCATGGCAAAACTCGTTGAAATGAAGAGTGCAATGGCACAAATGCAAGAACAATTGAAGGAATTAATGCTTGTGATGCATCAACTCAAATTACCACCATAAGAAGCAATAATATTGGCAAGAAGTGAAGATATAGAAATGATTGGAGTTGCTTCATCATCTACACCAAATCATGTCCCTTTTCCTATGGTCGAATACCCTTCTAGTATTAGAGAACTAAGAATTGCCCTACCCAAGAAGTTTGATGGGACCAAATGAAAGTTTAGAAGATTTATCAATCAAGTATAACTTATGATTGGACTTCAACCCCAAAGCTATCCAACTCCAAGATTGCAAGTTAGATTCATTGGTATGCTTCTTTCAGGTTCAACATTATTATGGTTTTCATCTTTTCTTGAACAATGAGATTCAATATTGAATAATTTCATAGGCTTTTTTGGCGGAGTTTCGATCCATGTATAGAGAACATGATGTAATTTGTGTTGCAACCAATAAGATTTATATTTTATAATAAGGCAATCGATCAATAACGTTGTATGCTTCATAGTTTTGACAACTTACAACTGATATCAAGTGGAATGATGCTGCTTTTGTTAGCCAATTTCTCTACGGATTACAATATGAGGTAAAAAAATTAATGTTCAACTTATCTAATTCTCAAACATTGAGTCAAGCAATTGACTTTGTTGTGAAGTGCGACAATCACCTTTTTGAATTCTGATCTGAGAACCGTACAAGTAGACTTGAATGTTACTATAATTCAATGGCAACACCAACATCTCTTCAACACATACATTCAAAAGTAGAGGATATGCAAATTGATGAGGTATATTTCAAACCTCTTATTGAGCAAAAAAAGACTTGTCATTGTCACGAAGGATTGTGCTTATATTATGGAAAATCTAAGTACACTACTCAACATTGCCCAAAGAAGCAATACAATCATAAAATGGAGAGTATGACGATCAAAAAAGATAGCATGTTGAAAAAAAAATTTGTCCAACTTCAATAGGGATTATGTGGTTGGAATCTTGTATAACACCTAGTGAAGGTCCTATTCTCTCCTCAGATCTCTCTCCATATTTTATGATAAATATTATTCTAGGACCTAAACATCACAAAGCCTCTGCCTTGCTAGATTCAAGAGTCTGAACATGTTTCTTAGATGAAGAATTTGCTAAAAGATATACCATACTTTTAATGAAGAAAACTAAACCTGTTCATGTAAAAATCATAGATGGTCGTCCGTTGTCTTCAAAAGATGTTATTCATGAAATTCTTCCTATAGAAGTAGCAACTAATAGTCATAGTAGCTTTGTAATATTTAATATCATTAGATCTCCCTCTAATCCAATCATTTTAGATTTATCATAGCTAAAAAAATATAATCCTAAAATAGATTGAACTTCTCATAATCTTGACTTTCTTGAAAGTATAACTAAGAGTATAGTTAATCAAGTAGAAAGTCATAAGTCTAGTACAATTAAATCTATATTTGTAGGTGTAAGAACTTTCTTGCATATTACAAAAGAAGGATCTCAGTGTGTCATTTATGCCACACCTATTTCTACTAGTGGAAAGACTTTAAGTGGCATTCCAAGCCAATATCAAGATTTTAAAGATGAATTTGAGAAGAAAAATGCGGATATTCTTCCAGAACATCATACCTATAACTGCTCAGTTGACCTTCAAGAAGGAGCACAACCGCCATTTGGACCAATCTATAATTTATCACAAAATGAGTTGACTGAACTCAAGGAGTATATTGAAGAAAATCTGGCCAAGAACTTCATACGCCATTCCAAATCTCTAGTAGGAGCTCTAATTTTATTTGTGAAGAAAAAAGATAGACCATTACGGATATGTCTTGATTATCAAGGACTCAATAAAATCACCATTATGAATAAGTATCCGCTATCTTTAATATCTGAACTCCTTAATCAGTTGAATCAAACTAAGATCTATAGACAAATAGATCTATGAGGAGCATACAATCTAGTACGCATCAAATAAGGAGATGAATGGAAGACTATATTTCGAACAAGGTATGGACATTTTGAATACAATATCATGCTTTTTGGACTTACAAATGCACCAGCAGCATTCCAACATCTAATGAATGATGTCTTTTGAGAGTTTTTAGATGATTTTATTATCTGTTACCTAGACAACAACTTAATCTATTCTAAGAATACAAAAGAACATGAACTTTATATTTTTCATGTGTTACAAAAACTAAGAGATGTGGGACTTTATGCCAAGATAGAAAAGTTTGTATTTTACACTACTCAAGTCGATTTCTTAAGATATATCATTTCAAATGATGGATTTATGATGGATCCTAAAAAAATTCAAACTATTATGGATTGGAAGATCCCAAAAATAATAAGAGATATCCAATGCTTTTTGAGATTTGCTAACTACTATGGGATCTTCATTAAAGGCTTTTCTCAAGTTACAGCTCTACTTACATGGTTGACTTGTAAAGACAAACTTCAATGGAATCAAGAAGCAGAAGTAGCATTTGAAGCTTTAAAGACACACTTTGTTTTTGCAACAATCTTGTATCACGTTGATTTTTCTAAGCCATTTTTCATAAAAATAGACACATTGGACTTTGCTTTGGATGCTATATTGTCACAAATGAGAACAAATGATAAACTACATCCAATAGCTTTTTATTACAAAAAAATTTCAGCAATCGAGATCAACTACAAGATCCATGACAAAGAACTACTTACAATTGTAGATTTGTTTGAAGAATGGTGTCATTATCTAGAAGATGCTTCTAACTCAATTATTGTGTATACGGAACATAAAAATCTTGAATATTTTATGTCAATACATATTTTGAATTGTTGTCAAGGTTGTTAGAATATGCCTTTGTTAAGATTTAAATTCAAGTTCACTTATTGACTAAGAAAAAAATAAGGTTTTTTAGATGCACTCTCTAGACGACTTTACCTTGTACCAAAGGAAGAAGATGCTGATTTTGATCAACAATAGACAATTCTCTTGAAGCCACAACATCTTCATCTTCGAGCAATGAAATCAACACTAACTGTTGATTCAACTTTCATTAAGCTAGTTCACTCAAGTATGTCTTCTGATCCTCTTATTTGTGATATTAAGAGAAATCCTTCAAAGTCTCATGATACTTCTAATTTTGAATTTAAGAATAATCTACTATATTTCGAAGGACGCATATATATTTGAGAAGATGAAGCTCCATTACGTATTCTTCAAGCTCGTCATAACTTTCCAACAGCAAGATATTTTGGGTACAATAAAACTTTAGAATTAATATCTAAGGACTTTTGGTGGCTACAAATGTAGAAAGCAGTCAAAGATGTTGTACAATCTTGTGAAGTTTGTTCAAGATCAAAAACTCTTTGTCATCAATCTTATGGACTTCTTCAGCCATTATTCATTCCAGAACAACCATAGTCTTCTGTTTCTATGGATTTCATCATGGATCTTCCAATCTCAAGTTCTTATGACTCTATATTCGTGATAGTAGATTATTTTACCAAGATGGTATATTTTATACCATGTACAAAATCCATCACAGGTGAAGAAACAACTAAGCTCTTTTTTGACATTATCTATCGCTATCATGGATTACCCAAGGATATTATATCGGATAGGGGAACTTAGTTTGTATCAAGATTTTGGCGGTCTCTTTTCAAGATTCTAAAAGTGGATATAAAACTATCTTTGGCATTCCATCCTCAAACTAATGGACAAACGGAGTGTGTTAATCAAGTTTTGGAGCAATATTTATGATGTACCATTAACTATCAACAAGATGATTGAACAACTCTTTTACCATTGGCAGAGTTTGCTTATAATAATATGGTACATTCTTCTACAAAACAAACACCTTTCTTTGCCAATTATGATTATCATCCATGAATTGATATTTTTGAATTTTCAAAAGTTGATAATCCTGTGGCAAAAGATTTAGCAATTCATTTGTCAAAGCTACATGCAACGATGAAGGCGTATTTAGAAGAAGCTCAAGAACAACAAAAGATCAATGCAGATGTCTATCAAAAAGAACAACCACCATTCCACATGGATAATAAGGTATGGTTACTTTGTTGCAATATCAAGACCACTTGTTCTTGTGATAAGTTGGACTATTGAAGGCTTGGACCATTTTCTATTTTTCCACAAATCAATCTAGTTGCATATCGTTTACACATATTGGAGTCAATAAAAATCCATCCGATATTCCACATGTCTCTTCTTCAACCATAAAAAATAATGGACATAGCAAGAAAAAGACAAGATCCACCTCCTCCTATAAAAGTGGAAAATAATGAAGAGTTTGAAGTGGAAGAAGTCTTAGATTCAAGGCAGCGTCGAAATAAATTAGAATATCTTATCTATTGATACAAATATGATATTAGTGAATGTATACAAGAGCCAATAAAGAATCTTGCAAATGTAACAAAGACAGTGGAGGCTTTTCATTGACGACATGCATCAAAATCAAGATGAAAATCTTTTTTATAAAAGAAACAAGATCTAGGTAAGATAATATTTTACTTTAAATCCTTGTTTGTAGCTTCTTTGTTTTTGTGACTCTGAGGAAATAGAGAACCAACAACTAGTGGGTTTTACTTGAGAGTCTTCATTTGTTGACCTCCCGGATGAGACTTTAGAATTGTCACAACCTTCAAGATGATGCAATCGAGATGAAGTTCTTCAAGAATGACATGTTCTTCTTCAAATAGATGGTGAGATACAACACGTTTGATATCACAACCTTAGAAGGGACTCTCGATACTTGGTGATTTTACTAGAGGTAGGAACAACTCCTAACGATGTTTCAAATGTTTTATTTAAAAGAAGTTATGAAGGCCTCAACAATGATCAAATAACTGGGTGGTCTTCTTATCCTAATATGGGAACCTATGGATGGTTGAAAGGCCCTATCAATCATCTTCAAAGAGAACAAAGATCAAAGTATGTGGCAAATACAATTTGTCACATCATAGATTTCCTCAACATATGATGACTACTCTTTGTAGAACTCATCCCTAAAAGGGGGGTTAATGTCATGGACATATGCATGTAAGCTAGTAATTATATGTATAAATAAATAGAAGTAAATAAAAGTATGTTTAAGTAAGTTAATTCTATAATATTTACTATAGAAGCTTTCTAAAAGCTTCATAGATACTGCTTTGATTTTATACGTATCTTTAATTGATTTTTTGGATTAAAAATGTGGTCAACAAGTTAGCTATGTGCCATACATGTTGTTAGCTTGAAGACCAAGCTAACTATATGGCCCATATGTAGAAAAACTTGCCTTATAAGTCAAAGCATGTATCCTATAAAGTCAACACATATTGGAGGTCCTATAGAACATTGCCATATAGCCTCTAGTTAGATAGTTATATAAAGACAAGAATGAAGCCTTCTTCTCTCTTGTCAACTCCTTTCTTGTTTCTAGTCTAGTTTTAAGGGTCTTTAGTTTTCTTATCTTTTGGCAATAACCAATTCTAATTTCTTTCTTAATATACATATTAAATTATTTCTATTTTATCATCTTTCTTTAAAAAAAGTCTCACTTATTTTTTTTTTTTTATCAAGTTCTTGTCCTTGATAGGTTGTTAGTTCTCTAACTCTTTAGTGCCACAATATATAAAAAAGATTTAAATAAAGAAAAAATATAGAATATTATCTTTTTTTGATCTTATTTCTTTTATAGCAAAGATTTACTATTCTTCATTTAGATTTGATGGATGTAGTTGATGAAAAGCCTTCACTTTATTTACTGCATTTGTAAGTTTCTTTGCTAGTTTCTCTGTATGTTTATTAATATAATATTTGTATTAATAAATAAGATATTCTAACTTATTTTGGTACTGCTTTAAATCTAAGACTTTTTCAACCTCAAATTCTTCATTATTATCTATTTTTATAAAAAGAAGTGATAATTTTTTTTTATATATATTTATTATCTTGTATGGTTTAAAAAAAATATGAAATATAGAATAGATCTTTATTGATTCCAATAAGTATAATCAATAAGCAACTAGATTGATTTGTTCACAAATAGGTAAAGGTCCAAGCTTACAATAGTCCAACTTATCTTAAGGATAGGTAGTCTTGATATTACAATAACATAATCATAACTTATCATCCATGTTAAATTATGGTTATTCTTTACAATAGATATCTACATTTATCTTTATTATTTTTAAACTTTTTTTAATTATGCCTTCATTATTGTATATAGCATTGACAAATAATTTGCCAAATCTTTTGTTATAGGATTATTAATTCTTAAAAAGTCAAAAGAATCTAATTGTAGATGTTAATTATAATTAATAAAAAAAGATATTTAATGAATAGAAGAATATATCAAATTATTATAGGCAAACTCTATCAATGGCAAAAGTATTGTTTAATCATCTTATTGGTAGTTGATGGTATATCTCAAATATTACTCCAAAATTTAATGAATATGCTCTATTTATTTATCAGTTTGAAAATAAAAGGCCAAAAATAACTTTATATCTATCTTTAGAATATCAAAAAATATTTTTTAAAATCTTGAAACAAATTGAGTCCTTCTATCTAATATAATATCCTTGGATAATCCATAATAGCTGTGATTGCTCATTTTACTTATTCCGTAAGAAACCTCCCAGCATAAACCCGTATACGGAGATTCAAACAGAGGGAATGACTAGTTGCTTAAGCGTTCATGTTAGGGTCACACAATCAATTACCTCTTGAATGTATCATCTCTATTTCCAATATCTGAACACACAAGGAAACTATAATCTCCTCCTTCACCTTATCAGTCTCTTCTTTACAACAATTCAGTCATACTAATAACTGCTATTTCTACCAATATATTCTCCCTCATAATCTCCAACTGTAATATTGCACCCTCATAGCTTTCAGCACACAATTATCCTTGTTCCAATCATTGGAATTCTTCACACAGAACTGCCATTCACATTACAGTGTTTCACACAAACACAAACTCATTCTCTCTGCTGAACTACAATTAGATTTCAGCATTCAATCTTTCTTCTTCTCAAATAATACCAATCACATTTCCATTCCATAATTCACTTCACAATATTCAAAAACTTTCAATCCTCTTATTCAAAGAAAATAACAAACAAAAGAAAAGAGGTAGCACCAAGCTTACCCCGGCTCACAACTCTCACAGTCTGGCATTTTCTTCCCCTCTCCCATCCTCCTTATACTACCCCAAGATACCAACTCCTATACTATAAATGATAACTACTTTTCTTGACTATTCATCCATTCTACCTACTGAACCACCTTTTCAGCAGTTATCTATCCCTGTTTACACTATACACTAGGTATCTACATTCTAAAAATAACTACTTATTTTACATAGCCCCACTCCTAACTGTGTAGCGTCTTCGCAAACACTCAATTGATATCTATCTAAAAATTATCTAATAAAATTCTACAAAAATTGCGATCCCTTTGGCCTATCTAATTAATCAATTGCCTCGATATCTATTATTGGTTCCACCGATTCCGTTTCCAACTGCAAATCTTCATCCTCCTCCAATCCTTCCATCGGCTTCTGCCTCAACTGAGCTGAAAGGTCTTCATTGTACTCGCCCTGTTCACGGACTTGAGCTTCCAATTTCAGGATCTAGACATCTCTCAATTCCAACTGGTGCTGAAAGTGACTCCTCTCTTTTGGAACTTCGAGAACTGGGAATGTCGATACTTATGCTTGACCAATATTGACTAAATCCTCTGCCAATCTTGTCACCTCGATGTTCAAGGCCTCAATTTCAGCCCTTAAGTGCTCCTTTTCACATCTGTATTGGTCACTGAATACCAATTTCTCTTGTGCCAATAACTCGATCTTTTCTCGTTCCATTACCAACTGACCCTTTACTTTTTTCAGTTCTAAAATTGAATGACTGCGAGCCCGAAATAGTTCTTGCCTGTGGGTCTCCACCATGCATTCTCTTTCTTTGTCCCAAGCTTCTTGTTGTTTCCTAATTTGTCGCTTCAATAGCAGCTTGGATTCCCCATTCGCCTGGATGATCCGTTCTTGCTCTTCAATTCTTCGAGTCTGCTCAAATATCACCTTTTTGCTTGCCTCTAATTCCTGTTTACCACTGCCCTCTACATCCAATGCTCGTACCATGTAATGTATTTGTGAAATGCACTTCAATAAAGAATTTTTAAGATGTATGCCTTCCGACAGTCGGCCCTGTGGAAACGCTAATTGATTGATATCTAACAACGTCGGGACTTCATTCTCCTCCTCCACCACCAAACGAATTGGATCCGTTTTCGGTGCCACTGGACGACTGGATTTCCCAATTTCATGTATTACCTCCGTTGTCGTATTACGTGCTTTCCTGCTCGAGAACGCGCCGGGCATCTGGCTGTAGAAGGTAGTATGGAGATTCGCCGATAGTCAAGCAGTCTATCAGTTTTTGACTGCTGGAATATAAACGACTGCAACAATGTACCGTAAATCTATACGGGTGCTCTTCGACTGCTTGTCGGAGTCCTTTTTGCCCCAGCCGGTAGGTCTCTAGACGTTACAGAGAACCCCGTACAACCCAAACTGTTAACCTTGAATACTGCTTTGTACTTACGATCTTGTATCCACTGACTGTCTTGTTAGATTAACCCAATAAATTTCATTCACTCCGCATACTCAATCCTATAGACACCCTTTTAATCCTTCAATCACAGACGTAACTCGATTTCACAAAACAGTCAAGAGTATTCAAACCCACTTCATTTAAAAATCCCGATTCACCATTACAACACTGACTTCAGCAGCGATTGCCTCAGTCTTCCCCAAAACTCTACGAAGAAGAAAAATCCAAATCCTATGTCTTTCCTTCCCCGACCCGAAGCATGAAGCTCCTCTCTCTAATTCCCTTGATCTTCAAAAACCTCCCATCCCCCAATATAAAAATCCACACCACTCCAAAACTATATCCCCCCTAATCTTATCCTCTGAATTTCTTCAATCTTCCGTCTTAGATCCGAAATTGGCTCCCACCTCAAGCTTTCTCCTCCGTTTTTACCTTTAAAAAATCCATTTACCGAAAACAACGTTCCCTGAGACGGCACAGAGAACAAGACAGCCTGAAACAGAATCGAACCCCGTAATCGGGACCACATTGAGTCGCCCGACCAATTCAGGTCCTATATTGGGAAAGATGCCCGTAGTAACCTGGATTTCCCGTAACTAGACTGCATTGGGTTGCCCCACCAATACAGGTCTCATATTGGGTAAGAGGACCCGGATTGGATTCTCGAAATTGGATCCAATTGGCTCCTCGAACCCGTCGTGTGAATTGGTCCTTCTCTTCCTGCTGACTCCCGTTATTGGAATCGAACGGGGCATTCCAATATGCCCCGGCTGACTGTAACGGAGTCACTGAACCTGACCACTCAGTATTTGTACTGGAGTTGGTCGATGCTCCCAATATTCGAGATAACTGAATATTAATAAAATTCCCCTTTCTTTTTATTTTCACTGTATACTCGTGTTACAACACGACATCCACCCCCTCTGAACCTGTGCATCCTCCGGTATGCACCAATTTACCCAATTGCTGTTTGATTCAGAATATATCCCCTACGTCTTTGTCCAGTTCGTCTTCGTCACCTTCATTATCCATATCACTTTCATCTTCTTGCTGCGGAATCTCTGTACCTTCATTAAGGTCTTCCATATTCATCTCTGCGTGTCTTCGTTTAAATATTTTTACTCTCTTCCCTGCAATTGGTATTTTCAATTTTGTACCATCTAACTCCCGTAATGAGTAAGTCGCATTATCATGAACAGTTGTTACAACATATGATCCAAACCAACGTTTTGAAAATTTCCGCAAAGTACTATGTTGATTATCCAGACTATTGTCATAAACAAGTACCCAGTCACCTTCCTCGATTGCTTCTGGTCTCAATCGATGTTGCTTATCGAATCGCGCCTTGTTTTGTAACCTTGCTCTTTTTAACCTTTCCAATGCTATCTGGACATCTTCCGTTCTTTGCTCCAATTGTCGAATCCTAATAGCCAGAAATTCTTCTCTTGTCAATCCATCTTCCCATGGTAGCATACTCCAAGTAAGTACCTTTTCTTCAATCGGCATAATTGGTTTTTGACCTGTCATAAGTTCTACTGGCATATATCCTGTCACCGAACTATGTGTTGTTCGATCAGCCCATAATGCAAATGACAAAAGCCGTGGCCACTCTTTAACCTTCCCATTACAAGCTTTAACCAATGCTTTCACAATCGGCGGGTGACCGCGTTCGCTTTTCGCATTCCCTTCCGGATTATAAGCAGTAGTAAGTAATAGTTTAATTCCACATTTTTCAAAGAACTTACGAGCTTCTTGTGCATTTAATTCTCCACGATCTGCAGTGATTTTTCCTACGCACCCGTAACGGCAAATGACATCTTCAAGCAAAAACCTACAAATCCCTTCTGTAGATTTTGTCCTCAATGCTCTTCCTTCTACTTGATTTGATAAATCTTCACGAGCTAAAACCAAATATCTCATCTGCCATAACCCAACCGGCATAATAACCAAATCAACAATCCATTTAAAATGAATAGCCAGAGGATACGTAGGATGAAGACCATCTCGATGTCGGATATTAGAATACGATTGACAGATTTCACATGACTCTACAAATGAGAGCACATCTCGATACATATTTTTCTACCAATATCGTTCCTTGAGTTTAGCAAAAGTAGCCCAGATTCCTCTATGGCCTGCCCATAAACTATCATGAAACTCCTTTAATAATTTTAGTTTTTCTTTCCTTTTGCCTATCACTCATTGTGGCATCCCAATTCCTTTCTTCGGTCTCTTCCATAAGAATCCATCTCGAAGTAAAAATCCATATGCTTTTTTTCTTATTTGTTTGAATTTTTCTGTAGACCAATTCCCCTGCTTAGACAAGGTATTCAAATAATGACCAATATCCAATAATTCTCCTTCATAAGATTCTTCAAGAAATAGCTTGTCTTCTCTGTTGAGATTTGATATTGAATAGAATTTCAATCCGACATCATCAATGTCTTCAACCATTTCGTCCTCCCTCTCGTATCTTGCTCGAGATAGCATGTCTGCTACTAAATTGTCCTTTCCAGTGATATGCTTAAATTCTGGATTTAGTGACTTAATATAAGCAATCCATCTCAACATTGCAATATCTGGCGTTGAACAGTTAATAATCATTCCAAGCAATGGCAAGCAATCTGTTTCAATTACTACTACTGCCCCAATCAAATAGTCCTTTTCAGCTTTCATAGCCGAAACGACTCCCCAAAGTTCTCTTTTGACTTGCGAATATGCACGCTGACGAATACTTAAAACTTTAGCTCCAAATCGAACTGCAAATCTACTCCCATTCGAATCATCTTGACCCACAGCCCATCCAACGGCAATTGGACTAGCGTCTACAGTAAGAATCACTGGTCTATTGCACTTATAATCAACCTTCCTCAATATTAGAGGTGACATCAAAAATTTCTTCAATCTTTGCATTGCCTGAATATGCCTTTCTTCCCATTCAAATCGGTAACCCTTGCGTAACAGTTCATATAATGGATCCGCTATGTGAGCAAAATGAGGGATCCAGATTCGATAAAATACACATGCACCCAAAAACCTGCGAACCTCTGTTAAAGAACCACAATCCTCTTTCATCCTTCCAATTGCATCAACTTTAGTCGGATCTGGTTTTCTTCCGTAAGATCCGCATAAATGTCCAACAATTACAACCTCTCGCACTCCAAATACGGACTTCATACCCGATAATGTAAGATGAACTTCTCCAAGCCGAGTTAAAATCTTTTCACAATCTTGTATATGATCAACAACATATCTGCGACACCCCCTCGTATCTAAAGTTTCATCCTTGTCTCCTTCTCTGCACCCTTTTATAGGAACATCATCCAGAAAAGGCACAGTATTTTCCGGGATAAAATCTCTCAATACCTTATTCATCCCATTCATCATATGCGCAACTGAGTTAGTCGCGCCTTGAGGAAGAGTGCACATTCTAACCAATCCAAGCGGTGTCCTCATCGTTGTCATATCTCTACTTCCTTCGGCAAGTTGAAATTGATCATAACCTGAATACAAATCACCCATTGAATAGATCGCCCTTCTAGCAAACGCCTCAGCAAATTCATCCACAATAGGTCCAATTTCTGCATTCCTGACAGTTACAGCATTCACCGGCTGCATATCTTGAATAAACCGCAGTGACCCATTCTTCTTAGGTACCGTAAACCATCGACTGGAATACGGCACAAATGAAGGTTCCAATATTTTCATCTTTATCTTTTCTTTCAATAATTCAACCAATTTAGGTAAATGTGCCCTCGGTACTGGAATCGGTCTTAGATTCCAAGGTACATGCGGTACAGTGAAGATAACCATAGGTGTTATAATATTTGGTTCCACACACCCAATTTCATGAGATTCGAAGGAAAACGATCTACCTTGTTTAGCCAACATCTTTTCGAAGCAAGTAATTTCCTCCGGCAATAAAGAACCATCAGAACCAATCTTCAATTCTTCAAAAGTCTCTTCAGTAAACTGATGTCCAATACTCATTGGATCTCTTAAACTTGCTTCTTTTGATGCTTCTCCCATTTGTTCTTTAGAATCCTCTGGTAATGGTCCGGCAACAGGCTTTACCTTCTTATCTGCCGTTTTATATCTCGTCTCTACTGTGACTTCTGGTGCTTGAAAAGATTCAAGCATGGTATAAACCTCTCTCGAATGAATCGCAACAATCTTATCATTATCTCCTAACCCAATAGATGTAATCAATTCCAATGAATCTTCCAGCCCATTTTCTTCATAAATACCTAAAATCCTCTCATCATCTTGCAATGTACCTATCTTGCGTAACTGTCCTTCAATATCATATAATCTTTTTCTTTCTTTTCTTTTAAAATCTTCAACTTTCTTATACATAATATTTCCATTCTCCAATATACCAATAAAACTCGCATCAAAGGCACCTTCATCTTGCGAGAGTACCTCCTCTTTTGTACCTCCATAATCTCGCTTTACAGTGGTACCTCCCCAAAATCCTTAAATCCTTCAACAATCTTTGGCAATGGTTTCTCCCTCAACCTATCTCGATTCCGTTCATGGTTAGGAGGTACTGTTAGAAATTGTACAGCTTTCCTCCCATCTTCGCTCCGTACCCTTGCATAAGCAGAACCATCGTCAAGTACCTTTGTTTCCATCCGTGTTGCCGTGATATAAGGTTGTCCTAAAATCAACGGATAAGACGTTGTATCTTGAACGAAGAAATGTTGCTCCGTAGCAACATCCCCAATCCGAATTTTGACATCTGGACAAGCTCCATATAATTCGCCTCGTGTGTTATTAGCTGCTCGTATTGCCCATCCATGTTCCATATCAATTGGCTATTTTTGCTTCTTATAAAGATCTTTAGACATGAGATTTATTTCAGAACCATGGTCCACCAAAGCAACTATTGGTTCTTCTATATCTCCTACCTTCACCAATACCTCAGTAGTTGCCCTTGCCCAATGCTTTCGAGTAAAATGACTCAAAGTTTCCATTTCCTTATCACTATAATCTTCGAAACTTACTCGCTGATTATACCCATTCTTTTCATTTATTGGTTGCTTGTAACCAATATCAACCTCTTCTTCATCTCTACATATTCTTGCGTCAATAGCATGACTCATTCTAGTTTCGCTCATTAATTGCCTCTTTCGCTTAATGTTGTCAATGATAACATCATGAAACTCCTTCTTTGCAATTCCCAAGACTTCTTTCAATGTGAATTCCACCTTAGCGTTTAATATACGTTCTTCCAACACCCCTTTCAAATTTGTTGCTGCTTCAATGTCAGAAAGTAGCTTATAAGCAATTGATTTGCCCTTATCTTTTGTCTCCGTTGTTTTTTCTCCCAATGATGCTGAGGTATCCTTTACAGGCAATTCTTGTGAAGCTGCCTCCCGAGCCTTGTCTCCTCGAGTTTGCCTCTTAAAAGAATTTCCTTCTCTAGTATCATCAAAATTTCTTCGTCTTTTCTCTTCCATCAAAGCTTCATGTTGGCTCTTAGCAATATATGCATGAACTGAAAGAGACTCAACGGGATCCTCCCAACCTGTTCTTCCTCGTATTGTAGCTGCAGTTCTCAATAACGCTTCTCGAGGTAATTTCCCTTCTTGCATTGTAGAAACGGCAGAAGCCCAAAACTCACTAGTTTCCGTACTTCCACCAATTTCATCATCTACTCTAGCACCATAACTTGCACTTTCTCGTGCTACTGTTTCATGCCCTTTTAAGTAATCTTGAACCAATGCTCTCATTCCTCCCTTGCCAAAATTGGTTTGAAGAAGATCCTCCCTATCTTTCAATGCTATCTTCCCATCTTTCCAGCAAATAATTCCCTGCCGTATCATATTATTAAATTCATTGCAATCTTTTCTAGTGTGTGAAGCATCATCACACCAAATGCATCTTTGTACATATCCTTGTTTTGAAACATTCTTCGAATTGTTTATAGAAGTATTCTCTTCAAGTCTTGCCAATTTGATTTGAAGATCTCGCATTCCTCGTATAATTTCTTCCATACCCATATCTGTTTTCTTTGACAAGGATGTCGAAGGTTGAACTGTAGGCATTGTCGGTGGTGTAGTACGTACTGGAGCTTTGGATGCTTGTACTTGTTTCGGAATATTACTCCTATCCTTCCTCCTTTCTTTTTTTGTAAGCAACCCCACCGCATCTTCAACGTTCTTCCACTTCGTTGTCAATCCTTCATCTTCTTCTTTGTCTTCAAGAAGGGGTTCTAATTTCTCTTACAATTCTCCATCAGCAGCTTGAAGAAATAAATCAACTTTGTTCGGCTCCAATGTCAATTTTTCTACCTTCGATAATTGAGAGTACTGCCTCTCAAATTCCCTTAGTAGCTCTGTTGCTTGAAAATTCTTATTGGGTCGTTCAATCCATCCCAGAAACAGCTTCTTAGTAACGCGATGAGCATCTTCCAAGAAATATTCGTCTTTCAATGCATGTGAAAAATCCTCCCATGAATTCCCACAATGATCCGTAATCGATGTAATGTGGTCCCTTATCTCCGGTATCGTGGCAAGTCCAAATAGTGCAACCATTTTCTTCTCAAAAACCCGATTTAATTCCATTTCACGAACATAACATCTTAAATACCTTGAAATATTCCTCCCATCAAATTGATCAATTTTATTGACCACTGCTTGCAATGCTTTGGTTGCCAAAGCTTCCTTTCGATCATTGCTTTGCTGTTGCTGCATTGACAATGAGAAGGCTTGAAACAAACTAGCGATAGATGGATCCATGTCCATACCTTGTCCTTTAGAAGACTCTCCACTAGAAACTCCTCCCAAAAATCCTTCAAAATTTTTATTTTCGTTTTCTATAAAAATAAAGATAAAATCAACCGAAATCCAATACCTTCTACCTCAAGCTTTCACGTCGGGTTCAACACTTTTTATCATATTATGTGCTTTCCTGCTCGAGAACGCACCGGGCGTCTGGCTGTAGAAGGTAGTATGGAGATTCGCCGATAGTCAAGCAGTCTATCAGTTTTTGACTGCTGGAATATAAACGACTGCAACAATGTACCGTAAATCTATACGGGTACTCTTCGACTGCTTGTCGAAGTCCTTTTTTGTCCCAGCCAGTAGGTCTCTAGACGTTACAGAGAACCCCGAACAACCCAAACTGTTAATCTTCAATACCGCTTTGTACTTACGATCTTGTATCCACTGACTGTCTTGTTAGATTAACCCAATAAATTTCATTCACTCCGCATACTCAATCCTATAGACACCCTTTTAATCCTTCAATCACAGACGTAACTCGATTTCACAAAACAGTCAAGAGTATTCAAACCCACTTCATTGAAAATCTCGATTCACCATTACAATACTGACTTCAGCAGCGATTGCCTCAGTCTTCCCAAAACTCTACGAAGAAGAAAAATCCAAATCCTATGTCTTTCCTTCCCCGACCCGAAGCATGAAGCTCCTCTCTCTAATTCCCTTGATCTTCAAAAACCTCCCATCCCCCAAAATAAAAATCCACACCACTCCAAAACTATATCCCCCCTAATCTTATCCTCTGAATTTCTTCAATCTTCCGTCTTAGATCCGGAATTGGCTCCCACCTCAAGCTTGGATCCGAAATTGGCTCCCACCTCAAGCTTTCTCCTCCGTTTTTACCTTTAAAAAATCCATTTACCGAAAACAACGTTCCCTGAGACGGCACAGAGAACAGGACAGCCTGAAACAGAATCGAACCCCGTAATCGGGACCACATTGAGTCGCCCGACCAATTCAGGTCCTATATTGGGAAAGATGCCCGTAGTAACCTGGATTTCCCGTAACTAGACTGCATTGGGTTGCCCCACCAATACAGGTCTCATATTGGGTAAGAGGACCCGGATTGGATTCTCGAAATTGGATCCAATTGGCTCCTCGAACCCGTCGTGTGAATTGGTCCTTCTCTTCCTGCTGACTCCCGTTATTGGAATCGAACGGGGCATTCCAATATGCCCCGGCTGACTGTAACGGAGTCACTGAACCTGACCACTCAGTATTTGTACTGGAGTTGGTCGATGCTCCCAATATTCGAGATAACTGAATATTAATAAAATTCCCCTTTCTTTTTATTTTCACTGTATACTCGTGTTACAACACGACACCGTTGTATTGATATTCTGTTCCAACGAATGTCGTTCTTGCTGTGGAGGCACTGGCACTAGTTCAGAACTTCCCTCTATTGGTGATGTTTGTTGCAATGTGTATGCGATCATAGCATACACATAATTGGAATATAGCAATGTTGTAAACTTCCCTATTTTATACTTGGTTCCCATTTTTGCATGAATACGGGTTGCTACATAAGCTGCCCAATTGAATACCATCCCTTCAAACGTCCCTACCGCTGCAAACATTAACCATCTTGACATATATGTGTTGTGTCGATACAACCCTAGACGCCTCAACACGAAGTGCAACCATTCCATGAGCTCTGGTGTAATTGCCTCAGCCATCCACCAACCTTGGTTCTTTTCAAATGATGACATGCCACTTTTGAAATAACTTCTCGGTCAAAAGTCATTGGACTCCTCAACACCCACCGCAATCTCTCCAACTGGAAGAAATAGTATTTTTTCGAGGATCTTCTCATCAATACCGATAATGCACCCTTGTACTACGCTTGATTCATCCTGTGGATCATAGTTCTCAAAGTATTCTTCCACTAATACCACATTAATTGAAGGCAAATTATCTGACCTTTACAAAAACTGAAACATTTACGCGTTTCAAAAATCTCGTATTCTCCTTGGTGTCCAACAAATCTCTAGCTTTATAGGCTCCATATTGGTAACAATTACTACAGATGGTGGTCCTAAATTGTATTTAGCTTTCACATTATGGCCACTTTTCTCTCTGTCCGTAGCTCTCTTTGCACTCTCCATCGCCATGACGCACACTCTTTCAAGCTCTAACCGTCAATACTATGCTCCAGCACTCCGAAACATCCAAAATTGTAACACCAAAAAGAAACAATAACAAAATGCGACAACTGAGAATGACCGTAAATAGGTGCCCCACTCCTATTCTTTTACTTAGTGGTAATAACGACAACATGTTACCCCTGCTGTCCGTTTCTCACCCCCGTCCCATCTGACATATTAGTAATTACTAACTATCCTTTCAGCCGCCTCTACATCCTAATGCACTTAATTAAGTCTATCATAAATACATTTGACGTGACCTCCTCCAGAAATTAAAAATCTGTCTCGGATTTTATGTATGATATAACCGTAATCGATTCCCATTAATGCGGGTACTGAATCGCTTACCCATGAAATCCTCCAATTGAACAGACCCATTGGAAAACCCTTCAATCACACGATATGGCCCATGCCAGTGAACTTGAAATTTGCCTGGAAAATGATTAAACCTACTATCAAACAACAATACCAAATCATTGGGCATAAAACTCTTCGGACGCAGTTTACTATCATAGTAACTCTTTTACCGTTTTTAAGTTGCTTCCATGTTGAAGAGAGCTGTAGCCCGTATTTCATCCAATTTGTCCAATTCTGCCAATCAATATTGAAGTGATTCCTTATCTCCAAGATGTTCATCCAACGCAATGCGTAAATTCTAAACTTTCAATTCAATTGGTAATATTGTTTCTTGCCTATACACCAATTGGAATGGTGTGGAATTGGTAGTCACTTTATATGCAGTACGATATGTCCACAATGTCGCAAACAATTTAGTATCGTAATCCGTTCCCGTACCCGAAATTGTTTTGGTTAAAATTTTATATAGAATACCATTGGTCTTTTCCATCAGCCCATTGGCCCGAGGATGATATGGTGTTGTTTTCCTGTGCTTGATTTTGTATGTGGTCGTCAAGGCTGCTATGGTAGCATTTATGAAATGGGTGCGGCGATCGCTAACCAATTCCTTCGGACACCCAAATCGAGTAATAATATTCTCGTATAGAAATATGGCCACCATACTTATATCAAGTATTCCCCCAGATCTCTACATTGGTACACCACTCTAAGGTGTAGTGCTGCCTCCACGGGTACCTTTGTAATTGGTGCTAATGCATCGTCATCGGAGTTAAGCTCATTGTCTGACGTTAATTCAGATGCTGGCAATTGAGACTCTCCATGATATTGTACCGGATACATCTGTAGAACAATCTGGTCCCGGCCTTTTCTAATTGTCAATGTACCTCGGCCCCAATCATTCATAGCTTTGGCTTGATAAAGCCAAGGTCTGCCCAATAAAATGGGATACAATAACGTAAAACTCTATAATCAAAATACAATATAATCGATTTTGTATGTCAATCGCGTGATTATAGTGGCAATATTGCGTAAGATTTCCATTGGCTTTACTCGACTATGATCTGCCATTCGCAAGACCAATGTTGTAGGTAGCAATTGCTTTAGATCTAAGTCCTCCATTGTATCCGCGTTTATTAAATTCACACTCGAGCCACCATCGACTTGTATCCCTCGAATTAAAATGCCATCGATTGATACATCGATTGTTGGTGATCCAGATCTGGGTTTAAGCTAACTTCATGAATTTCTTTAGTGTAGGATCTTCGTCGTATTAATGCTGAATTCAATATAAATCGACATTTTGGTGCTACAGCCAAAAATTGCTTCATTATAATTGAAGGCTGAATAACATCCAAATCCCTCAAAATATCGTAGGATTCCATATTGAGAGTAATTTCCAATGTTCTTTTACGTTTCATTGGTTTTGATTTTACTCCATTCGACAGCAATTCCTTCCTGGTGATTGGGATTGTCGTTGGTAACTTTGCCAACTTGTCTATGACTAAAGGTTCCTTTAATGCGTAAGATCTTTTATTGGGCTATACAGATATTGGTACTTGGTCAGTTGGAATCAATCTTGATGGTGCCGACAAATTGGCATGTGGAACTAAATTCGGTTCCTTAGTTTGTTGAGGTCTCAATATTGGGATACGTCCCAATATTGATATTGGTTCATTTAGCCCCGTGGATGGCGCTACTTGCTCTCGTGCGATTGGTTCATCCATGTCCTGAATTGGATTCTTATCTTTTTGTTGGCCTCTGATAAGCACTGCGTTCACCACTTTAACACGATGTACTGGTGAATCTTGTTGAACAGGGCCTTTGTCCTCTGTCGGTTGGCTTGTTTGCATTTGCTGGTCTTAGTTATTATAATTCAAGGGGGCATTGCACTGTTGATAAGTGTGACCAGACTGCTTATAATTTCTACATATTGAAGCATAGTCATCACTGGCCCTTAGATTAGGACATTCACTCGCATAATATTCCATTTGTTTGCAACGATAGCAACAAAGTGGTCTCCTACCAACTCCTTCAGGGATAATGGGTGTCTCTACTGGTATATAACGGCTAGGTCTGTTCCATGTCGGATGAATAAAGGATCCTGGTTGATCCATTGTTACTGTAGAGTCTGGCATTGGCTTCTTCATGGGAGGATATTGATGGTATCCTGGTTGGTTCATCGCCAATCCATGAGTATTGGATACACCTTCTTAGTGAAATTCAGAGTTGATGAAATTAGAATAATTCCTATTTTTTTTATTCGCTCGATTTCCATTTCAACCAAACCTATTATTTGTTTGTACTTGATTGACATCCCACGAAGTTGGTTGAATCATTATCTAGTTACTGAGTTGTTGTTGCTTCCGTAAATTCCAACAGTTGGTAGTAATATGCTTGCCCCCACAAAAGGTACATTGTACAGTCATTTGAGGTGGTGAAAGACATTCTGTTACTAAATGACCTTGCCCCTTACAATTGTTGCACCAGACATTGGGACGCATATTGGTTGGTTTATGCCTTTTTTCTTTATCCTTGGCTAGATTCACAGCCAATTCATCCATTTTTTTCGTCAATGTTAACAGCAATGACTCATTGGGATTCCTTGATACCAATGCATTTGGCAATTCTTTTGTAGGTATTGGTTTCTGATATGCGAAATAAGGCACATATGGGTGTGATGATGATGGTGGTACAACTTGCAATGGAACGGCATCCACTATTCCCTGTGGAATTGTACCATAATCATTCCTTCCTAGATAACTTCCTGATGTGTCATTCCAATTTGTCATTTGATAACCACCTTGAGATAGAATCATTGTGGCTCCAACTGTTAAGTTCTGGTCATAGTAACATTCCTCCCATACTTTTGCTCGCTGAAGAGATGATGCAATGGTGGCTGATTGGGCCTCCTTTATAAACATTTTTAATTCTGGTGGATGTAGTCCATTAATCAATATGGACAACACAAATGATTTCGGCATTTGGTTATTTGGCCATTTTCAAAGTATATCCACTACACGACCATAATATAACTGTATCGCTTCCCCTGGTACCATTCTGCTGTTCATTAATTTTTCTCTAAGATGTTCTTCAAAACCAATTGGTCGAAAATGGGCTAAAAATGCATTTTTTAATGCCTCCCAATTGATAAATTGTCCCACAGGTTGGTGGTTATACCACTCAAACGTTGTATCTTTCAATGTCGCTGGCAGCCATCTCAACCAAATGTGTTCTGTTCTTCCATTATTGGCTACAGATGCCGTCAAGAATTGAGACAAATGTTGATCTGAATCCACACCTGGCAAACCCCAAAAAGTAGGTAATGGCATGACGCTAGTCGTTCGATCACCCACTGTACCCATTTGAACTGCAATCAAAACTGCTCATCCTCCGAACGTCATTAAAGATGTCGGTGTTCCGCTCAATTTCTTATTAAAATAAAAACTGTCTCCTGTAAAAGTCTTTTTCGAACTTCTAAGCCTTCCCGATTGACTATTATTATCTCCAAATAATTTTACTGGTTGAATATGAGGTAAAAACGATAGGTTTTGATATACTCTGAATTGGTCTTTATTGGCAAGTGATTTATGCCGATCTTCAGAACCAGTCTTGTTAGGATCAGACGTATTTCCAATTGAAAAGATACCCAATGGAGTACCTAATTCTTCTATGCCTTCCTCGTTTTCTGTTAACGGCTTTGAGAGGTTTGTTGGACTATTAGCAACGGTCTTCGCGAGTGCTCTTGGCAATTTTTTTAGCGGTATGTACTTTTGAAATATTAGAGGTCGATCATCTTCTGGGTATGATCGAATATGCCAATAGGCATGCAACCACGGCTTAATCCAACTTTATCGATGCTTTTTTTTAATTTGTGATCTCGCTCATTACGCAACAAATTCCTTGCTTGCGATCTCTCTGTTCTTGCTTTTGATTACTTTATTCTCTTTGCTGTTAAATTCTCATTCTTAATAACCATACTCTTCCTTCAAACACTACTGAAATCATCTTTTATTACCAATTTTCTCACATATTTGGTAATTAATTCCTAACACTCAAAGCTATTATCACTCCCCGACAGTGGCGCCAAAATGTGATTGCTCGTTTTACTTATTCTGGAAGAAACCTCCCGGCATAAACCCGTATAGGGAGATTCGAAGACAGGGAATGACTAGTTGCTTAAGCGTTCACGTTAGGGTCACACAATCAATTACCTCTTGAATGTATCATCTCTATTTCCAATATTTGAATACACAAGGAAACTATAATCTCCTCCTTCACCTTATCGGTCTCTTCCTTACAACAATTCAGTCATACTAATAACTACTATTTCTACTAATATATTCACCCTCATAATCTCCAACTGTAATACTGCACCCTCATAGCTTTCAGCACACAATTATCCTCGTTCTAATCACTGGAATTCTTCACACAGAACTGCCATTCACATTACAGTGTTTCACACAAACACAAACTCATTCTCTCTGCTGAACTACAATCAGATTTCAGCATTCAATCTTTCTTCTTCTCAAATAATAAAAATCACATTTCTATTCCATAATTCACTTCACAATATTCAGAAACTTTCAATCCTCTTATTCAAAGAAAATAACAAACAAAAAAAAAGAGGTAGCACCAAGCTTACCTTGGTTCACAATTCTCATAGTCTGACATTTTCTTCTCTTCTCCCATCCTCCTTATACTACCCCGAGATACCAACTCCTATACTACAGATGATAACTACTTTTCTTGACTATTCATCCATTTTACTTGCTGAACCACCTTTTCAGCAGTTATCTATCCCTGTTTATACTATACACTAGGTATCTACATTCTGAAAATAACTACTTATTCTACAATAGCAATAAATATTTTTAAAATAAAATTTAGCTCTTTTCTCACTTTTAATAGATTTTGTACATAATACAAAATGTGCTATCTTGCTTAAGCAATCTCCTATTACAAATATAGAATCATAAAAATCTAAGAATATAAGATCTATAATAAAATCCATAGAAACAAAAGATCATAGTTGTTTTAGAATAGGAAGCAGCCAAAGAAGTCTATAAGGTCAATAATGAAGAGTTTTGGTTCTTGAACAAATATCACATGATTATACAAAGTCTTTGACTACCTTCTACATTTATGGCCACAAAAAATATCTAGATATAAGCTCCAAAGTCTTATTATATCTAAAATATCCAATCATTGAAAAGTCATGGCGTACTTGAAGAACATACAAATATACTTTTTTTTGTGAAATATATATGCGTCTTTTGAAATAGAGATTAGATTTTTTTTGAACTCAAATTTAGAAGCATCATTAGACTTTAAAAAAAGATTCTTCATATCATGACCAAGATTGAGAAAAGACATACTTGATTGAATTTGTTTGACAAAGATTGAATCAATAGTCAATGTTGATTTTATTATTTGAAAATGAAAGTGCTCCAACTTCAAGAAAATCAATCTTTATTGATAAAAAGAGGTATTTCTTTTTTTTGGTGTAAGATAGAAGTGTTTAAAAAAGATATATGACAAATCTTATTGTTCTTTGGATTAATAAGTAAATTTGAAATCAAATCTTGAAAAATACATGCTCTAATAAGTTTGGCAAAAATTCAAAACATATGCTAATATAAAATTTTTAAGATTCTAGTTGTTTGTGTAAATAGTGAATGGATTAGAAGCGTCTTCTAGATAATAGTGCCATTCTTGAAATCAATCTTCAATTGAAAGAAGTTCTTTTTCATAAATCTTATAGTTGATCTTGACTATTAAAAAAAAAATTGAATGAAAAGCTACTAGGTGAAGTTTATCATGTATTCTCATTTGTGATAATATAGTCCAATGCATTTGTTTCCATAAAGAATGGCTTAAAAAAATCAACACAATATAAGATTGATATACAAATAAAAGTTTTCTTCAAAGCTTCAAATATTACTTTTAATTTTTGATTCTATTGAAATTTGTCTTCATAATTCAAACTTAAAAGTAGAGCTACAATTTGAAAAAGTTTCTTATAAAGATCTAATAATAATTAATAAATTCCAAAAATCATTCGACATCTCTTACTATTTTGAAAAATTCTAATCCATAATAGTTTGAACTTTCTTAGGATCTATCATAAGTCTATCATTTAAAATAATATATCTTAAGAATTTAACTTGATTAGTGTAAAATACATACTTTTCTATTTTAGTATAGAGTCATATATCTTTTGGTTTTTGTAACACATGATAAACATAAAATTCATATTTTTTTGAGTTTTTAAAATAAATTAAGATGTTATATAGATAACAGACAATAAATTCACTTAAAAACTCTTGAAATACATCATTTATTAGATATTGAAAATTTATTGGTGCATTTATAAGTCCAAAAGCATGAAATTGTATTTGAAATATCCATACCTAATTCAAAATATAATCTTCCATTCATTTCCTTCTTTAATGCATATCAAATTGTATGCATCTTATAGATCTATTTTTGTATAGATCTTAACTTGATTCAACTAATCAAGAAGTTCAAACATCAAAGATAGCAGTGTTAGAATAGAGAGAATTTGCCTTAAAAAAACACTGGACTTTTGGCTATCATTAATTACTCAATTAAGTCTCAAAATAAAAAAATATCAAGTTTATATATATATATATATATATATATATATTGATATATATTTAGAAGTAATTATATCAATACATAAGTCCTAAGTATCAAAGGTTACCAAAAATATAATAAAAATATTATAAAATCTTATATATCCTTAAGGTGTTTTTTTTTTAAACTTCAATAGCTCATATCTCACGATTAGACTATCGAAACAAATCAAAATTTTATATAAATTATTAATGTGCTTTTAACAACTACCACAATAATTTTTAACTACAAATTCATTACGGATCTTGAGATATTGCTAAAATCCTAATAGTAGCTTCAAACCCTTATTGATATATACTCATATGCAAATTTCTTCATATCTCACAAACTAAGTACTTAAACACCATAATATTTTTTATATAGCTTTTTAATCTAATAACACTTAATTTTAAAAAATTTGAGCCAAAAATTCAATTGAAAATTAAAAATATGGCTCCAACTATTACTATTAATAAAACGATTGACTTACTACCTTTGAATTACATATATTGTCTTTAACATTCTATAACTCTTTCATAAAAACTTCAAATATAGAAATTCTTTTATAAAAGATATAGATCTTAAAATCACCCTTGTGATTGAATCTTTTGATTTCTAAAATCTATCATTAAACTCTTTGTATCTATAAAAAAACAACAATATATCTTAAAAAGACTCTTTAACTTCAAATGGCTATAACTTTATCATCCAAACTCCAAATCCTCTAAAATTTGTACAAAAATTATATCTCAAATTTTAAACCTTATAATTCTAACTTTCGATTTTCAAATGCTCTTTCTATAGTTTCCGAAATCCTTATTATGGTCGCAAATAGCGTATTGAATGCCTATTAGACATGATTTTTGATCAATAGAAATGAAGATCTTTACCTTTTTACTTTCATCCATCCATACCTTACTTTTATCCTTTCAAATAAGCTTCTTAGAGGTTTTGATCTTCATCTTTGAACTCCAATCTTTTTCTTAAATTTTATATTAAATATCTAAATCTTATATAGTTTAAACATTATAATCAATATTGGTAAATTTTAAAATGAATTTTCCTACATCAACTCTTTTTAAATTAATCTAATAACCAGTCTAATGCACATTAATACCTATAAATATATTATATATTTAAATTAATTTTTATATATTATAAATAATTATAATATGATATTAGATATTTATTCTTGATGTTGATTTTATTGAGTCCTTGATAATCAATAGACATTTGTAATGATCTATTTTTTTTCTTCACAAATAAAATTAGAGCCCTTATTAGAGATTTTGAATAGTAAATAATTTTTTTGGCTAGATTCTTTTTAATATATTTCTTAAATTTAGACAATTTATTTTATAACAAACTAAAGATTGGTCCAAATGATGGTAGAACTCCTTTGTGAAGGTCAATTGAAAATTCATAAGGATAATGTCTAAAAAGAGATACTCAATTTAGTTGTATTAGACTTATGAAAGTAAAAAGACATAAGTCTAATACAACTAAATTATGACTTTCTACTTGATTAACTACACTACTCTAATACAACTAAATTATGACTTTCTACCTAAAGTAGAAAGTCATAAGTCTAATACAACTAAATTAATATTTCTTTTTAGACATTAGTTAATTGAAAATTCATAAGGATAATGTCAAATATATCTCTAAAATTTTGATATTAGCTTAGAATACTATTTGAGGTCTTTCTACCATTAAAAATAAGTGAGGCATAAATGATACAAGGTAATCCTTCTTTTGCAGCATACAAAGAAGTTCTTGCACTTAGAAATACTAATTTAGTTGTATTAGACTTATGACTTTCTACTTGATTAACTACACTCTTAGTTATATTTTAAAAAAATTTAAGTCTATAAGAAATCCAATCTATTTTAAGATTATATTTTTTAACTAAGATGAATCTAAAATAATTAAATTAAAAATAGATTTACTTATATTAAATATTACAAAGCTAATATGACTATTAATTCTTATTTCTATAAGAAGAATTTCATGAATAATATCTCTTGAAGATAATAGACAACCATCTATGACTTCTATGTGACCAAATTTAGTTTTCTTTACTAAAAATATGCTATATCTTTTAACAAATATTTTATCTAATAAATATAGTGATGCTCTTGAATCTAATAAGGTAGAGGATTTTTTGATGTTTAAGTCCTAAAATAATATTAATTATAAAATGAAGAGAGGATTTTGAAGAGAAAATATAACCTTCACTACATGGTGTACAAGATTTCAGCCACACAATCTCTATTATAACTAAACAAATTTATTTTTTTGACATACTATCTTCTTTGATAGCCATACTCCTTCTTTTGTAGTTGCATTGTTTCTTTGGATAATTTTGAACAAGATGCATAGATTCTCTAGAATACAAGCACAATCCTTCTTAACAATGATAAGTCTTTTCTTGCTCAATAAGAAGTTTCAAACATACTGCATCAATTTTCATATCTTTTTTTTTTGAATGTATGTATTGAAAAGATGTTGGTATTTCCATTAAATTATAATAATATTGAGATGCACTTTTCTAATTTTTAAATAAAAATTTAAAAAATCAATTTTTCCAATTTATAGCAAAGTCAATTGTTTGATTCAATGTTTGAGGATCAGATAAGTTGAACATCAATTTTTTTACCTCATATTATAATCTGTAGAAAAATTGGCTAATAAATGTAGCATCATTTCATTTGATATCAGTTACAAGTTGTCAAAACTATAAAGAATATAACATTATTGATCAATTTTCTTATTATAAAATATAAATTTTATTAGTTATATTATGAATTACATCATGTTTTCCATACATGGATCTAAATTCTACCAAAAAAGCCTTCAAATTATCCAATACTAGATCTCATCATTCAAGAAAAGATGAAAACCATAATAATGCTAAATTTGAAAGAAGTATACTAATGAATTTAACTTAGGATCTTAGTGCAAATCATCAAATCAGTTTATTAATTGTTTTAGGATAAAAAGATATATTTAGAATACTTAAATTTACAATATATGGTGAATAGTATAAAAATCCTTAAACAAATAGAAAATTAGAATATCAATTGTAGACATGGAGTCTTAATAAGTCTCAGAGATAATTATCTTAGTTGATTTAATATTTTTATTTATTATTTAGTATTAAAGATTATTTATTGAACTCAATATTTAAATTTTCTTTCCATCAATATTTATTATTTATAAAAAAAACTTTAAATTTTAGTTAGTAATTAAAAAAAATATGAAAAAGAATTTCAAATCTTTTTAATTAGTTATATAAAAAATAGGATTTATAGTAGATTTAAATTAATTTTATTACTATAAAAAATTATCAAGATAAGAAATTATAGCCTTAAATTGATTTTAGCATTATAAAATAATTTTAAGATCTTTTAAAATTTATTTAAATTTTATTTAGAAATTTTAGAATAATTTTTAAGACTTTGGTAAAAATAAGTTTTATTACTTTGGAAGCCATTAGGAAAAAATAGAGTAAGAATTGAAAGTAATACAAGGTTTCAAGGATAATTGGATATTTTTAAACACCATGGTGAAGTCAAAAATGCAAAAATATTGAATCTACTAGTAGACAATATGAAGACCAGCAGCTACTATAGTCCTTGTAAGAAAGGAGGTACACAAATTCCATATGGATTGTAGTACCTTGAAGATAGGAAGATAAGACTAAGGCCTCGTGGCCTCTCTTAGGTATCTATATATACTACATGTTTACATGCAAAGCTATTCTAATTTTTACTGGATTTTGAAAGTTACTTTAGTTTTTTTCAATTCTCTCTTTGATTTTTAAAAATTAAATCTTAAAAATTAAGGTTAAGATATGACTTTTTGTTAGATTTTTTTACTCAAAGATTTTAAAATCTAAATTTTAGAGAAAAAAAAAATAACCTCTAATTTAGTAAAAAATGATATATATATATATATATATATATATATAAGACATGAATCTAAAAGAAAGAAATCCTCAATATTCTCTTATATCACTTAAAAAGACTAAGAAATCACTCAAATATGGTAATATAATGAATTAAAATAGCTATTGCCAAAAAAAAGAATATTAAAAAGTATTGAAACAAGACTAAGGATTAAAAAGATATTAACAAAGAAGGTTTTACTCTTACCTCTATATATATTCTGTAACTAAGAGCTATGTGGCAATATATCATAGGACCTTCAACATGTATTGACTTTGTTAGACACATGTTTTAACTTGCAAGATAAGTTATCTATATATGGACTATATAATTAGCTTATTCTATAAGCTATTAATATGCATGATATGTGGCTAACTTATTGACAAAGTTTTTAGCCTATCAAATAATTACAAATATATATAAAGTCAAAATAATATCTATAAAGCTTCTACAAAGTTTTTCTAGAAGATATTATGAAATTGATTTATTTTTAATTACTTTTACTTAATCATATAAATAACTATTGGAATAAATATGTATGTTCATAACATAATATTTCTTTCTAGGGATGAGTTCTATGAATGGTCATCAATTTTTATAGATCTTGTTATTCTTCATTTTGGTTTTGATGGATGTTATTAATGAAATTTTTAATTTTTTTTGTTGCATTTGTAAGATTCTATGCTCTCTTCCATGTGCATTCACTAATATCATATCCTTGCCAATGAATAAGATATTCTAATCTATTTTAGCATCGCCTTGAATTATAGACTTCTTCTATTTCAAATTCTTAATTATTATCCACTTCTATACAAAGAGGTGGCATTTGTCTTCTTTCTGAAATATTCAATGTCTTATATAACTCAAAAAGAGACATGTAGAATGAAAGATGGATCTTTATAAACTTTGGTAGATATAATCAATAAATAATAAGATTGATTTATTTATATATAGAAAAAATTCTAAGCTTACAATAGTCCAACTTGTTACAAGGACAAGTAGTCTTAATATTGCAATAGAATAATCATACCTTGTCATTCATATTGAATTATAGTTGTTTCTTGTAATATATATCCGCATTGATGTTTTGTAATTTTTGAGCTTCTTTTAACTATGCCTTCATTATTGCATGTAGCTTTGACAAATGATTTATCAAATCTTTTGACATAGGATTATCAACTTTTGAAAAGTAAAAATTATTAAGTTATAAAAAATAACCATAATTGATAAATAAATATATATATATATATATATATATATATATATATATTAAATAAAATAATATATCAAATTATTATATACAAATAAATATAGAATTATACAAAGTTGAGATTGGAAGGTCCATAATAAAATCCATAGAAACAAAATACCATAGTTGCTCTGAAATAGGTAATAGGTGAAGAAGTCTATAAGGTCAATGACAAGGAATTTCGGATCTTCAACAAGTATCATATAATTGTACAAAGTCTTTAACTGCCTTCTACATTTGAGGCCACCAAAATCTCTTGATATTAGATCCAAAGTTTTATTGTATTCAAAAATAATTGGCTGCTGAAAAGTCATGATAAGCTTAAAAAATATATAATCATGCTTTGTCTTTTGGAATGTATTATCATCCTTTAAAATAGAATAGTTTTTTCTTAAATTCAAACTTAGAAGTATTCATGGAAACAAACGCATCAAATTTTGTTATAAGTACTTTTTTATCATAAATGAGAACTGAACATTATTAATATTTTTTTATCAATAATAAATCTTTTATATTATTTTTTAATCCAAATCAAAATTGATTGATAAGGACTTGGATATTTCAATCCACATTACAAGTAAGATTTTGGAATTAAACAATATATATGATAATTGAATATAATTCTTATCATAATAATATGAGTTTGATCTTTGTTATCTTTTTTTGATTACTTTTTCTAAATATAGCCATAAATACTTCTAAAAATAAACTCTAATAAAGTCAAAGTAATATTTATAAGACTTTTAAGAAATATTTTTAGAAGATATTATAAAATTAATCTATTATTACCTATCTCTATTTAATTATATAGATAATTATTAAAATAAATATATATATTTGTGATACTACATAGCTTTTGAAGTTTGGTAGTTAAGTTTTAGAAGACTTTTCTTTGTTGCTTATAAGCTAGAAATCAATAAGAATTATTTTAGTAGAGAAAAAAAATTATAAAAATAATAATTTATCATATTAAAATTAGCAAATAAAAGGAATTTTGATTCTTATGGAAAAAGATTTGTTTCTTCTAAATTCAAAGAAGA
This sequence comes from Physcomitrium patens, assembly GCF_059467195.1. Taxonomy (NCBI): domain Eukaryota; kingdom Viridiplantae; phylum Streptophyta; class Bryopsida; order Funariales; family Funariaceae; genus Physcomitrium; species Physcomitrium patens. Next base: position 5,295,286 of record NC_143411.1, read on the forward strand.
TCTATTGTCTTGCTGAATTAGAGCATCAATATTAAAGAGCAATATTAGAAGCATAAAATCAAATTTAATGACAAACTTTAAAAGTTTTATCTATATTTATAACTTCTTTTCAACAAGACTAGTTGGATTCAATTTGAAGATTATAATTAGCTGTATATATTAATTTGTGAAGATAAATGAAATAATAGGTTTAGAAGTAAAAAAATTCTTTAATTTTTATTTAGATAATGTTATTAATTTATCAATCCATTACTATGAATGAATCAAATTGCAATAAGTTTAAGAAAGAATTAGATATTATTTTGAATAAATGATTTAACCAATAAATATAAATTTTATATGAATAATATTTTTAGATAAAATTGTCAATTTCAATGTGATGTATTATGAGGATGCAAAATTGTGATGACATTCATTGTATAGATTAAATGAATGTTGATTAGATAGATATATAAACCTAGTTTAATCGATAGAATAATAACTTAAGTTGGACTATAATGCATGGTAATTAATTTAAGCTAATTAATTTAAAATAACTCATATTTGAGTATTTTAAGACATTCAATTAGATGCATTAAAATTTTCATAAAGAAAATTAAGCTTTAGGTGTTAAAAAAATCTCTTAGATGTTCACTAAGTTAGTGCATGTAATATAGTTGCTTTACTTTCTATGTAATTAAAATAATTTGGACCAAAAATATAATGCCAAATTATTCATTGAATTAAATAAAAAATTTCTGAATATATAAATTTAGATTGATTCTTTTAATTGATTATATTTATATATTTATTTTATTTGTATTTAAACTTCTTTAAAATAATAAATTTTTTTAATATAGAGATTTTTTTTATAAATTTATAATTTTTTAAATAAATTAAAAAGATAATTCAAACATTAGAAATAAGATCTAATTTCATAATTTATCATATTTTTTGAAGAATAAATATATCTTTAATATTTAATAAATATTCAATAAATAAAACCTTAGAAATATTTAAATCTTCTTGCATCATTTTCTTTATTATTTTTCTATATGAAATAGGATTTAAATTTTTAATAATTATTTATATTAAAGTGAATTTTTAATTTTTTTTTAATTTTTTTTTTTAGATTTATAGTATAGGATTTTCCATTGGATTTAATTCTATTGAGTTTTATCATGTTTTAATCTCTATTAAAAATCTGGTTACGTTTATTTGAAAAATATTTGAATGTATAGGAAAATTTGCACCTTTGTCTTAGGGTGTTAGGAGCATATATAGAAAGTTTACTAATCTCACTTATAAGCACCTTATATTTTCTTATGCATGCCAATTAGTTGCCAATTAGTTGTCATTCAACGACAAGTAACTAGGTTAAAGTGAGATACTAATTATAATCCTAAATTTATCTTTTTTTGACAGATTATTTTTTGGTAAGTATTTTAAAGTGGCTGTTGTCATTAAAAAGTTCATGTTATTAAATCTAAAAAAATAAATAACAAATTTAAATTTTTAGATAATTTTTTATTTTTAAAATAAAAAAGACTAGAAGTACTAGAAAAGATCTCTTGAGAAAACTACAAAAACCATATATTATTTTATGGTCATTAAATCTCTATATGTACTGGTTTAAAATGTTTGATTTTGTAGCAATTAAATGAATTGAAAATTTTCAGTGTCATTGGTTATTACTTTAGATTTTTGGATTTTTTTAATTTAATTAGAATCAATAATTCAAGCTTACCAGAAAAGAAGTATTTCAGAATTATAATCTTTTAGATGTGGAAAACATAAATTTTAATAAATTGATATTTAATAATGTAGATAGTTGAAAAGAAGTTGAAGTAAGATTGTGAGAAACAATAATATATATATATATATACAATTTTGGAGAGAATTTATTATATAAAAAGAATAAATAAAATAGAAGTATTATGTTAAAAACATTCTTCTATTATGATCAAGAAATGTCATTGGCTAGAAGTGCATAATGTTTTGGCATCATTCTTCTTACTTGTTTGAGTTTTAGAAGTTCCAAAAGTTTTAGGATAACTCACAAACAATAATAATTAAATGAATAAGAATCAATAATATAAAATTAGAATTACCAAGCCAAATTTTAATGATACAATGTTATTTTCGAGTCTTTTTAATTAAAAAAAAAAAAAAAAAAAAGAACAGAAGAGATCCAAGTAGCATGAAGTTGTATAAAAAATAAAATGACAAGTCAATATTTTTTCTAGTGTTGATATTAAATCTACATAAATTTTTAAAAAGTATAACTAGAAATTGAATAAGATTTGAGTCGAGTAACTATGTCTATTATACATTGTTTTTATTTTTATTTTTTATATGATAATATATAACTGACATCTATTATTTGGTGGATGAAATTGTAATTAAAGAATTGATCTAGAATAATAGAAAGAATGCATTTTCTGTTATATAACTAAAAAAATTTAATTGCAGGACGTAAAACTATTTATGATATGAAAATGTATGAAGAAATAAATATTATTTAAAATTTCAAATAGATTTAAAAATATTAATAGTTTATAGATTTAAAAAATATTATTTCTTTGCTTTATATAAGCTTTAAAATTAATACCGTCATCAATTTTATCATTATAAGCAAGTAAAAAATAATTTTTTTGCATTTTTTAACTAGTAAAACTTAGTTTTATATTATTATACAAGTTGATTGTTTTAAATATGAATAAATAAAAAATAAAATAAGCTAAAATTTTAATTCTATATAGATAATCTTAAATAAGTTATATATTCTATAATTAGAAAATTCTATATTAATAAAATTATTATAATAATTTAGAGGCAAAATAGGACCATTTTAAAAAAAATTATGATTAATAATGTAATATTTATATTTTAATTATATGAATGATTAACCCTACAACATATAGTAAGTTTATATGCAATATATATTTTTAAAAAGATGAGACAAAGAGCTTTTTTTAATATATATATATATATCATTTGGTATAATATATTTTTAAATTTTATAATTTAAATATTAATAGAAATGATCAAAAAGAAGATATTTACCTAATGTGACTTTTATTTGATGTAAAATATTTTTTGACAATTTCAATCTTAATATGTCTTATAATGTTTTTCAAAATGCTTTTAATTCTTTGAATAATTTTAGTATCATCATTGGATGTCATTTTACAATACATTTATTAATTTTTCTTTTTTTCTTTTTTTACATGTATTATATAAACTTTCTCATTTGAGCTTATAAATAATAAAGACTTAAGCTACTAATATCTTTATTCTATTACATAAGCAAGCAATAATATACTTTAGCATACAAAAAATTACTATATTTAAACTATATATTGCCACTAAATATGATTGTATTATTCTATCTAATTATGTTAATATATCTAAATTCTAAAATTTCCTTGTTGTCTAATTTTTGTCCCACCTATAAAAGAATAAACTGCATTGACTTTTAAATTGTGTATTCTTGTTTCTATTATTTTTTAAGATTTTTTTTTTTATTATTTTTTTATTCTATGATCTTGATTTATATTACATTTATCACTTTTATAACATTCCACATACATTTTAATTTTTTTTTAATTTTTTTTGTTGAATTCCTCATGCAATAATAATGTAATAAATATCAAATAATACTAAAACATTTAAACTATAAAGTCAAGTGTGTTAAGTAAATAGAAAAAAAATTACATACACACAAAAAAATCAAAACAAAACATAATTGTTTTACTAAGACCTCAATTAACATAAATATAATTATATTTCTATTAAACTAACCATTAGAGTTGCCATAATCCATCTTAATAATTTAAAAAAATACCTTAAATGTCCACTAAATAGAGAGTATATTATATTGTAGAAGAAAAGGGATAAAATAGACATTTATTAAATGGTAGACAAGTGCACTATTTTAGATTTATATATTAACCAAACGAAATACAAGATGTTTCCATAGTAAAACATATAAAATAAATAGTAATAATAATAATAATAATAATAATAATAATAATAACAATAACATTTATTATTTTATTATAACTATTCTTTATGATCCTCAACTACAATAGTCCAAAATCATATTCTAGATGTGAGAGATAACTCAATCTAATACTCTTATTGCCAACTTACATATCTCAGAATCATTGTATATAAAAATAAAAAAAATAAAAAATAAAAATAAAAACATAACTTATCATTGATCATAGAATGTGAGCTTGGGTATATGTTGATCTTTTATATGTTGAACTTTTTCCTTATTATTATTTTAATTTGCCTACTTGCAACCCAAATACCACTACACTAGTGAATGAAATGAAAGCATATCTACTTGATGAGGCATACGGTGGTGCTGCAATCCAAAAACTAGTGCAGTACCGCTGCCACTTTACACCGCTTGCCGCAGCCATGAGATTTTCGAAGGGGGAAATGCGGAGATAACTAGAAAAGAACCCCTCACAGAGTGAACTTTCAAAACACTTGTTTTTGTAAAGTTTGTCTCCATCTGTGGATTTGAATGAAGCCATAACGATTGATTAACATACTGTGTTGGATATCCGCTTTCAACAGTTGCATGACTTCAGGCTTCTGGTGGCGTGGTGTAGTTCAGATACGTCTTCATGATTGGTACCCTGGATGTCCTCTCCATTGCTACGAATTTGACTTGCTTAGACTCAGAAGGATCCTAGCTCCAATTTTTTCGTTTAGAGTGGGGACGTTCAAAGTCTTTACTCACACTGCAGATGAATTACCTCTTCTCGGGGCCGATTTTTGATGAGGCTCATGGAAAATGTGAACAAAACTACCTGCCGCGCTTTCCTAAATTTGGTGTGGTCTTGCAGCAGGATCGGGTTATTAGTGCTGCTTGGTGAAGAATCGCTGCATACTTGGAGGGCCATATCACATAGTACGTGGCCACCGATCTATTCACTTGTTTCTCTACTTCAAGCCTATACTAAACACACCAGGACTAAGGCCACCTCGGCACCCAGTGGGTCCTCCCTTTTCTTTGCAAAGAATTAAAACCTACAGTCTTCCAACTAATACCTCATTTATCGGGCTGAATCAGCAACTCAGATTGCCATCAAACTAAGAATTCCCAGTAGCTACGCTTTTCTATTCGGCAGATAATCTACTTTGGATCCGAAATTAGATCCTAACCGTATCGTAGTTGACATGTGGAAGCGGAAAAACACGAAATTTGGAGACTTTGTAGTGAATTTCTGAAGCTTCTACAAGCTCCCAGACTAGGAGGTGCTAGATAACGAAGGCCAGATTTAGGGCCTACGCCCATTCCAATGCGAGAAGCAAATGCTCATGATCTAACCCAATTTCCAGATGAATAGGATTTACCCTTAATCACAAATCAATGCTGTTGGATGCTCCAATCTAGTAATGAATGACATCCCCAGCATTAATTTCAAAGAGAGATTCACGTTAGTTATGAAAAACAGTGCAAACCCTTACTGTACTAAAGGTATTCTTAACTGCCTACGTGTGAAACTGTGAAAGCAGTCTGCATATCATAACACGGTTGAAGGCACCGATCTTCAGATTCCTATGTATTGCATCTAAAGCTCAGTTTGCATGACAACTTGCGAGAGAGTTCGTTGCGGAATTGAATGAGAGGGGCTATTGAATAGATTCCAATTTATCGTCGGTTGGCGGGTGTGATCGAATGGATATGGTACTTCAGGGTTGGTGATGGGGGGGGGGGGGGGTTTGAGCCCGGTGGTATCCAGATCAGACCCCTCCCGTAAGATTCAGAGTAATAGATACGATAAGTAAAAGCGAGAATTAGATGCCGGGCCAACAACCTTCCAGCTTTTAAAGCCATACGTACTTCGCAATCTGGTTGGGTGCTGATCTCCATTTACTGCTGGGGGCTAATTTGAACTCGTGGAATCGAGAGGAGACTTTGCGGCCTCGGCATCTGTACGCAGCTACTACTTACTTTGCAATATTGTTGGGCTCGAAACCCCAAACTAACTTTTTACACCAGTTTACTATGCAATGCTCTGGGTCCTTTTTACATAGTAAGCTGCAACCCTTTAAGACTAAGAATAAACAAGAAAGTTACTTGATGATCATGCTTTGAATGTGATCATCAAAGAAGAACGTAGATGAGGGGAAATAGAGAAATGCCACCCGCCAGTAAATCCTGAGATGGGACCAGAACAGATCACTAATCTTCGCGCTCCCTGCTCTGTGCTAGGAAGTCCCAACCTCCGAGGAAGACAGGTATTCGAACTAATCTAGCAGAACTAATTCCGGAGCATGATTGGTGTTACATCCACGCAGTTTCGAGCTAACATGAAAACGCTGACAATCATTGACAATCCGTGTAATGTGTGAGTGTACGTCTTTTTCAAGCGGAGCCCTTTACTTAGTCACAATTGGAAGAGCATTTGGAAGAGCATCACACGAACATGAGAGTTGTGTCGACCAGTGTGCACCAAAATCTCATACGGAGAAAATCAGGTGGAAGGGTTTGATTCCTGTACACATTTGTTTCGTTTCGTTTCTTCATTCAATTTATTTTGCATTACCCGAGTGTATTTCGAACGTCTGTCGTGTGATTATTGGTCGATACATTACAAAATCGGAGCTTTGTCCCAACTAAAGCAAATTAATGACCACCCAACCAACTAAAGTGTCCTTAATTTATCCGTCGCCCTTTCAATATTCTTATGCTTGACAACGTCCAGGCTCACAACAATATCGGCTTTTGGTGGGCAATGAAATTCCATCACTCTAATTGCAAATTTTTTTGGAAATTAACTGTAAATAAACAAACCAATGGTGTCAAGCTTGTCGTGATTTCTCGTGTGCGGAGGGTATGCATCCACATCACATCGTTAGATGTGTGCCAAGTGGAATGCAGGGGCGGGGACAACGGATGGGATTTGAGGAGGGGGTGGTGGTGCAACGGATGGATGAGACATATATCTCGGATGAATGTGACATTAGATGAATGAAGTTTTGGGATAATTAGAATGCAGACACTGAACATGTGTGTTCGAATTGTTGCATACTTTTACAATTCAATGAAAAAGGTATCTTCTCTGACATACTTTTTGCTTTTTACATATTCTTCGACATTCGGATCTTCCTAGGAGAATATTATTAAAATATTTATGAGCATAAAAAGTTTGGACTGTTGATTGTGATGAATTTCACTTGTTTTGTATGATTGAATTATGCAAGTTCGACTGGTAAATGTATCCTCAACCTCAATGTTGTCAATCTAGGTTTGAAATAAGGTTTCACAAGGATGAAATGAATTTGTAAAATTACACATTGACACTATAAATACTTACATGTGAACATATTTTAGTTTGAGGTTATGAGAAACAATTGAATTTGAGGTTTAAGTTGTGTCTAAAGACTTCAGAATAGAATAGGGGATATGAAGATCAAACAAATAAAGCACTTTTATATTATAATTATTCTTACATCAATAACACACAACTTATTATTTATAATTATTATTTTCGTAAGATTTAAAAGCTATTGCCATTATTTTAGAGATTTTTTACATAAGCTTCGTTTTTTAATCTAAAAAACTTATCTTTACCTAATTTATAAAATCTATTAACATGTTAAAATAAATTTCATATAGTCTTCTAATATTTGAGAATAATATATTAACTTTTGCAACAAACCAATTGATTTTTTAAATATAATTATTCTATCCATATTTAATAATAAAAAATATTAATATTGTTTTGTTGTTGAATATCATATAATGAGAATATTCTTGTTTTTGTTTTGTTTTGAGTAAGTGCCAAATTAGTAATTATTCTAAGACATACAAAAAAAAAAAATTAACAATAACATAATAATATTCTATAAATTCTTCATGGTAAGTGTAACATTGAATACGTTTATTCTACACTTCCATAGATATTTTCCAGATATGCCAAGGCTTCTACTGCACTGTATCTCACAAATCTACTATTAGCAAGAATAAAGTTTCCCACTCCTACTTTAATGGTCATCAACATCTCGCCTTAAACTTAACATTGTTGTTGAGATGCCTTACACCTTAGTCACATACGACTTACAGCCAAATCTGTGTTGAACCTGAGTCCTTCTCTCTTTATTTTGCAGCCCTAGCCAATGACAAAGGATGGTCTTATTTCTACGCACTCCTTTATGCTTGATCTTGTGCTTCAGAACAGACTCGCAATAGCATACGCCTGAAAAAAACTGTTTTGGTGCTTGCAAAACGGTAGTTTAGCATGCCACAGAGAGTTGGTAAAATTTGGACCAGCCGAGACGCAAAAAATAAGGCAAAAGTAAGAAGAAGAAGAAGAGCAGCGAAAAGGCATTGAAAAAGGTGGACCAGTGTATCATCGGGGATTCCATGCAGGGCGATGCCCCATTCTGTTTCTCGTGAGTCGCAGCGCCGTATTTTGAGCGTGCAGTCCTTTACGTCGACGTCGATCTCCCATGCAAATTCACCATGTCAGGCCCGTCTCCAATGCAAGCACCACCACAGAGAAAAAAAACCCCGTTGACATCCATGCATCACCTTCGCTGCAATCGCCCATCGCGGGAAAACTGGGTCGAGAGGGAGAAAGAAGAGAGTGGACGGCGAAGAAAGAAGATTGTGCGAAAGTGAGGAGAGACTTTATTGGCAACACACCTTGGCAGTGACAGTGCCCCTCGGTGTAAAAGATAGCTTCGCCGTTTCGTCTCGCAGATCCTAAGGCTTTTGGGGGCGCAAGGCGCGTTTAGGAGGCATCGGTGATGGGGCGTCCTGGCTTTTGCTGAAGCTCTGCGTAAAGGACGTTGCGCTCTGCAAAAGTAGAGTGAAAAGTACCCGAGAAACATGGCTCTGAGGTACATCTCATCAGAAGTTGGGGCTAGCCAAGGTGAGCAGCTGTCGTTGATAGGCAACGGGATTTAGTTTTAGAGGTTGGGGCCGATCTCCACGTGGGCAATTTAGGCAGGCCGACCCCTACGGTGGGAGTGTGATTTATGTGGGGGATTTCTGAGCGATTGCTGGGATGCGACAGCGGAGGAGGGCTCTCAGTGTAGTGGAGAGGAGCCAGTTCATATGGTGAAGGCGATGTCCAGCGACTGTCAAAGTTTTCTCTTCGTCCTGTAGGATCCCATTCAATAGTTGTCTTGGGTGGAAGCTTACTGCACGCCTCGCTACTCGTCTAGTGCAGATTGCCAGAAAGAATCTTGCTTCCGAGGACGTGCTTGAACACCGTGCGGTTTTTGAAGGTTCTCAAACGGAAGTAGGAACAAGATCAAGTCCATTGGAAGGCAGTGTGGACTACATCACACAGGCGCAACTACTGGGTTGTTAATGTGAACTGAGTTAGAAATCGGCCAAGGTATGGACGTTTGGTCAATAATGTGTTAGGCCAGATTGGGGTGGAGCCCATTATGGTTGTTCGAAGTCAAGTTGGATACATTGGCGATCCTTGGCAGGAGCAGGGCTCCCGCTCAGGTGCGGCGTGCAAAGTAGAAATGGCAATGCAAGGCAGAGAATTTGCGTTTCTTCAATCTGACTTTGATGAACTGCAGTTTCCCAAACCGTTGGTGACTGTAAGACCAATCTCCCGGTATGCGATGGTCTACACCCTGAGCTTCTTTCGACTTTTCAGTCTGTCATTACCTTGAACATCTCCTGTTACTCAAATTGAGTCAGAAACTCCGATGCTGCAAGTCTTTTACCTCCCTTACTGTATATCAAACATGACTTGTTTCCAATAGGAAATTTGCTGGAAACGTCGGTAGTTTTTACTTTCAGAAACAGTGAGTGGAGGTGCTGAATCCGAAGCTTCTGTTTATGATGGAATTGCCAGGCTTTCTATCAAGGAGAAAATCCATAAGAAATGTAAAGGTGGTGTTTCCTCATCAGAGCTTCGTCTCATGGAGAGTTACATCAACAAGTCGCAGCAGTCGGAGGATGGAATGCAAGAAGCGTCGCTGCGTAGGCTTGTGAAAAGCAATACCTGTAAGAAGATCGCTCAGCGCACTGAACTTGAAAATGAAGTGTTCGAGTTGCACCATCAACTGGAGAAAGAAATCAAGCTTCACAGTGCTTTGGAGAATGCGCTCTCGTCCACATCCAGCCCGCGGTTTCCTGATTACGCTTCGCATGACCTTCCCAAGAATGTTCAGAGGTTGCTGACGGACATTGCATTGCTGGAAGATGCAGTTTTGAGGCTAGAGACGAAAGCATCTTTTCTTCAGTGTGAACTTGGGCGGGAACGGACGGAGCGTGAAGGGATTGAGCACGTCTTAGACACGCTTCTCAACATGTCTGTACGATCTCGAGTGAAGGACTCTGCTCCCATCTCGCCACCAGCATCGCCACTATTGACACCGGTTTCGTTAAAGAAAACGTCACGACGATCAACGAAGTCACCACAGGGGGCTGGGAGATCTTCATCAGGTTCAACATTGAAGGAACTTCTGCAGAAACCTACGTCGGAACCTGAACTGCAGTCTTCACCCCCACCGAATTCCCCTCGGCGTAGTTTGCGTGACTTGTGGAGCGCCCTGGAGGATCATCCTGCAACGTCTTTTCTTCCCAACACGGATAATGTTCACACATTGGAGAGGAATCGCCTGCAGTCTGCAGTGGAGCTGACGACTTTTCCTTCATCTGCAGCAGTTATGCCATCCAGTTTACACCTCTCCACCTCTCCCTCTCCTCACACACTGGCGGAACGACCGCGCAATGTCACGCCTGTAACCCCTGCATGCTTACCGAATGATCTTCCTCGCAAATCATCGAATCCTGCCAAGCTTCTTGGTTCTTCCAATCGACTCGCCTTCTGGAACTATTTCAACTCATCCGATGATGCGGCCTCCCTCAACAATCGGTCTGCAAATCCCACTCCTGACGCCGAGCCGCACACCGAGTCTTTGCATCATGATTGCTCCTCTATTCTTGACGACGACTTCACCGATCATGTTAAGATGCCCAAGCTTCGGCGAATTCGGGGATTAAAGCGACAAAGCCAATCTCGTGTTTCTTCTCACGACGATGCAATCTGTTCAGCACGGCGCGCCTCCAATTTCTCTGAGAGCGATTTCTCTGTGGTGAGCCCGAGGAAATCTTTCAAGGAGTCTCCTCGCCCGAGCACATCGGTAGAAGATGGATTGTTTCCTTCGCTGCCATCTGATGCTAACCGCCTGTCGGAGGAGATGGTGCGGTGCATGGTGGATATTTACTGTCACTTGGCGGAGCCGACTGGCGAATCCTATGCTTTCCCTGAGTGTCCTCTGTCGCCATCCTCCCACACCGGGCGTCTCTCAACGTCATCATCTTATTCTTCTAATTCGGACTCATCCCTCCCTCCCGGTGCTCAAAGCCCCGAATTAGACTCCAAGCAACATGGCGATGTAATGGGATGCGAGTCGACTCCTGATCCATACAAGGCAATGGGGAAACTGCCGTGGGCTAACATTGGTCCTTACATGGACGCTAATGAGGTGCCATGGCTGTCTGTTGGGAAAGACCATCTTGAATTCGTCGCGCATAGCCTTGGAAGATTTCGGTGAGTATTGTCAAGTTTTCATCATACACCAGTTTAGTGAAAATGCAATGCTTATGTTTTCAGGAATGCACTCGCGAATCCATTTTCATGTTTCTAACCGATATTGGTGGCTGTGCAGATTATTGGTGGAACGACTAGCAAAAATCGATCCCGCGACCATGACGCACGAGCAAAAGCTGGCGTTCTGGATCAATCTCTACAATGCACTTCTCTTGCACGCCTTCCTTGCCTATGGAATTCCGAGAAGTGACCTCAAGTTCTTCACCCTCATGCAAAAGGCAGCATACTGCGTCGGTGGATATTGGTTCAACGCTGCTGCCATAGAGTGCAATCTCCTCAAGGCCAAAATCATGCTACATCGACCACAGTTTGCGTTGATAATGGCGCTTCACAACAAGAAATTGACTGATGAGCAGAGCCAATTCGGAATTGACCGTGCCGAGCCGAAGGTCAACTTCGCCCTTTCTTGCGGTGGACACTCGTCTCCCATGGTGCGCATCTACACTCCAGCGCACATCCACGACGAGCTCGATTGCGCGTTCCAGGACTACTTACGCGCCACCGTGGGTATGACCGCTAAGGGCCGGGTTCTGGTTCCCAAGCTCGTCTACAACTACGCCCGAGAATTCGTTGAAGATGACATGGTGCTCGAATGGGTATGCCGATTTCTGCCCATTGCGCAAGTGGCCGTTATCCAGGAATGTATCCAGCTCCGCCACCGCCGTCGGCTGTTCAACTCCGCGACATTCTCCGTGGCCCCTTACAGCTTCGCATTTCGGTACCTGTTCCCGAAAGATATCAGCGGTGCAGCATACACCATCGACTACTCCGACTTCGCACCGAGCGTGAACAGGCGGTTCCATTTCTGCACATAGCGCCCAGACTCGACGCAACAAGGACCAAAGCACATGATGACAAATTCATTGATTATCAGATTTGTGGAAATCAAATTTTCCTAGGAGTAAGTTGGGTGAAAGCGTAGTATAATGCCAGAGCGCAATTTTTGTAGGCAGTAACTGAGTTTGTACAGACGGTGACATTGTTTGTAAACATCGGAAAACTTTAGAGAGACTCATTCAAAACCTCTGCAGCTTCGAAACAATCTCAAGCCTTCTATGGATCCTTGAGAGTTGAATGCTTTATGTGAGTGTCGTCCCACTGATTTATGACCTTGCGAGGCCCATCAGTGCTACTCCTTGAAGATGATCAGAACATCCTCTCTCGTCACCGAAATCTGAGCACATCTGTCATCAAACGTTGGGATTTGATTCTTCGTTAAGTTGTTCGAAAAGTGGCAGAACGAAATGTGAGTACCTTTGGCGCATTCCTCCGACAGTTGACGTCTTCGAAGAATATGTAGAATGACACTTTGAATTAGAATGAGAATTCTTAGATCTCTTAGATCTCGGTTTGCCAAGATAATAAAGGAGAAAATCCTTATAGAAGAATTTCCTTCTACGAAAGAGTGAAAAGATCTTAGGGTTCCAAAACCAGAATATGATATTCCGATATCCTTTAAAAAAGATGATCAAAAGGAGTCTTATGGTTTGTAGGAAGACTTGAAAAAAATCAAGGCAGATATAATCATTGCTCAATTGTTGGAGATATCTCCAAAAATAAAAAGAGTTTTTAAAACAAGCATGCCTATTAAAAGACATCAAAGATCTAAGAAAAAAATCCAAGCCTATATAAGAATGATTTAAGGGGCACAAGAAGTCAAAGCAATTGAATTAGAAGTCTCAATAGTTGACAAGATTATTCCCTACACAATCATAGATGGAGGTAGTGGATTAAATATAATGCCCATACAAACAATAGAGAAGTTGGACCTTAGTATAACTAGCCTTTCATCTTATGTAATTAATATAGCTAATTAAAACCAAGATACTTTTTTGAACCAGATTAATGGTTATAGAGTGATAACAAATGGTGAGGAGTATTCCCTCACTTTTCATGTGATTTATATGCATCTTAGCAAAAATTTACATCTATTGCTTTTAAGTAGACCATAGTTAAGGGCAACAAGTGGCAAAATTGATTGAGGTGGTAAAAAGTCCCATATTATTTATGGTCCATCAAAAAACCTCACGAAAATCTTCATTCAATTCCAAAGATTATTATTGGAAAAAACTTCACCTAATTCTTCAAAAGAAAAAGATCAAATTTCACAACCTAAGAAGGAATTCAAAAAAAAAGTGAGGTTTGTCAATTTGGGGCGAAAGAAATTGGTTCATTTTAATATGGTCCAAACTACTTTATTAAGTTGCATGGGCCTAGGACTATACGATTGGAAGGATGATAGAGAATTCACTCAATGGTTGACAAGTCATCCTATATTTAGTACAAATGAAGCGATGCATGTTAACTATATAGATGGTTTTGCTACTTTACAAAACAATGAAGCAGATATTAAGTTAGCTACATGGATAGACAACATCAAATTAAAAGATGTTGTTGAGATGAACTTTGACAATATTAAAGTTCATGAATTAAATGACTTAATAGAGGAGGGCAATCTTATTCCACCTTTAGAATTTAAACAAACTTTTAGTGGTCTTATGATTGAAAATGATGTAGCTATCTATCTACAAATACCAAATGATTGTTATAGAAAATCTATCGAAAAAACTCATTTTCTTGACCTTGATTACAAATTAATGGATTTAACTTTAAAAAATGAAGATTTAAAACTAATTAAAGTGGGATTCTAATTAATTAAAACTATACCAAGAAGAAAAAAAAAATCTTTTGACAAATGACACAAGGTTAAAATCCTTAAGCCTAGTATATTGGTCATTTTACAAGATGCTAAGAGATTAGATTTTCCAAGAAAAATTTGATACTATATGGTTGGGATTGTATATGGTTAAATAAGTCTTTCCAATTAATTCAGTTTGGTTACAAATTTTCAACGAAGAAGATTTTCCTACTAGAACTTCAAAAAATAGAAGTAAAAAATATACAATGTGATTTTTATCATATACGTGATCAAATGGTTCATCCTTAAAATTACTTTGATTTCACTCTTTAAGTGGCAAATCATCAAAATTGAGTAGAATTTAGAAAACTAAAACTCTAAGATTGAAGTCTAGCATTAATATATTCATTCATTTTGACTTTTATTCAATTTAGTTCTTCAAAAAAAAATGGAGTGTTAAAAAGTAGTAGTTAAGTCTTATTTAATCATATAAGGATTATAGAATTGTTATTTAAGTAAGGAATTGTTAATGAAAGGTCTCGAATTTGAACTCAGTTGGAAAAAATAAGCTATTATAATGAGTTAGTGTCAGTGTAGGAAAGACCAAAAATAAACAACCAAAGGATATATAAGCCTTACAAGGTAGATGTCATGCTCTTCTTAAGTTGGAGAAGATTTTAGAATATTAATTTTTAAATTTTTCTAGTATTTTCTTGTCTTTAAAAATCTTAGTCATAATAGATTTTAAGTCCTTTGTTTTTCTTGGGTAGAGAATTAGATCAATCCAACTTAGTTGAAATATTAAATAGTAATAGCTTACTCACTCTAATCTTAAAAAAAATGATAGCTTCTATAGCTATGTTTCTTTTTAAGTAGTAGATTTTATACAATCAATTCTAGTTTCTTCTTCTTTGTAAATCGTCCTAGATGATTACTATGTGTGAGTCATCAAATCAACTCACTAATTATTTTAGGATAAAAAGATGAATTTAGAGTGCTTAGAATTATAATATATGGTGAATAGTATAGAAATATTTTAAAAAATAAAAAATTAGAATGTTAGTTATAGAATTGGAGTCTTAGTAAGTCTTGGAGGCAATTATTTTAGTTGATTTATAATTTTTATTTATTGTTGAATAGTGAGTATTAGTTATTAAGATCAATATTTATATTGATCTTTTATCTATATATATATATATATATATATAAAGCTATAAATATTAGTTAGTAATTAGAAGAAGCATGAAAAAGAACCTCGTGTCTTTTTAATTCTTTATATAAAAAGTAAGATTTATAGTGGATTTAAATTGATTTTATTATTGTAAAAAATCATCAAGATATGAAATTATAGCCTTAAAATATTATTAAAATTATAGAATCAATATATAAATTTTTAGACTTTATTTAAAATTTATTTTTAAAAAATTAAGAATTTATAGAGCAATTTCTAAGACTGTGATAAAAATGAGTTTTATCACTTCGGGAGCTATTATGAAGAAATGGAATAAGAATTGAAGGCCACAAAAGGTTCTAAGGCTAATTGGGTGTTTTTAAACACCATGAAGAAGTCAAAAATGCAAAAATATTGATTTTACTAGAAGAAAATAGGAGGACCAACAGCTAATATAGTCCTTGTAAAAAGGGAGGTGCACAAGTCCCATATGGATTGTAGCACCTTGAAGGTAGTTTAGAAGATAAGTCTAAGGTCTCGTGGCCTCTCTTAATAATTCATATATACTACTTGTGAGCCTTGGTGAGGCTCGAATTCCTAATTTCTTAAGTAAGTTATCCTTGAGGTAAAAAAATATTTACTTTTTATTTTTTAAATCTTCATAATTTACTCATAGTAACTTAGATTTATATGTTTTTTATACCATTGGAAAGATAAAGAAATTAAATTTCTAAAAATATATTTTTTTCTTTTATTTTTTATTTTTTACTAAGTAAGAACTCAGTAAAAAAATTGTGACTACTTTTATAGTATACAATTGCTTCATTACACTTGTTCCACTTGTTTTGTGTTTTGCTTCTTTTGTTCTTATTCTTACTACTTTTAGTTCACACCACTTATTGCAAGCAACTCTTAATTGAGGCCATCTTGTAATTGGGTTAAGGAGTAAATTTTACACTCACATTCTCACAATGCTTTATTAGTAGCTAATATATGTAGAGGTAAGTTTGAGAATGTTGTTAGCCTTGTTAGTATCATTCTTTTATTTTAATATCAATTCAAGACTCTCTAAGTCTTTTTTATCTATTAATAGTATTATTTATAAAATATATTTAAATTCTATTAATAGAAAAATCATAATAGTATATAATAATCTATAAATAAAAAATATATTATTGTGATTACATAATATATTCTTTGATAGTTGAAATTTTTTATTTATTTTTATTGAAATATTATATTATTCAAGTTTATTATTTTAATATTTAATATAGAATATAAATAATTTAATATTTAATATTTAAAACCTCAATTTCTATGTTATTGACCTTAGATGAAAAATTATAAAGAATAGATTTACATATATCTACTCTTTTACCTTTTTAATTTTGTAGGTTGAAAAAAAAACTTTAGAACATACTTTTTTGTTTCAACTAAAATTACTTACACTTTTATGAGTGTTTTTGAAAAAATATAATTTCAATCTGCTGTATCATTTTAATTTAGATTTTTATATTACGGATAAGAAAAAAAAATATCTATATATATATATATATATATATATATATATATAATAGATGTAATAATTCTAAAATTCTAATACCATTATTTGATAATTTGATATATAATTTGATATTTAGTAGAACATCTATTATTAATAAAAAATAAAAATAAAATACATGAGTTTTTATTATCAAGAGAAATATATTTATTTAAAAAAAATTACACATGCTTGAAAAAGTATTTTAAGTCGGTGTTTGTCAAACTATTGAAATAAATACATATTGCATTGAAATATACTTGTAATTTAATAAATATTAATATCAATAATAGAATAATTCCTTTATAGTATTTTTTTATTATTAATGTAAAAATATAAAATCTTCATTCAATTCATAATCACACTAAATAATCAAATTTTTTGTTTTTTTTTATTTATTTTTAACTTTATAAACATTATTATGGCTTATATTTCAAAAATCACGTTGAATCAAGATTACTAATTATTATTTTCTTCAATTTATTTGTCCGTTCACTCTGTGGTTCCATCTCACTCCAGCACTTGCTCGAGCATCTGTGCAAGTGCATTGTAGAAAAACTTTATAATAGTTACAATTCTCAGTGTTAAATTAATTCCACATCTTTGTCATTTTCTTTACTATCAACAAGATCCAATAGACACCTCTTTTTCCTTTCACATTCTTTGGATAGAAAGTACATCTTTGTATAGCAGACAATGGAACGTTCAATCCAAGCAAAACAACAAACACAAATCAAAAAAAAAAAATTGAGATTCATTATATCTTTGTAGTTAGCAAGTGACAACTTCGTAGTGATGATTTAAAACCTGGAAAGATGGATTTGTTTTGGATGACAGTGTTCTTCCATCTCATTATTTATTTATTTACTTTCATTCCTCGTAGATTTTTTGTACACAAATTTTCAATAGTATTTAAAACAAAAAAAAATGTAAAGTAAAGAAAAGAAATTAATTTACTTTTCTTTACTTTACACGAGCTCGAAACATGTCCAAACTAGTTTCTACGCAAGTTGGTGGCACTTGTGTAGAAGTTTCTTCCCCTCTAGGTCATGGCATCCTTCATCCACGACTTCATTCATCCATCCTATCTACATAGTTCAGCCGCCTAGTCAACCCCATCAAAGTCAATGTTGATCGGCAGCATGGAAGGGATGAATACTGATGCAGGCGGACGTGATGATAAATGAAAGATTGAAGGGATGAATGAATAGAGGAGCGCGAGCTTCGAGGTGTCCCACATGCAGTCGGGGTCGCAGGATCTTTTCATCTCCGCCAAGAGACCTGATGCGCCTCGAGCTACATTGAATGGTATGACACTAGACAAGATCTTCAGAAGCGGGTGGGAGGAGGTTGTGGGAACTTGTCATGAGGAGAATCGTCGTGAAGAAACTGTTATTGCTTGTGCACAGAGGAAAGGATTTTGGAATGTAGATGTCCGGTTGAGGGGGTGGAGCCTTGTGGGTGCTGAGATGCTGGATGGAGCTGGCAACGAGAGGGAGATTTTGGAGGAGTTATGAGGTTTCCACCGAGTGGAAAGTAATGTGTTGGGAGAGTGACGCAATTCTAGTGATGAGGAGCGTGTTGCTGACAAACTGGGGATGGCTGTGACGCTTTGATTAAATTATAGATGCCTTATGAGGGTTCTTGAGGGTCTAAGTTGAACAGCAGAAACCAGGCTGCATTTTTATCGCCTAGAATTAGTTTCTAAGCTTCGCAGGGAAGGAGGGCGGGGGTCAAGATTTCTCTTTGATTGCTGAAATTTTGTGTTCGTGGAATTCGTTTTCCAGATCTTTGAAGTCTCATTTACAGAGACTGCTGAGATCCCTAGAACGATTCTTAAAGTTCTTGATTAGCTGAGCTATTTATTATCGGTTTGCTCCAGACTTAACCCAAGGACTTCATCTTGCCATAAACCTCCATACAGTTTTCTGTCGCTTGGTTACTTAGAGTAATTAAGATTGCGTGCAATAATGCTAGACTTAAGGGAAAAAAGATCTGTTGGCGGAAGTTCTAAGGACGATGGTATCGGTCACTTCCTACCAACAAGGAAGTCTCAAGTGCTTTATTACTTTTTTTAAATTCCTTCGAGATTCTACAGGAACTTATTTACGCACTCCTTTCACAAGAGCAAGTCATCGTTTTGAGATGGGAGAAGTACGAGCGTTGTGCTTCTTTGTGGCTGTGCTGGCAATCGTCTGTAATGTTTGCCATGCCCAGACTGGAATGGACGCAGTCAAGTACATTGAGAATTTTGAGAGCCAGGTTAAGGAGATTTCACAAAATTCTGTGACCAACTTCATGAGATCGTGCGGTGAGTGTTCCTACTTTCGTATCCTTCAGTACAAATTTTTTGCAAAGAAAATGTTTATCAGATGTGAAGGACATCCATTCGTATGATTTGCTGTGATTAGCGTCATATGTATTGTAGAAGAGCTTTGCAATGGCAGTGCGTTTTGAATAGGACATTACTTCGTGTTTTTCAGCAAGCTCATGGTATTTGTTATTCCTCAGAATTATTGGCGTCATGTCAAGGGAACTGCTCCAGGCAAGCTTGTTTGCCAGTGCAAGGTGATGACGAAGGTTATGAGTGCAAACGTGTTACCAATAATTCGCATTGTTATAGTGTGGATGGCAATCTGGGGTGCCGAAACATTCGTGTTTCTATGGCAAAGAGCTTCGTTAGGTATCATTTCATTCATGACCACTCAACTAATCTGAATGTTACATTACATGTAGGGAACATTCATCAAGATCTGTTCTCTGAAAATTCCTTGGAGCTAATTCTTTGTGATTCGAAGTCATTTATTGGAGGTCTTGAAAGTCCATGACGTTGCATACACTTGTGTTAATCCATGGGAACTGCGTAGGTTATCGACGGGTATAAGCGGTCTGATAGTTGAGGCAAATACCACTATCTGCTCTCAAAGGAACTTAGACGCAACTTTCAAAAATACCTCTTCTCATAACGAACCGAATTCAACTTTCTGGGGTTACTTCGCTTCTGTGGAGGGCGTCCACCGAGCTTATCCGGGTCGAGTATGTCCTCCCATCTCTGTGTTGGAAATCAATTTACTGTACTGCCAGCAGAGGTCTTGAAACCGAAGCCCTCGTTGGAAAGCTATTTTACTATTTGTGCTTCTTGACACTGGAAAGGTATCTTGTTTTGCAGGATGTATCACCGGATATATGTACTTTTGAACCACGGAAGCGGCCATGGTAAGAAATCTAGGTCTTCTTTCGTCATTGAACTTGTATGTTGCTGACGAGCTATATAGAGTTTTGTAACGCGGCTTTTTAATTCTTCTGTCTCTTTCGCCCTTTTGTCTAAGAACTTGCTTCTTTACACATTGCAAGTCGTCTAGCTAGAACTTCCGAAATTTGTGCTGGAGCGATGGTTTTCTCATGAATGCATTTTGTGCTTACCACTGCCCGCATACTCATACCGTATTGGACCACCTACTGGATCTTGCAATTTTGATTGGAACCCTGCCCACGCGATTCAGGTACATGGGAGTGACTGCAATCAAGAAAGATGTCATTGTGCTTCTTGACACTGGAAACACGATGGGTGATCTTCTTCCTGGCGACTTATTGGACTCTGCAGACATAACCAAGTTGAATGCTTCGTTGTCTGTTGTGAACGAGCTTCTGGACACTTTCGCTTACGGCGATCGCGTAACGGTCATCACGTTCACTAACTCGGGAGCAAGGACCGTCCTTTCGCCTGTAAGCATGTATTCAGAGTATGAGTAGTCCAGGGGTGAGCTTATGAAGATTTAGACAATCCAGAGAGGCTATACATTTCTTCTTCTGTAACTGTCTATACTAACAATATCCAGGCTTCTTAAAGTGGTCACATAGGTTGTATGTATGTTTCTCAGATAACAGTTGGTGCAAATGGGATTTCATCGCTGAAAACTGCACTGCAAGATAGTGTATCCCCTGATGCTTCACAGGGGAGCTCCAATCTGACGAGTGCATTTATTTTGGCAAATCAAACGTTTGCAGCCACTAGTGCGCTCAAGGTATGACCTCAAAAAACTCCTACTTTGAATATGCCATTTGTACGCTTATCTGAGGTTTGTGAACATGTTGACTCGTAAAGTTTTTTTATAATTAAATTTAAGTTGCAGATGTGTTGCAAGTGCAGGTTATATTGACAATTACCGATGGTCAAATTATGCCTGTGGACTCGGGAACCACGGCCAATTCGACGAGCGTCTTTGCCTCCATCCGCTCCCTCAACACCTTGCTTCAGATTTACAGTTTCGACCGGGCACCTTCAGCAGCGAGTCGGCTAAAAACTTTGGCATGTGACTGCTTTGGAACTTACGAAAGGATAATCACCACTGTCAAAAATCCTCTTTGGACGCTGAGGTCTTATTTTGGTATACTGGCAAGAGTCCGGCTTACCGCATCCAAGAACATGCCGTATTGGACTAAGCCTTACAACGATAATGGAAGCCTGGGGAAAGTGATTACGGTGGTGTATCCAGCCTTTGTTGACAACTACACGCTCATCGGAGTAGCAGGCGTCGACGTCCTTCTCGAGGATCTAGGACCCGTTACATTATCTGACCTCACATCTGTATTACTGCAACGTGGCAACACCGACTTGCTGACTGGCCTCTTGCCACCGCGACTTCCATGTTCTGTGAGTTATTTTCCTGATCCTCATGTGGTTGCATCTTCGCGTCATGTTTCAGCTTATCGTAATATGATTTGTAAGAAAGACCTGAGAGACGAGTGTTCGAATTTTTCAGTTTGGATTATCAACGGCGAATCAATGCCCAACTGGTACAGCACCGCCAAATGCATTATGCCATGCTACCGTCGCGAGCGGCCCCAGTTTCCAGCAACGTATTTGCAGCTGCTCCGGATTTTGTTTGGCTTCGGTAACAGACCGAAAGAGCTCTTTGTCACCTGCACAGATTAGTGGGATTGGGGTTGGGGTGGGACTTTCGGTTATATTCTTCGCTGCCCTCCTGTTCCTGTTCCGTGAAAAGAAAACGTCACAAATTGAGAGAGAAACTATTCCTCCTCTCGGTGCGCCACTATTTTCAGACTCGAAGATAGAGTTCAAGGCTATTTCACCTCTCTCATCCTCGTAAGTATCATTTGCTTACTTTATTCACATCATCAACTATGCTACCTGATTGTAAACTTTCCCACCTCACTGAAACAGTTCTCTAAAGATGTGTACTGTATGTAGGGTCCGATCACCAAGCTCAAGGCGAAGGTCGTTGAGAGCCAACTCTCTAGGTTGGGCAAGCCAAGCAATGCAAACCCTGACGGAATACACACAAGAGGACCTTGCGGCTGCAACAGACAACTGGAGCAGTACTGCCGAACTCGGTCGCGGTGCCCATGGCCTGGTCTTCAAGGGTATACTTTCAGATGGCACCCCAGTAGCGATAAAAAAACCCACCAGAGACGTCACCCATGACACATGGGACACTTTTGCCACAGAACTGGAGCTCCTGTCCAAGCTCAATCACAAACGACTTGTGCGATTGCTGGGTTACTGCAAGGAGGAGATTATTCTCGTCTACGAATTTATGGAGAACGGGACGCTCGCTGACTGGTTGCATCCCATGAATCCAGAGTTGAAGCTTGGGTGGGAGAGAAGGCTGAAAATTGCCTTGGGAGCTGCGAGGGGACTGGAGTATCTCCACGAGTACGCCATGCCGAAGACGTATCATGGGGATGTTAAACCTGCCAACATCTTGCTGGATCATGAATGGGAGTCTCATGTCTCAGACTTTGGACTGTCAATTTGGAGTAATGATGACAAGGACCCATATCTGATAGCGAGTCGCATAGGGGGAACTTTCGGATACCTGGACCCGGAATTTGTCTCAAGCGGGCAAGTGACCTTCGCCAGCGACGTGTACAGTTTTGGCATCGTACTCCTGGAGTTGATCAGTGGCCGTCCGGTAGTGGTCGAGTACGAAAACATCCGGGACTGGGCGACCAAGTATGAAGAGGATGATGCCTTGGAAGACGTTCTGGAAAAGTCCCTTGAAACACCTGAATGGAGTGTCGATGTGTTGGTAGAGATCGTGCGAATTGCACTGAGGTGCACGGAGCGCAAGAAGCAAGACCGGCCTAAGATGAAGGAAGTGGCTTCCTCATTAGACCACGCTTGGCACTTCTGGGTGCGATCGCAAGGAACCATAAGTGAGGACTGCTCTTTATCTGTCATTGAACCCAGATGACTGTGTGAAGCAGCACAATTTGACCATTTAATTCCAGCGGTTAGTCCTGGTACTCCCCGTTCATTGTTGCCAGGCAACCTGGTGCTTCCTGCAACTACGCTGTTTTTTGAAGAGCAGCCATTGCGCACAAGAAAGCAAAACCTGAACAAATGTTCCGAAAATCAGCGGGAAGCACTTTCAGTGTTGAAGGCCATGGCTTATAGGAGATGGACGGAAGAAGGTGAAAACCAAGTTGTCGAGTGCTGGTGTCGCAACTCGAACTTTATCCCTTCTCCTGAGCGCACTTCGAGCAAGCTTCATTCTATATTGCAGTGACTCAAAAGTGAGCTGTCTATGAGGTAAATGTTAGAGTTTGCACAGTATTCCCAGAAGTAAGCGAAGGCTTCAATGTATGTAATGAGGTTTTTAAGAAGAGCCCGACAAATTGTGGATCAACCTTCAATTTCCCAGCTAGGTGATCAGAGTATCTGAGCCTTGAGAAAGTGTTGCGACGCGTGCGCCGAAAGGGTTAGCTCAAGTGCCAGTCGAAGTTGCTGTTCAATAGTCTTCCACCAATTTGCCGGTGGAATTATAAAAGCTCTGCGCAAGTGCGGGAGATTCGTTGATTATTGTATTGCAGTAGCGAAGTCCTGAATGAAGCAATGGCCAATTATAATGTGGCTTAGTTACCTCTGCAGGAGCCTCGCCAACCACACACGCATCCGATATCGTTCATACATGGGTTGGTTGGACAGTTAGATGAGACTAGACCAATTGAATATAGTTTGATTAGATCTAGTTCAATTGGAAAGTTTTGTACACAGTTGATGAGAAAAGTTTTTGGAATAAGATGATATATGTATATATATAAAGACAAAAATGATACAAGAATAGAAATAGTGGCTTGAAAGAACAACAAAAATTTAAGGCTTGTAAGTTAGATGTATGAAGTTTACAACGTCAATGTAAAAAAATATTTATTTAAATCTAAAAGATGTTATTGAATCGAGAAAAACATAACTTATGAGATTTTAATTGTTAATAGTAAATAATCACAAATTTGAAAAAAAAGAAAGACCAAAAATAGACTTAAAATTTTAAAAATTGTGAATTTATAAATTTCTTATTTTTATACATATATTTGTCAAGTTTATTTATGAGTTTTTTTTTTTTTTTTTTTTGATATTTGATATTTTTTTGGAGTTTTTTTAAGAAGCATTATTATTATTATCATTATTATTATTATTATTATTATTTTCATAGAGCATAAGATACTATTTTTATTCTTTATCATTTGTTAGCATCTTACCATATTAATATTCCAGCTTTTCTATGATTTCAGAACTTCAGTCTTTGTTATTCAAAGAGAACATAATTAATTATTTTAATTATTTTTATTTTGATATTTATATTTAAAACTAATTGAAATATTTTTAAAAATATCATTCTTCCACTAAAATCATCTATGTAATAATTAATATAATAAACTAAAATTATAATAACATAATATTTTTAAATAGATTTTATCATTAGTATATTACATAAAAATATCAATGGATAATTTTAGGCTATTATTACAAGCCAACTACTATAATTAGAACAAAGTTGTTGAAGGCAAAATTAAATAGTTGAGTTAAACAAGTTAGAAACAAATTCTAGTTTGTATATAGAGATGATAATAGGATAGAATGGATTCTATTCTTTAGAATTAGATCTTATAGAATATTTGTTGAAATATAGAAAATATTCTATAAGTAAAAATTGAAGATAGATTTAGTAAAAATAGTATTAAGTGAAGGAGATAAAACATAGCAATATAAAATGTAGAAGGACAATAGAATAATGTTGAAAAATATATTTAAACATATAATTTGATTTTTAAAAAGAAATAGAAAATATAATAAATTTCAAGAAGAATGTGTAGATTAATTTGTAATAAAGTTGTATTAGTTTCAAATTGCAACAAAGTACTTTTTGATATAAATGAATTCAAGAATATAATTATTTATGCTTAAATGCATCATAAGAAATAATGCCACCATAAATATTAGATTTACATTCTAAATCTAGTAAAATTCTTGAAAGGAGGTCTTTGAGATTCTTGACCTTTTATTTAAGTTCTTATATATTTAATTATTCCAAAACCTCTTAAAGCTCGTATTTTTTAAGTTGAGCCTTTGAAAGAATAGAGTGTTGTGACTTCTTTTCTTATAGAATAATACATTTCTATAGTATTAATATATGATTTGATTTTTTTGTTGTAGAATTTTATTGTATCTTTTGAGATTTTTTCTACTAAATTTCATTTGAAAAAGATCCTACCTTATATATGAGTGAAAGAGATGTAGAATTATACTTATATGGGATATTATACAAGGTACAAGGAATTATATTTGGATTTGGTACCACTCTAAAAATTGTAATGAAGTTTTTAGAACAACGAATATTGTACTAAAATTAAAGTGGCTTTGTAATGAAAATTAGATAAATTATCTATTCATGAATTGATTTCATCAAGTCTTTAGCTTATAAACAACTTAGTGATAAAAAAGTGCTATTTGTTAAGGTGTACAAAATAACATCAATTTGAAAATTCTAAAAGAAATCCTTTCAACAAGCTAAAGATATCTTATCAAAAGTCTAGAAAGATGAATCGTTACCATTCAAATATTTCTTACAATTTTTTTGAGATCTATCTCACCATCTCCGGCAATCACTATTACGCTTAGGACAAAAGAAGATGGGGTAGCACTACACAAGTCAACTATCTTTTAGAGATTGATTTCAAGTCTTTCCGCATGTTTTTTGCTATAAGTTAGATTGTGTATAGTTGTGGTTATATTTGTTTTGGTGTTCTAGAGAAAAAAAGTGTAATTTTTTGAACTCATAAAATCAAAGAAGGGAATAATGTTAGAGTCAATTCTTAAAAAAAATTAATCATCTTTAGTAGTAACAACAATAATCACTATGCAACCTTCTAAACAAGTCTTTTGTTTATTAGACTTATTTAAAGGTATTGGCATCAAATTAATAGCCATTTTGCAAGTATATATCAAGGTCAAATATTTATATATTGACAAAAATTCAATTGGCTAAAAAAGTGGCTATTAAGTATCTTATAAAGCTTAAGAAATTTTATTTTCATTAATTACCATACAAAACAAATAATAATTCTTTTACAACATTGACACAAAATATCTCTTTGATTGGTAATGTTCAACTCTAAGCACATAGTTTAGTCAATTTAACTACAAGATGGTCTTATTAAGACTTGTCTAAGGCCAAAAATCAAAATAGACTATAAGATAAGTAGAATGTTTTAATTTAAGAATTTTATTAGAATTATTTACATTCTTTAAGCCATTAAAATTCTTTAAGCCATGCTAATATGATTAATAGAATCAGAGAGCCTTTAAGAATATTTTTTATATTAAGCACCTTTGTCAAAACATTTGCATTTTGAAAAGATGGACCATGTATCATTATAAATACAATTGGTATAAAATATATGACTAATAAACCTAATGTAAATAAGTGAAAACATGCCATAGAATTTCTTATTGATTCTATTAAATTAACTAATTATTCTATCTCTAAATATTAAAGGATGAAGTTATTAGAATTAATCAGGGATTTAAAATTTTTAACATAGATAATAGACATTGTTTGAAGAAGCAAAATATTTGCATGTTGCAAATTCAACTATGCCATCCTATTTTCTACTAAGAGAATCAATATTTTGCATCTTTTACTTTATTATGGCATTCAAATATATCCAATTAGCCTAGGAACCTTCAAATCTTACTCCATTTGTTCATAATGGCTCCCAATATAGTAAAACTTATTTCTACCAAAGTCTTAAAAATTATTCTGAAACTTCTTAAATCAATTCTAAATAAAATTTAAAAATTCTTATAATTTATTTTTAATACTAATATTAATTTAATGCTATGTTTTTCTACCTTAGTGATTTTTTATAGTGATAAAAATGAATGTAAATCAATTATAAATCCTATTTTTTATTTCAATAACAAAAAGACATGTTCATTTTTATACTTCTCTTAACTACTAACTAACATTTATAGTTTTTTATAAGTAATACATATGGATAGAAGACCAAAATAGATATTGATCTTAATATCTAACCATTAATATTCAGCAATAGATATAAATGCCAAATCAACTTAGATAATTGCATCCAAGAATTATTAAGATTC
Source organism: Physcomitrium patens (assembly GCF_059467195.1). Classification (NCBI taxonomy): domain Eukaryota; kingdom Viridiplantae; phylum Streptophyta; class Bryopsida; order Funariales; family Funariaceae; genus Physcomitrium; species Physcomitrium patens. The sequence goes on from NC_143411.1 coordinate 5,322,640, forward strand.
TATTTCTACAACTAATATTTTAATTTTCTATTTGCCTAAAGATTTCTACACTACTCACTATATATTGTGATTTTAAGCATAATAATTATATGTTTTTGTATTAAATATCCAAGTAAGTCATTTAAATGATTCACATTTAGTGAGAGGTTTAAAATATATTGTATTAATTTGCATTGTAATAAATTATTTTAAAGAATTTGCTTTCAACATTATTAATAAAAAATCTTTGATATTATCTTTTAATCCATATTGAAATTGATAACGACTTTATAATTCCAATGCACATTGTAAGCAAGGTTTTGGAATTTAGCAACATATATAGAGGCTAACCGTGCTTCTTATTATAAAGATAAGAGCTTGGTCTCTATTATTCTTTCAATCACTTTTTTCAAATGTGATTCATAATCCTTCTAGGAATAAATTCAAATCATAAAGAAGTTGTGAATCCTTATCCATCAAAGGTGTGGTCACAAATAAATTATGTAAGATACCAAATATACAATCAAATAAAAGAGTTTTAATAAGAAACTAATAAGAATTTGATTTAATCACATGAGTATAAGGTTAACACTAAGAATAGCAAACTAAGTAATATGTTGTCAAGATTGAGGATCTTCTAAGTCCCAACTCTAATATATACTAGGTATAAAGAAGCTTCTTGAAAAGTTTCTATATTTCTTGAAGTTGAAGTAATTTGAAGAAGTTTCTTGAGAAGTTTTCATATTTCTTAAAGATGAAGCAATCTTAAGAAGCTTCTTAAGAAATTCCTATATTATTTCAAAATAAAGCAATCCTAGAAAGCTTCTCAAACTTCTTTAATTTTTGAATTTTTTTAGAATCTATTAAAATATTTTAAGAATCTTTAAAAATCTTCTGAAATATTTTAGAGATATTTTTAGAAAATTTTATTAAAATATTTAGAGAATATTTTAGAATATTTTAGAATCTGATATAATATATTTTAAAAATATTTTAAAAATCTTCTTATTGAATATCTATAATATCATTTTTTTTTTTTTTTTTTTCTAATTTTGAATTCTACAAAGAGATTAGATTTAATATCTACTTTCTTTGTTATATACAACATCTTAATAGTAGCTTTATAAAGAAGTCATCTTGAAATAGGTTTAGATTTTTGAAGATAGCATTAATGAAACTTTTGTATCTTTTATGATACATTCATTAGATTTTCTATTGATTTATTTATTTATTCATCAATATTGTAGCCATACCAATAAATAAAATATTCCAACTTTCTTCTTCTTTACCAAAAATCAAGGAGCTTTTCTATCTCATATTCTATATGATTATCTATTTCAATGCAAGGTAGTGATAGTTGTATTCTTCTTAGAATAGTTGATTCTAAATAAGCTTATGAGCTAGAAACATGAAAGACTAGATGTACCTTCATAAATGTGGGTAGTTTCAACCAATAAGCCATTAGATTGATTTATTTTTGAATATAAAATGGTCCAATCTTTGATAATCAAATTTATTGCATGGCCGATTGGTCTTGATATTTTATTGAAGAAGCCATATTTTATTTTCAACTTGGGAATTTTTTTTAAAAAAATTAATTTTTTTTTAAGAATCTTGAGTTTCTTATAAATAGAGCTTTAAATTTATTTAGACTTGTAATAATTATTTTGTAAGATCTTTAGCTATTAGATTTTCATCCTTTGATGTACCTTACAAATCAATCTTTGGATGGTAATTATAATTGGAGTAAAATGGTATTTGTTGGATCGAAGCATAAAGAATATTATTTTAAGCAAACTCTATTAAAGGTAAATATGAGATCAAATCATCTTGTTGATAGTTGATGATACATTATAAATACTATTATAAAACTTGATTAACACATTTTTTTGACCATCAATTTGAGGATAGAAGATAGAAAAAAGTTTAATATTTACCTTCAATATCTCAAAAAGAATTACCAAAATTTTGATATAAATTGAGGTCCTTAATTAAAAATAATATTATCAATTAAGTCATGATATTGATATTGTTAGGGACATATTCCTTAGAACTTTCTAGAAGAGAAGCCTCTGGAACCTTTTAGAGAGAAGTTTCTAGAAGCTTCTAGAAAAGAAGTCTCTGGAACCTTCTAGAAGAGAAGTTTCTAGAAGCTTCTAGAAAAGAATCCCCTGGAACTTTCTAGAAGCTTCCTAGTTAATAGAAGTAGCTCGAGAAGTTTCTAGAACCTTCTAGAAAGGAAGCCTCTGGAACTTTCTAGAAGCTTCCTAGTTAATAAAAGTAGCTCAAGAAGCTTCCTAAGTAGGAGTATATATAGGGATCGAGGCTGAAGAGTTCTTCAGTCTCGACAACACATCTCTTAGAGTTCTAGCTCACCTTTCTAGTGTTGTTCTTGTACTCATCTGTTTAATCTAGTTCTGCCACTTCTTCTTGAACTTCTTGTTAGATTTCAAGTCTGTATTTTGTGTCCGTGATAGTTTGTCGAGACTACACTAAGTTGAGATATCAGAGCTAGTTCTTTCTTAGTAGAGTGTGGATTACCCCTCTACTTGAAGGTATACTAGCATTTTTTAGAGGTTGCGGATTACCCTCCTCTAAACTGATACTTCTTCTGTTACAATATTGGAGTCTTATTCTTCTTAGAGAGAGTGGATTACCCCTCTTCTTGAAATTCTTAAGGCGTTTTATAGGTTGTGGATTACCCTCCTATAAACCAATATTGCCTCTTATAGGGTCATTTTTGTCTTTTTTTTAGAATGGCCGGAGGTCAAGACATTAGTATGACAGAAAGTTCGGAGTCTAAGTTAGATGCTATTATGAATGCCCTCGCTACGTTATCACAAAGAACTGCAGAGATTGAAGGAGTGGTGGCAAAGCTTCATAATGATGGAGTATCTGGGATAGCACAATCTAAACTACACCAGCCTCAAATTTCGGCACTTGGAGAAACAACTTTACCTCAGGCTCGACAAGAACCACTAGTTCTACAACATAAGGAGCCTCGAGTTAGCCTTCCAGATATGTTTGATGGAACACGTTCCAAGTTTCGAGGATTCGTCAATCAAATCAAGTTGATAACAGTTTTACAGCCCGAACGATATCCAACAGAGGAGTCACGTGTTGGGCTTGTTGGAACCTTACTTACGGGACAAGCTCTATCATGGTTTGCTCTTTTGTTTGAGAAACAATCATCCATATTAAACAACTTCGAAACCTTTTTGGAAGCATTTGCGGAAGCATTTGGTGAACACGATAAGGTTCGATGGGCTACAACAAAGATCCGGTCGCTACGACAAGGGATGCGTTCTACATCAGTCTATGCTTCGGATTTCAGGCAATTAGTATGCGACATCAATTGGGATGAAGAAGCGTTGATGAGTCAATTCTATTGGGATTTAAGAGATGATGTGAAGGATTTGCTGTTAACTCTTCCTGATCCACGAACGCTCAATGAAGCCATTAGCCAAGCTGTGAAGTGCGATAATCGCCTATTCCAACGTCGCCAAGACCAACGCTCAAGACAACATAAAATTTGCCATGCTCCAACTATGTCGGCAAGTAGTGTGAATTCGCATTCAGAGGTGGAAGACATGCAAATTGATGCGGTACGTATCAAATCTCTTACTATAGAAGAAAAAAAGCAACGTATGGAAAAAAATTTATGCTTGTATTGCAGTGGAGAAGGCCACAAAGTCGGAAACTGCCCCAAAAAGCAAAATCGAGGCATAGTCAAGACTAGGGGAGTATTTGTTCAGGAAAACGAGGATGCCCAGTCACAGTAGGAACCGTGCGGCTGGACAATGAAATATCCCAACAACAATCAGGTTCCTTTCTTTCTGCGCAACCTGTACTTTGCTTTACAATCCCTCTGTTTATCGGCCCTCAAAAACTGAGAACCTTAGCACTACTAGACTCAGGAGCATCTGCTTGTTTTTTAGACGAAGAATTTGCAAAGCATCATATGATCCCTTTAGTACAAAAATCAAAACCTGTTCATGTTGAGGTCATAGATGGGCGACCTTTATTGTCTGGTAGCATCACCCATGAATCAAAACCTATAGAAGTAACATTTAAAGACCATAGTAGTCATATTATTTTTAATATTATTAGAACTCCATCAAATCCTATTATTCTTGGTCTTTCTTGGTTGAAAAAACATAATCCATTGATAGATTGGAGGTTGCGGAAGATGACTTTTCCCACAAAACCACCCAAAAAAAAACCTAGTAAAAAACCTCGAAAAAAGAAATCCTTATTCATTGGAGCAAGAGCGTTTATAAGATCATCTAAGGAAGGCACTCCATTTGTCATTTATGCGGCTCCAACTACCAAGGAGAAGATCTCAACAGCAAATATACCGGAGCAATATAAAGATTTTGAAGACGTGTTTCAAAAGAAGAACGCTGACATACTACCGAAACACCGACCATATGATTGTGCCATAGACTTGCAAGAAGGAGCACAACTACCTTTTGGCCCAATCTACAATCTATTGCAAACGGAGTTGGCAGAGTTACGAAAGTACATCGACGAGAATCTAGCCAAGAACTTCATTCGTCATTCAAAATCATCAGCTCGAGCATCCATCTTATTTGTGAAGAAGAAAGATGGATCATTACGGATGTGTATGGACTATCGAAGCCTCAACAAGGTAACAAAGAAAAATCGTTACCCATTACCCTTGATTTCTAGTCTCTTAGAACAACTTGGACGTGCGAAGATCTTTACAAAAATTGATTTAAGGGGAGCTTATAAACTCGTACAAATCAAGGAAGGAGATGAGTGGAAGACAGCATTCCGTACAAGGTATGGTCATTTCGAATATAATGTCATGCCTTTTGGTCTTACCAATGCTCCAGCGGTTTTCCAACATATGATGAATGACATCTTTCGAGAACACCTCGACGATTTTGTTGTCATCTACTTGGACGATATTCTAATATTCTCTAAAAACGAGGAAGAGCATGAGGAGCATGTTCGTTTGGTCTTGGAGAAACTACGCAAGTGAGGACTATATGCCAAATTAGAAAAGTATTTATTTCACCAGACGGAGATGGAATTTTTGGGGTTCATTGCGACTACAGAAGGTTTGAAGATAGACCCCAAGAAAGTAGAAGCAATCATGTCTTGGGAGGTTCTGAAGACCGTTAGAGACGTACAATGCTTTCTTGGTTTTGCTAACTTCTATCGGATCTTCATCAAGAATTATTCTCAAGTTGCTGCTCCTCTCACTCGATTAACATGCAACGATAAGTTGGAATGGGGACCTTTGGCGGAGAAGGCGTTTCAAGATTTGAAGACAACATTTACTACAGCTCCAATTTTGGTACATCCAGACTTTACAAAGGCCTTCTATTTAGAAACTGATGCTTCAGATTTTGCTTTGAGAGCTGTGCTTTCACAAATGAGTGAAGATAAGAAGCTCCATCCAGTTGCATTCTATTCTCGGAAGTTCTCTGCTGCTGAAATCAATTATGAGATCCACGATAAGGAACTTCTTGCTATAGTGGATTCTTTCAAAGAATGGCGTCACTTTCTTGAAAGAGCTGCACATCCAGTAACCATATATGCGGATCACAAGAATTTGGAGTATTTCATGACGGCTCGAGTTTTAAATCGGCATCAAGCTCGGTGGAATATGTCGCTATCTAGATTCGATTTTGTTATCACTTATCGACCTGGAAGGCAGCAAGGACTATCCGATGCTTTATCAAGGAGATCGTATCTTGCACCAAAGGCTGGAGAAGCAGCGTTTGATCAACAATGTACAACGTTATTGAAGCCAGAGAGATTTCAGCTTTGTGCTACTATTGTATCATTTGATGCTGACTTCCTAAACTAGGTACGTGCTATGACCATTAAAGATTCAGTAGCCATTGATATCAAGCAACGTACCAATGACGACAAGTTCAAGGTAGAGGGAGATCTTTTATACTTTGAAGAGCGATTGTACATTCCAAAAGGACTAGCACGACTCCGAGTTCTTCAATCTTGCCATGATTTTCCAGCTGCGGGACATTTTGGATTCAACAAGACCTTGGAGCTTATTTCCCGAGATTTTTGGTGGCCCCAAATGTGGAAGGATGTGAAAGATTTTGTCCTCTCTTGTGACATCTGTTCAAGATCTAAGAATCCTCGGCATCGCCCTTATGGACTTCTACAGCCATTGCCAATTCCACGTCGACCATGGTCTTCAATTTTTATGGACTTCATCACGGACTTGCCATCATCAAACTCATTTGACAGCATCTTTGTCGTGGTAGATCGGCTTACGAAGATGGCACACTTTGTTCCTTGTAAGAAGACATCGTCTAGTGAAGTCACAGCAAGACTCTTTTTCGATAATGTGTATCGATATCATGGACTACCAGATGATATCATATCAGATCGAGGTACCTAGTTCGTGTCAAAGTTTTGGAGATCTCTCTTTGGGATATTGAAGGTGGATATTAAGCTTTCTTCAGCTTTTCATCCTCAAATTGATGGCCAAACGGAACGGGTGAACCAAGTCTTGGAGCAGTACTTACGATGCAGTATCAACTATCAACAAGACGATTGGACTGCATATCTACCGCTAGTCGAGTTTGCATATAACAACACCCTCCATGCGTCGACTCAACAAACACCATTCTTTTCCAACTATGGGTATCATCCGAAGCTTGATTTATTGAGTCCGTCAACAAATAACAATCCAACAGCTAAAGGATTTGCGAAGCAACTATCAGAGCTTCAAACTATGTTGAAGCTTCAATTACAATCCGCTCAAGAATCCTATAAGACGTCTGCAGATAGATTTCAGAATCCAGCACCTACTTTCAAAGTTGGAAACAAAGCCTCGCTTCTTCGACGAAATATCAAGACCAAGCGACCATGTGATAAGTTGGACTATCGAAGATTGGGACCATTTATCATCCAGAAGCAAATTAATCCAGTGGCATACCGGCTGGAGTTACCGGCTTCTATGAAGGTACATCCAGTCTTTCATGTTTCTCTGTTGGAACCTTATCGAGAGTCATCTTTTCCTGGAAGAGTACAATGTCCGCCACCTAGTATTAAAATCGAGAACCACGAAGAATACAAGGTTGAAAAGGTATTGGATTCACGACGAAGGTGGAAAAAGTTAGAATATCTTGTTCATTGGTGCGGCTATGACATTAATGAGCGAACGTGGGAGCCAGCTGAAAATCTTGCGAATGCGCCACAAAAGGTATAGGAGTTTCATCAACGACATCCCAATAAACCTAAATCAATTCGATGATAGCTTCTTTCTGAAGCTTGTTCTCCCAACAATATAAGAAAAGGGGAGAGCACCAGTAAAATTCATAGTTGATGTAGTTATTTTCTCCAAGATAGATCATAGTTTGGTCTTTTGATATGGATAGTCAAGAGATAGATACTATGCCAGTCAAAGTATCCCAACCGAGTAGCTCACGAAGGCGACCCCAAGATGAAGAACTATATGTACCACGACGACGACGGAGGATACCGAGTAACCGATCACTGGTGATAGTATTTGAGATCGAGCCTGCTTACGATGGTCAACCAGAAGGCGTGTTTGCAGGACAATTTCACAATAAGGACACAGAAGTTCATGCTTGGTCAGAAGTCGAAGGCGTGGGCCACTACCGTTGGCTTCAAGGGTCGATGAATCACTTGCCTCGTGAACAACAATTAGAGTTCATAACAGAAGTTATGCGACAGAACTTCATTTTCTTGCGTTGGTACTGATCAACAACATTGCTTCTCAGAGACCTCGAAGCTAAAGGAGGGGGTGATATTAGAGACATATTCCTTAGAACTTTCTAGAAGAGAAGCCTCTGGAATCTTTTCGAAAGAAGTTTCTAGAAGCTTCTAGAAAGGAAGTCTCTGGAACCTTCTAGAAGAGAAGTTTCTAGAAGCTTCTAGAAAGGAATCCCTTGGAACTTTCTAGAAGCTTCCTAGTTAATAGAAGTAGCTCGAGAAGTTTCTAGAACCTTCTAGAAAGGAAGCCTCTGGAACTTTTTAGAAGCTTCCTAGTTAATAGAAGTAGCTCGAGAAGCTTCCTAAGTAGGAGTATATATAGGGATCGAGGCTGAAGAGTTCTTCAGTCTCGACAACACATCTCTTGGAGTTCTAGCTCACCTTTCTGGTGTTGTTCTTGTACTCATCTGTTTAATCTAGTTCTGCCACTTCTTCTTGAACTTCTTGTTAGATTTCAAGTCTGTATTGTGTCCGTGACAGATATATATTACTAAGAAAGAGCCTTGTCATTTCTGTTCCAAAAATTATCTTTTTGCAGAAGACAAAATATACCATTTTTGTAAGTTGAACCATAACAATATAAATAGTATCAAATGTTGGCAGATTAATGATGAAATCTATTCATACAAAAGTCCATGGTTGCTTTGGAATTGATAATAGTTGTAGAAATTAAAAATTCTTGGATCTTGAACAAATGTCTTATTATGAATTAAAATAAACTTCTATTAGTTGAAGGCTTCTTCTAAATTATAATAATTTAATAATTTAATTAATCTTATATTTCTTGATTAATATTTGAATTATGTTCTATAATTCTACTAATTATTTAATTATAATCTAAATAAATTCCTTAACTTTTCACTAAGAACTTAAATCCTCTATCTAATTTAATTCACACTTTCACAATACACTATAATAATATAAATTATTCCAATTAATTATCAAGTTTTCTAATTTTAAAAGAGATTTTTTTATGTGATTTTATTTTATGTTGATTAATTTTATTTTTTATGTTTTGTCTTCTAATAATAAAATTCATCAAAGATTAAAAATTTATCTAAATTATTCTTCATTTGTGAATGAATTTCCATCTATAAACAAAAATTCATCTATTTTAAACTTATATTCATATACTAAGTTCCATTCAATCCTAACCTAAGATCATTCCCTCCTTTCTATTATATAATCAATTGTAATTGAATGGAATAAACTCCTTATATGAAAAGCTTCCTAATACAACCTCTTATTTTGATGTAGATCTTCACTTCAAGTTCTCTTGATAGTGGTGGAAAATTTGTAATGCTGAAAGTTGCAACATGGAAAATCAACAAGAAAAAAAATAATAATACTTTAGTTAAAAAAAACTAAAATTGAACTTACATGGCATCAATCCACTTATTGACCATTCTAGAAGCTATTTTCACTAGGATGAAAGAACCTTCATTGCAGCAAGTTTTTACAACAACCGCATGTTATAGACATTTAATAAGAATATTTTAGGAATATTTTAGGAATATTTTATTAAATTCTAGAAGATTCTAAAATATTTTAAAAATGTATTTAGAAGATTCTTAAAATATTTCTAAAAGATTCTTAAATATTTTAAAAATATTTCAATGGATTCTAAAAGTTCTAGGAAGATTAAAGAAGTTGCTTGAAAAGATTTCCAAAGTTGTTTTATCTTCAAGTAACATGGAAACTTCTCAAGAAGCTTTTTAAGGTTGTTTCATCTTCAAATAACTTAAAAATTTCTTAAGAAGCTTCATAATACCTAGTATATATTAGAATTTAAGCTAAGAAAATCTTCAATCTTGATAACATATCTTTTAGAGTTCTAACTCACTTCTCTTGATGTTTATCTTGTATTCATCTAGTTTATTCAAATTCTTGTTATTTTATTTTATTGAATTCATGTATTTAACTTCTTGTTTGGTATCTTGTATAATGTATTTATGACAATTTGTCAAGACTAACTTCTTATCAATACTAGAGCTTCATCCTTCTTCATAGAAAGTGGATTACATCTTTTCTTGAATGCATCTAAGGATTGTAAAGGTTGCAGAGTACCCTCTTTTAAATTGGTATAGTTTAAAAATTCTTTTTTTTTCTTTAGCATGGTTAGAAGTAAAGATATAAATATAGTTGAATCTCTTAATTCAAGTTAGATATTATTATGAATACACTGAATGCTTTAATTTGTAGAACTCCTAAAATTGAGGAATTTTTTATAAGATTTTATGGTGATATAAAACTTAGAGCAAGCCAACTTGTGATACAACCACTTTTTTAAGCTTGTGTATCTAAAGAGGCAGTGGCACTTATACCTTAATAAGAAAATTCACTTATTGGAGAACGTTGTCGTATTACATGTTGTCTTGTTTGGGAATGCACCAGGCACCTAACTATGGAAGTTGAGATTGTGTTTTACAAACATTCAAAAAATCCTAATAGATTTCATCCATATGAGAAGAATATAATCCAATTCCAATTCAAAAGTGCTAAAAAATACTCTTTTTAGTAGCCTCAATCACACATAAACGTCAATTATCTTGTTACTTTCATATTTAAAGAATTTAGATTTTTCTTATAAATCTAAGCCTAATCAGTGAGCTTTAATAAGCTGTAACTTCTAATCAGACCATCCACTTGATCTAAAATTTTGCATGCAATTATCAATGTAAGTCTTCTATATGCTCAAAAATTTTCAGCCTAATCCAACTTACAAATTGTGAGAAATCTTCCAAAAATTGCACTGATGTCACTTAGAGGCCAACTTAAAAAGTGAAGCAAAAATCCTAGTAATGATTTCTCCTTCTCTAATTGTTAACTTTGACTCAAAATTGGTGTGCACCTTGATCTTCAAGTCCTTCAATACTAAGCCAAATTTTACCTTGATTGGACTAACAAATCTTAAAATATCATAGAAATCCTATCCAACTCCAAACTACCAACTTCTACAACCCTCTCATTCTAAAAACTAGATATCTCTAAACTACACCATTAGATTATCACAAAATTTTGTATACACTTAGCACACCGAATAATCTAAATAATATTAAATTTTGAACTATAGATGTTATACCAATTGCACGAACTAGGAAAAATTGCTAGCCTTAGTTATATTATATAAAATCCAAATCTTCAATATAAACCCTGATTTTGAACAATCAATGCTTAGCCTTCAAAAATCCTACCAAAACAAACCTTATGCCCTTGGAAAGGACTTCAAGCTAGCTCTCAAATCCTAATCTTTGATTTTCAAATGCCTCTCTAATTTATCCTAGGCAGTCATTTTAATGATCAAAGGTCTAATTTTGACCGTGCCTTACAAATAGTCAATGCCTAAGTATCAATCTAATCTATCCTAAGGATTTTTTTAGCCCAATCCTACCTTCAACTTGATCCTAGTATCAACCATACCAACCACTTACCTCTTCTACCTTGATTTTAATAATTTATGGCCTTTATAAGGCAGTAAAAAAGTTTCTATATCCTAGAAGGTAAAAATACTAACTAACTTTTATCTACTTGCTATTAAGACAAGAAAATAGGCTAAGAGACTTTCATAAAAGCCTTATTAAAATATTTTAAATTCTTATTGAACTAATATAATAGAGTATTAATTAAAAAATCATTTTTAGTCATATTTTTATCATATAATTGTTTGATAATATGACAACGTAAAGAACCTTGGATTAGTTTTTTAAAAAAGTTTGATAGTTGTCATAGATATACATATGTATTCTAGTAGATATTTATATGATTAGGTAGAAATAGGTAAAAATAGATAAAATAGGTTGATTTTATAATATCTTCTAAAGAAGCTTCTTAGAAGCTTTGTAGACATTGCTTTGACTTTATATGTATTTGTAGTTGATTGGTAGGTTAGAAACTTGATCAAAAATTAATCACATATTGGTAACTTGCAAAAAAACTAGATAATTATGTGGTATATATATAGAAAACTTATCTTACAAATTAAAATACGTGTCTTGCAAAGTCAACATATTTTGGAGGTCCTATAGGATATCACAATGTAGTTTCTAGTTAAGGATATATATAGAGGTGAGAGTGAAGCCTTCTTCACTCTTGTCAATACCTTTCTAGTCCTTAGTCGTACTCCAAGACTTTCTAGTCTTCTTGTTTTTGACAATAGCCATTTTAGTTCAATATTATATCACCTTTGAATGACTTTCTACTTCTTTTCAATGACACATGAATGTATTGAAGATTTCTTTCTTTGAGATTCATATCCTTGATAATAATACACAAGTTTTAGAGATTTGTTAATCAAATTTGATTGATAGCTTTTCTGTAATCTAAACGCTATTCAACAAAGGAGTCACAAATTGATTTAATTGGAACCTTGCTTACAAGACAAGCCTTATCTTAATTTGCTCTTTTTGAAATATATATATATATATATATATATATATACATCAAAGGAATAGAAGAAGAATAGAGAAGAGAAAGTAGAAAAGAAGGAAGAAGAAAAAGAAAAGAAGGAAAAGAAACAAGAAGAAGAAAAGGAGAAAAGAAGAGAAAAATAAAAAAGAAAAAAGAACCGGAATAAAGTAAAAGATGGATAGGGGGCGAGAGGTTGCCTCCGAATTCCGGCAGCCTCTCTGCCGACAGGGTCCGGGCCGCCCCGGATCGGCTCTCTCTTGTTTTTTTCCTCTCTTCACGTCTTCATGAGCTCCGAGCGCTCAGGAACATTTGTTTTGATTTTTTTCGCCTTGCATGGTTCTTTTGCTGCTGTTCTGGTTCATGTTTTCCTCTTGGTTGTGGATTCCAACTTGACAATTCTGTTCTATTGGTCGTCGCCAAAACGGTCGACTACTGGTGAGTTGTGTTCTTGTACCCAGGAAGACCGCCCGATCTTAGAGGGGGTGCTATTGCAAGGTTGGAGATGCATGTTATCGACCTCGACTAGTAGATGACTCTTCTTCAGCTGCATTTTGCTCTATCTCTCTCTCGCTAATGTTCGACGGCGGTGTCGCTGGAGGTTCTGCTCTCTTAGTTTTGTTGCTGATTCTCAAAGCTCCGAGGTTCTCGTCGAAATTCTTCTCCGTAGCGTGCAATCGTATCGCAGGCTCATGTTCCTGTTCTATGCTCTGTGGTGGTAGTTCTCTGGTGGTGTAGATGGCTACTGGTTTCTGTTTTGTCTGCGCTTCGGTTGGAGCGACGGCCCCTAATTTTTCCAGTGTTCAGTGCGTAGTTTTTCTCTTCTTTTGGTGACTCTACGGAAAGGCAGGGATCTGAAGCCCCGTGCTTATTGGACGAGGTGGCACTGCTCGTTATCGCTGTTCAGTTGCAGAAGCGGATGCGCATGTGGAGAAGGGGGGCGGCTCTCAAATCCCCACAAGGGTTGCATTATCTGGTACTTGCAATCGACGTCGACTAGTGATTGAGATTCTGGATTTCAGCGGCTAAGTTGCCTCGACTCCAGACGGAGGAGCTGCGGTCTCATTTTCATTTGAGCATGTTGTCAAAGACTTAGAATCAACCTATTGGCCCGTGGAACACATGTGAAAGTCGACTTGCTTGACACGCTACGAACGTCATCTACATCAAAGTCTTCCTGTGCGTTATGCTGTTCAGCACCAGTAGCGACTTCCGAGACACTGAAAAAATTATGCACCGAGTATAAGTTGCTATTATCAATGATACTTGCGCAATTAACCGCTTCAGGTCCTTGGGAACTCGTGACTGCTTCAGGACAGACATCGGAGGTTGTTCGAAGTTACGTGCTTCATTGATCTTTAAGTGGCCTGATGTTATTTATTCTTGCCGGTCAAACAATAGCCAGCAACCACTTGGGAAGGCGACTGTAATCTTTTGCAAGGTTCTATGCACATAATGAACGCTGTGAAGGTGGATCTGAGCTGAGGTGTAGGCTCTGGATGAGTGGGAGCGACATATCTGCCGCTTCGTGGCTATCTGGGTCCTCCTCTGTCGGTTGAAATGAATGTTGAAAATTTTCTCACTCTTAACTGAACCTCACTCTGGGCTGCTTTGCATCAAAGCCGAAAGTGAAGCCAATGCAACAATTCAATGATAACTTGACATGGTCCTCACAGTTGTGTAATGCAATATTGTTAACAGTGAAGTACTAAAATTGGAATTGTAGTCTGCTCCTTGGAACCCAACCTACTATTCCTTCGTAATATGCTCACTGATTACAGCGTGAGTTAAATTGGAATAGAGCTATCCAAAATCCTTAGACCAATGCTTGTTGCTTTCCGTTCAGAGGCTATGACTTAGAAAAAAAAAAAAAAAAAAAAAATAGAATTGGGAAGGCAGGCTGCACTTATTAAGCGGCCAGTTCCGCTATTGCTGTCTTTGCAGCATCATCGAAGTCCCATTGTAGCGTTCGAACACCATCCACGGATTTTCTTAGCCAAGGATCAACAGCAGCTAGAGTTCGACACTGTTATTATTGCCCAACAAAGAGCCAACATATCAAGAGCCCAATTAAGGAGATTATTGCCCATGCAACAACTTGGAATTAGTAGATCAATTTCATAGTCCACGAGCTCATCAGAACCTCTAAGGTACCATGGTGAAAATTCTCATGTTTAAATAAATCAACTTGAAGTGAAGCTAGGATATGAATCAACTAGTTCTTGTTGGATGATTGTTAATTAAGCTTGAATGATTTTGCATTATGGATGAAAATTATTAGTAGATGAAAAATTGTTTATAAATGGAAGTTTTAATTGAAAATGATATAAAATATAAAATAAAATAAAATACAAAAATTATATCAAAACTTTTCTTCTAATTGTGGTGGTTTTGAGTTGTTTGAGCAGCTTGTATTCTTGTGGAGTTGTATACGGATGAAGTTATCTAGTTAAAGATTTAATTTCCTTTCAATATAAAATAAAAGAGATTTAATTAATTATTAATAAGTTAAATTGGCAATTGTGCACTATAATAAACCAACTACTAAGGTTTTTATCTAACTTTCAATTAGATAGCTATTGGAAGTATTGAACTTAAATCAAATGCTAATAAGAATTTGTCAAAGAACTTAGGCAATTAAAATCGTTATGAATTAGATTGAATTTTCAACTAGTAGGGATTTATTTTAATTCATACTTTAACAAATATATTACTTCCATACTCTAGAGCTGAAAATATACAAATTAATGTAGTATAGTTCAAATCTCTTACAACAAAGGAGAAAAAGTATTGATTTTAATAAGGCCTATGCTTATATTGTTGTAAAGAAGGCCACAAATTTGAGAATTGTCTAAAAAAACAACATACAACTAAGACTAGAAGTAAAATTATTCAGGAAAATGAAAATTTCCAATCATAATAGAGATCATATGGTTGGACATTTGAATACTTTAAATTCATCAAGGTTCTTCTTTCTCTACCCAATTTACTCATTATTTTATTATTTCTTTATTTCTTAGCCTACAAAAACTTTAAACAAATATTTTATTAGATTTAGAACCATTTACTTGCTTTTTAGATGAAGAATTTTTTAAACTTCATAGAATTCTTCTAATATATAATACAAAACTTATACATGTAGAAGTAATAGATGGTTAAGTTTTATCTTCAAGAAATGTTACTCATGAGATAATACTGCTAGAAATATTATTTGAGTACTATAGTAACAAAATAGTACTTAATCTTATTATAATTTTATTTAAACTTATTATTGTAAGACTTTTTTGGTTAGAAAGATATAATCCATCTTTAGATTGGAGGTTTCATAAGATTGAATTTTTTACAAAATTTCTTTGGAAAAACCTATTAAAAAGTCATCAACAACAAAGTCTTTATTTCTTGGAGCAATGGCTATTATGAAGATGGCTAAGAAGAAAATGCTATTTGTTATTTATACAACTTCAGTTCATCAAGAAGCAAGTTTATTAGTAGTTATTTCAAAGTAATATAAGAAGTTTTAAGATGTCTTCAAAAAGAAGAATGTTGACATATTGTCAAAGCATTGACCATATAATTATACCATTGATCTTCAAAAAAAGGCTCAACCACCATTTGGCCCAATTTACAACCTATGATAAAATAAGCTTTTAGTATTGAAAGATTATATCAACAAAAATCTTACAAAGAACTTTATTTGACATTCCAAATTTCAAGTACGTACATCAATATTTTTTATAAAGGAAAAAGATGGATCTTTACAAATGTGTGTTGATTATTACAGCCTCAACAAAATAACAATGAAGAATTTTTATCTATTACCATTAATATTGGAGTTTTTGGAATAACTCAATCAAGCTAAGATCTATATCAAAATAGATCTTTGTAGAGTATACAATTTGGTGCAAATTATAGAAGGAGATGAATAGGAGGTAACATTTCAAATAAAGTATAAATATTTTGAATATAATGTCATACCTTTTGGATTAACAAATGCTCCAATTATATTTTAATATTTGATGAATGATATTTTTTAAGAATTCTCAGATAAGTTTATTGTTTGTTGTCTTAATGATATCTTAATCTACTCTAATATTTGTGAAGAATGTGAAGGATATGTGAGATTAATCTTACAAAAATTATGAGGTACAAGATTATATATCAAATTAAAAAAAAAATATATTCCATCAATTAAAAGTAAAATTTATTAGATATATTATATCTAATAAAGACATGTTAATGGAATCAAAGAAAGTTTAAGCCGTAATGGAGTAGGTAACTCCAAAGATAGAATAAAATATATAATATTTTTTAAAATTTATAATTTTTTTTAAAATTTATAATTTTTTTAAAATTCTTATAAAGAATTATTTCCAAATTGTTGCTCTTTTCATTTAGTTGACATCCAAAGATAAATTAAAATAGAAACCTCAAGCACAAAAGATTTTTATAAATTTGAAGGTAATTTTTATTATAGCTCCAATCTTATTGCATCCAAACTACATAAAGGACTTTTATTTGGAGACTAATGATTACAACTTTGTATTAGGAGTTATTTTATTATAGATGGAAAAAGATAGAAAGCTATACCTAGTTACATTCTATTCTAAAAACTTTTTAATAATAAAAATTAATTATAAAATTCATAATAAAGAAATTTTATAATTGTAGATTCTTTCTAAAAATGAAATTATTTATTTCCTTGATCAAAAATGATGAAGGTATTATACATCATATAACTATATATATAGATCATAAAAATTTGAAGTATTTCATATCAGCTTGAATTTTGAATTGCCACCAAATTTGTTGGAATATGACATTATCTTATATTGATTTTATGATTATATATTAATCAAGAAAGAAATAAAGACTATTAGATGTTTTATCAAAGAAATCATATCTTGCTCCAAATGCTAGAGAAGCAGTATTTGATCAGAAATATATTACTCTCTTAAAGCTAAAATAATTTCATCTTTATATTACTTTTATGATTATATTTGTTGATTTAAGCTTTCTTGAATAAATTCATATAGCATCAACTAAAGATTCATTAATTTTTATTAGCAAGTAATGCCCTAATAATGAAAAGTTCAAATTTGTGGAAGACCTTTTGTATTTTGAAGATCATTTATATGTTCTAGAAGAACCTATGCAACTTTGTATTTTTTAAGCTTATCATGATTTTCTAGCTTTAGGACATTTTAGATTTAACAAAACATTGGAACTTATTTCTTGAGATTTTTAGTGGCTTCAAATGAAGAAGACTATAAAAAACTTTATCTTCTTGTGTGACATATGTTTAAGTTCCAAGAATTTGTGACATCATCCTTATAAACTTCTATAGCCTTTATTATTTTCAAAGCAACCATGGTCTTCAATATCAATTCATTTTATCATTGATCTTCTACCATCAGCTACATTTGATGCTATCTATCTTATTGTGGATCAACTTACAAAGATGGTATATTTTATTCCATGTAAAAAATAAAAATAAAAATTGGAAAAGAAATAACAAGGCTCTTTTTTAATAATATATATGTCAATATCATGGCCTATCTGATAACATCATTTTTGATCAAGGACCTCAATTTATATCAAAATTTTGAAAATCTTTTTTTGAGATATTGAAGGTAGATATCAAAATTTCTTCTACCTCCCACCTTTCAAACAAAAGATCAAATAAAATGAGCCAATCAAGTTTTCAAGTAGTATTTATAATATATCCTCAATAATTAGTAAGATGATTGAACCTTGTATTTATCTATAGTAAAATTTGGTAATAATAATACTTTTATACTTCAACTTAAGAAGTACTATTTTATTCTAATTATGATTATTATCTAAAGCTTGATTTATTAAGTATATCAAAAGATAAAAATCCAATAGCTGAAGACCTAGTAAAACAATTGTCATAGCTTCAAAAACTTTGAAGCTCCATTTATAAAGAATTCTTTAAAAAATTATAAAAATTATAAAATTTTAAGATTTTTATTAAGAATCTTTATTTTTTATTTTATTTTATTTTATTTTATGTTTTTTACTTTTCAAATTAGAAATAAAATATGACTTCTTTGAAAAAATATAAAGATCAATCAACCTTACTATAAGTTGGACTATAAAAGATTTGAGATATTTTGTATTCAAAAGCAAATCAATTATATAGCTTATTGGTTGGAACTACCTACATCTATGAAAGTACATCTAATCTTTCATATCTTACTTTTAGATATTTATTCAAAATAAATTACTTTAAAAAAAATACAACTATCATTGCCTTATATTGATATAGATAGTCATTTAGAATATGACGTAGAAAAGATCTTTGATTCTTGATTAAAAAAAATAAAGTTAAAATATTTTATTCATTGAGGTGGCTATAATATCAATGACTATATATAAGAATCAATAATAAATCTAGTTAATGTGCCACAAAAGATATATAACTTTCATTGATGCTATCTTCAAAAACTTAAATCTATTTTGAAATGACTTCTCTATGAAACTAATGTTAGGATGTTATATATGACAAAAAAAATAGATATAAAATTGATACTTCTTGTGGAATTTAGAGTTAGAAGAAGAAATGATGTTACAAATATTTATTAAAAAAAATTTAGTAATATTTTTAGAATATTCTATTAGATTTAAAAAGACTCTAAAAGATTCTTAAAATATTTTAAAAATATTTTAGTAGATTTTGAAAAATTCTTAGAAGATTGAAAATGTTGTTCAAGAAGCTTTCTAGGACTACTTCATCTTCAACCAACATAGGAAATTTCTTGAGGAGGTTCTTAAGGTTATTTCATTTTCAAGCAACATAAAAACTTATTAAGAAGGTTCTTAATACCTAATATATATATTGGAGTTGAGGTTGAGGAGATCCTCAATCTCAACAATACATCTTTTGGAGCTCTAGCTTACTTTTCTCGATGTCAATCTTCTATTCATCTAGTTTATTTAAGTTCTTGTTAGCTTTCTTATTAAACGCTTCTATTCAACTTCTTGTTTTGTCTCTTATATAATGTATCCGTAACACTGCAATGTCTTATGCCTATACAACTTGAGATGTACTTATGAAAGAATATAAGCAAATAAAAAAATGATTATGACTATTGTTACCTTGCATATAAGCAACTCCACCACATATGGGCTCTGCCATATAATATAAGCCATTCAAGCCATCCTAATAGAGAAAAAAATATAATTTCTATATTAAATTACTAAAAAGCTATTTTGAAATATAATTATGTTTTTTTTGGATTGTAATGATGCTTCAATTTTGAGCTCCAAATTTAAAGAGCTCTACTTTAGGTTGCTTTAGTGTTCAATGTTGCGGTCGGAGGATTTAGTACTATACAAAATAGTGGATTTTTGGAGTATAGAGGCTTAATTGATTAGTTGTTATCAATGGCCTTATTAAGCCCCTAGTCTCTTAATGGCAATGACATAGAAGTAGATAGTATAAGGTTTTAGTTATAAGTAGTTATCTACCTTCCATGGTAAAGGATGTGGTATTGTTCATCAATTTTTTTTTTTTTTTGTGGCACTCTTCTTAATTGCATTACAAACTGGACTTGATAAAGGAGTCAAAAACTCATTGCGTGTATGATAGTTGCTTCAAGTGGTGGAGTTTGCTATATTATAAGTGGTTATATTCTTAATAGCTATAGACCTTATTGACAATATTATATTTGGAGTAATTGAATCTTATTGATGGCTACTAGTGCTATCATTGATAATTCTTTTTTTTGATTGTATAAGCTCTCATTGAAAAAGTATTATGGCATTGAGCAAAGATATTTCAACTCGATAGATATTAGATTATATTTGTGATTTTGGTGCAACAATGTTGGTGTTAGTGACATTTTTTTCTGTCTAGATTTTAATAGATTAAAAGAAATTATATATATATATATATATATATATATATATATATATATATATATATATATATTTCTTTCTTTTTTCTTCTTCATTATTTTTTTTCATTTTTATTTATTTATTTATATTTATATTTATATTTTGAATTCACCAAATCAAATTAAATTCTATGCTTTAATTAATGAATTTTTAATAGAATAAATCCATCATAAAAATAATATAAATTTATATTAACTAAATTAAAGAATAATTATTTATTTTAAAATTCTTTTTAAAATAAATCCTATTAAAAACCTAATCTTATATTAAAATCCTATGTTTTGCTATTTATTTTAAAATTCCTACATTGATTCATTAAATGGGTGATTATAAGCACTATAAGTACATATTTTTGTACTAAATATACAAATGAGTCAATTATGTGATTCATGCACATAAAACAACAAAGTCTTCTATAATCTTTTATATTTGAGGGCACCAAAAATTGCAAGAGATAAGCTCTAATATTTTATTAAATCCAAAATATCCTGTAGCTAGGAAATCATGAGAAGATTGAAGAACACAAAGTGACATTCGCCCTTCTGAAATACATAAATAATCTTCAAAATACAAAATTTCTTCCATAAATTTGAACTTATCATTAATAGGATGTTGCTTGATATTATAAAATAATAAATCCTTAATTGATGTTATATGAATTTTTTAAAAAAAAATTGAATTAATAAATATAACCATAGAAATAACACAAAGACAAAATTACTCTGGCTTCAAGAAAGTAGTATATTACTAATTAAATGTTGCTTCTCCAATCTTTGGAGTAAAATATGATTTTTTTGATAAAGTATCTAATAGTCCTTGTTTCTTTTCTAATCAATATTTAATCAAAAAATCAAAATAAGATAATGACACGTTTCAATAAATTTGATGACAATTCAAAATTTGAATCAATATGAAATATTCCAGGTTTTTGTGATTTGGATATACAATCATAAGATATGTAATATCTTCCAATAAGTGATGCCATTTTTGGAGAGTCTAAAATCACAAGAAATTTTTTATTATGAATCTCATAATTGATTTTTATAGCTCAAAACTTTTTAAAATAGAATGTCATTGAATAGAGCTTTCTATCTTTTTTTATCTATGATAGTCCAGTTCCTAATGCAAAGTCAAATACATCAATTTCTAAATAGAAGACCTTCATGAAATTTTCATGCGTTAAAATTAAAGCTATAATAAAAATTATATTCAAATCTATAAAAGTCTTTTGTTCTTGAGATCTCTATTTTAATTTATCTTTAAATATCAATCAAATAAAAATAACAATAATTTTGGAATAATTCTTCATAAATATTCAAAAAATATTTATAAATCTAAAAATAATTATATATTATATACTATTTTTGAAATTATCCATTCTATTATAACTTAAACTTTCTTTGAATCCATTAATAAGTCTTTATTAGATATAATATATCTAATAAATTCTACTTTTAATTGATGGAATATATATTTTTTTAATTTGACATATAATCTTGAATCTTATAACTTTTATAAAATTAATCTTAAATATTCTTTATATTCTTTATGAATCTTAGAGTAGATTAAGATATCATCAAGACAACAAATAATAAACTTATGTAGGAATTCTTAAAAAACATCATTCATCAAATATTGGAATATAGTTGGGGCATTTATTAATCCAAAAGATATGACATCATATTCAAAATATTTGTACTTTATTTGAAATTTTATCTTCCATTCATTGCCTTTTTTAATTTGTACTAAATTATATGCTTTACAAAGTTCTAGTTTGGTATAAATCTTAGCTTAATTGAGTTGCTCCAAAAGCCCTAATATTAATGGTAATGGATAATAATTTTTTATTATTATTTTGTTGAGGCTTCAATAATCAACACACATTTGCAAAGATCCATCTTTTTCCTTTACAAAAAATATTGATGCATATATTGGAGATTTGAAATATCAAATAAAGTTATTTTTAAGATTTTTGTTAATGTAATCTTTCAATGCCAAAATCTTATTTTGTGATATGTTATAAATTGGAACAAATAGTGGTTGAGCCTTTTCTTAAATATTAATGGCACATTCATACAATTGATGTTCTAGCAAGATGTGAGCATTTATTTTTGAAAACATCTTAAAATTCCTTATATTACTCTAAAATAGCTATTAATAAGCTTCTTTCTTCACAAGTTGAAGTTGTATAAATGAAAAATGATATTTCTTTCTTAGCCATCTTCATAAAAGTCCTTGTTCCAAAAAATAAAGGCTTTGTTGTTGATGATTTTTTTATTGATTTTTTTTGTAAGAATTCTATAAGAATTTTAAAAGAATTTTAATAATACTAGTTTAGAAGAGAATATTCTACAACTTCTAAAGTATTTAGATGCCTTCAAAAAGATAGATAATCTACTTTCTATTAAAAAGGATTAAGCTTTAGTATTGATAAAAGAAGGGTCTCAACAAACTGCTATGGATATATTATACAAGAGACAAAAGAAGGAGTCAAACAAAAGATTTTTAATAAGAAGCTAATAAGAACTTGATTAAATCAAATGAATACAAGATCAACATTAAGAATAGTAAACTAGAGCTCTAAGAAATATTTTGTTAAGTTTAAGGATCTCCTTAGTCTTAATTCCAATATATACTAGGTATTAAGAAGCTTCTTAAGAAATTCTTGTATCATGTAAAGATGAAACAATCTTAAGAAGCTTTTTAAGAAGTTTCCATGTTGGTTGAAAATGAAACAACCTTAAGAAGCATCTCTAGAAGTTTCTATATTGCTTGAAATTGAAGCAACCATAAAAAGCTTCTTGGATAACTTCTTTAATCTTCTTAGAACTTTCTAAAATCTGCTGGAATATTTTTAAAATCTTTTAAGATCATCTAAAATATTCTAAAAATCTTTTTAGAATATTTTATTAAAATATCTTAAGAATGTTTTAGAACCTCTTAATTGAACATTCAAAGAATCTTTTTAAATCTTTTAGAACTTGATAGAATATTTTAAAAATATTTCTAAAATCTTCTTGTTGGATATTTGTAATAGATGAAAATCAAGAAAGAACACTTTTAGAAAAAAAATTGCCCATGAATTCAAATTAAGTAAATCCATCAGAGTATTAGAATAGATGTAATTTTAATTAGAGCTTAATTATCTGCAAAAATTCTCAAAATTTTGATCTTGTTCTATCAAACTTTTCAAACATACTAATATTTGCCTCCTAAGTGCTTGTAGAAGTGAGATTTCATGAATTTGATTGTGAGGTTGATCTACTTGCTTTCATAAACTTCATAATTTTTTGGCATAGATTCTAAACTTCTTTTATAGATCTAAAAATAGTTATTTTGTGATTGGTGTTAAAAATGAAAAAAACTCCATCCTATGAGTGTTGATAAGCTTGTGAAGATCTGCAATAGTTATAAATCTATTCTTATTTTTGCCAAGTATAGCATCTATGATTTTCTTCTATTTCAAAAAACTTAGTAAATCGACAAGTCAAATTGAAAGAGGATAATTTGCAACCTTTAATATCACATGAATTTTTTTATAAAGAGGGATGATTTTTTTTCTTAAAAAAAATATTGGTGTTAAAAAACTAAAATATTTATTTAAAAGTGGATAGTTTGTAATCTTCAAAATACAATAATAGAAATGAAATAATCCACTTGCTTCTAAAATAAGAAAAAAATAATAAGCTAGTATTCTTATCAAACTATTAAGGATATAAATCTTAAAGAATTGAAAAATCAAAACATTCTTATGTTACTTAAATAGACTAAATAATTATTTAAAGATGATAATATATTAAACTAAAATTACTATTTCTAAAGATAAGAAGATTAAAAAGTCTTAAAATAAGACTAAAGATTAAAAAGACATTGACAAGAATAAAAAAAGGCTTCATTCTTATTTTTATATATACTGTCTAATTAAGAGTTATATGGTGATGTTCTATAGGACCTCCAATATATGTTAACTTTGTAAGACATATATCTTAACTTGTAAGACAAGTTTTTTATATGTGCACCACATAGTTAATTTTTTCCACAAGCTATCAATATATGTGACACATGGTTAACTTGTTGACTAAGTTTCTAATCTATTAATCAACTACAAATGTATATAAAGTCAAAATTACATATAAAGCTTTTAATAAGCTACTCTAAAAGATATTATAAAA
This sequence comes from Physcomitrium patens, assembly GCF_059467195.1. NCBI lineage: Eukaryota > Viridiplantae > Streptophyta > Bryopsida > Funariales > Funariaceae > Physcomitrium > Physcomitrium patens. Next base: position 5,346,855 of record NC_143411.1, read on the forward strand.
TCAATCTATTTTTATCTATTTCTATTTAATCATATAGATAATTATTAAAATAAATATTTATATTTATGACATCCAAAGACATCACCTTAAATGGAAGTTGATACTATCTAAGATCTTTTTTTCTAAATACCTTGCTATAAATATTACAAAATCACCACCTCTATAAATAAAAAGTAATCCAATTCCATGAAACAATTTTAATAATTTTCATCACCTATAGCCAATTAAGAAAAGAAGTAACAATCATATTGAAAAACTTGATAATGTTATCAATGAATTATTTGTTGAAGCTTAGTTGAAAGTTGAAAGACAAGAAAACATACAAATCAATCACACTTAAGATGATATGACATAAGATCCAATCCAAACTACCTAAGCACCGACAAATATGCAAACAACAATAATATGAGAAATACCACAGGATTCTGGTATTATGTAATAATATGATAATTAGAAGAGAAAAGAAAGAAAGAATTTTACTATAGAAGATCCTAATTAAAAAGATATAATAAAAAATATAAACTAAAGATAAGCAAGTAGTAAAATCTTATAGCATTAAAATTATTTTTTATAAAAATAGATTTCTTTTATTTTTATAGCCATAAATAAGGTAAAATAAGATAGATTAGAAAAATAAAGAATATAAAAATATATAAAAGAGAATTGAAAGTTTATTTTAGCAAATATTACCTTAAGAAAATAAGAATTGATATTCAAAGAGGACCAATTGCCAATGAGGGTTGAAATCAAACCTTGAGACACAAAACTAAGTACCTATACTATTTCCAAAGTTCTTTTACAAGTCAAAGAATAGTATTTGAAAGAAAACTTAAAAATAAATTTTTAAAAGTTAGTTTTATATCATTTTGACTAATATTGAGATTTTGAGGAATTTTCAAAGTTAATGATATATTTTGTGGATTTAGATTTTGAGAAATAAAAATAAGTTTATAAATTTGAAGGTATTGTGAATTTTATAATATATTTGTAGGTGAAAATTTGGAAATTCATTGTTGTGCTTGTTGTAAATGTGTATGAAAAATTTGAATTCAATTAAGTAATTAGATTGAAGAATATAAGAGTTTTGTAGATTATGGTTGCAAAAATTAGGATTTAGAGGACCGGCAAAGATTTCTAAGATATTTGTCAATCCACTGGTTGGATTGAAATAAAATTTTACTAAAAGATATTTTGCATGACTTCCAAAAATTTTGAAAATTTTGAAACCAATTGAATAGTGAAATTAAGAGATTTTAATTTGAAATTATCAATATTAAGGTTAGAAAAAGAGGCTATTCAATATATAAGTGGAATTTGGAGATTATCATTTATTTTATAAGTACAATTTTCTTCAAATTATTTGTGCTTATTGCTAACTTAGGTTTTGCAAATTTTACAAATTTTGAGTCAAAATCAATGGTTCAAACATTATTTATTGGATTTTTAATTTATTATAGGATTTTTTAAGAGATTATTTAAGATTTAGGATTTAATTAAGAATTGATTAGGATTGATTTAGGATCTAAAATTTGATTAGGATTTAAGATTTATTTAATATTTTATTAAGATTTTATTAATATTTATTTAGGATTTTATTAAAATTTAGGATTTCATTAGGATTTGATTTAAGTTTAGAATTTTATTAGGATTTGATTAGAATTTGATTAAAATTTAGGATTTCAGTAGGATTTGGTTTAAGATTTGAATTTGATTAGGATTTTATTAGGATTTGGTTTGAGATTAAGATAGGATTAGGATTTGATTAGAATTTAGGATTTCATTAGAATTGATCTAGTATTTAAGATTTGATTAGGATTTAGGATTTCATTAGGGTTTTATTAGGATTTAATCTAGTATTTAATTAAGATTTATTAATATTTTAATTAGGATTAAATTAAGATTTATTTAAGATTTATTTAAGATTTTTATTTTTAATATTTCTTTAAGAAATTTTTTATTTCTTTAAATTTTCTATTTATAAATTTTTTAAATATAATTTTTATTTTTTAAGGTCTTATTTTTATATTTTTTAAATTTTTCTTTATTATATTTTTTTGAAATTAATTTTTGACTTTTTATATTTTTTTTTAAATTTATTTGAAATTTACTTAAATTAATTAAAGTTTGATTGGAATTATTAAGGATTACTTAAAGTTTATTTAAGACTCTATCAAACTTGATAGGATTATTGTTGCATTTCTACTTATCTTCTACAATTAAGTGTCCAATGCATTCTCCAGCAAGAATATACATAACTAGATGCTATTATAGATTTAGAAGGCAACAACATATAAATCAAATACATCTAAGATGACACATTTCAAGATCCAACTCAAAATGCCTAAGCACCAATAGATATAGAAATAAGACCAATACTAGAAACACGACAAGGTTTTGGCAACACATATTTCAATCTTGATTATTGAAAAGCAAAAGTAGTAGCATATTTAGAAGATGCTCACAAATACTATTTGTTTGTAATTCTACATGTTGATCAATTCAATACATAAGAATATGTCCGTTTATAATAGTCCGAGTAGCACCATCATCTTCTTACTCAAATAAACATCCAATATACCATGACAAACTTGATCAAATACTCCTGCCTTAACTAAATGGATTTCCTTAATAGAATTCTATAGAATGAGATTGATTACGAATAAACAAAAATTGAAGTACAATACAACAAAGAAAAATTGATCCCAAAAATATAACAAAATTAGAAGAACAGCAAATCCATAAACTAATAAATCCTACATCATATACTCAAGAAGATTTAGAAGCATTAATCCACTTATGTTAGTCAATCTAAGGTAGGAGAGTTGCTCTTGAGGTATATACAACCACTGCTTGAAATCTCCAAGACAAAGATTATTATAGATGGATAGAAATTGGACTAAGTTAATTCAATTTAAATTGAAGTCATTCTAGGTAGCAATGAAAAAACCTAACAAGATAGGCTCCTAAGAATCAATAATTTCAAATCTGGCCAATGGCCATATATATTAGTACTTAAGCATGCATATCTCCAAATTTTGTAATTTAACCCTAGTAGAGTCTTCTTGGTAGAGTGCAAGGCTTTTAACCTATAGTCTACAATTCAAGCCCCTAAGGTGGTAAGTGAGAAGTTTAATTTTCTTGTGGTCTTTGTTTACCTTTACTTTTGTACTCGTCTTTCTTCTTTTCATCCTCATTTTGTATGTAACTTAAAATAAACCTCCACAAGTTGAAAATTTATTCTAATTCATAACAAGTGAATTAACTATATGAAGTTTAGAAGTTATAACTATTAATTAAATCCTAATCAATTCACTCTTTATTCTTCTTAAATAATTCAAGTAATAAAGCCAAAACTCTATTACTAACTCACACTTATAAATAATAAGTCACTTAATAATTCTATGCAATAAAAAAAAATCTTATTAATATGATTTTAATATTTTATTTTATTTTATCTTATTTTTTATCTTCTTTTATTTTTTACTTAATTAAAATTCATCTAGTGACAAAAATTCATCCTTGAATAATAACTTATCTACAAATGACAATTCATCCATGTATTAAATTCAGCTTTAATTTAAATCTCATCCAATAAGTTTTATCCGAGCCTTAATTCGATTGAATCTAAGTGTTAACTTTACCTATTCCCTTCTCAAACCTCGTCTAATCTTGATTTTCTCAACTACCTACAGCCTCATCTACTCTAGAACTTCTCACCGAGTTTTTTTTTTTTTTTTTTTTTTTTTTTGATTAGCTTAGATGAAGGTGGCGTAGCCCGCGACTAGCTTCCTCGATGAGCTTTCCGCCTCCGTGGCAGTGACTTTATCGCTCTAGGCCGCTGATCAGCCGCAGTCTGCTACATCGTCTTCCTGGACTTCCCACCAATCGCCACCGCGATTTTTGTGCAGCCACCTTGCGGTGAATTGGAAATTCGAGATCCACCTCTGCTGCGATCTACTGCAGCTCTTAGTTCGAGAAGACTAGCAATACTGGCTGGTTTTCCTTTATTATTATTATTAGTTAAAATGTAATAAAACGGAATACTCTTTATTACCAACTTCCTCACCTCTACTACTCACTATATAACAGCAAAAACAAATAAGTGTATCGAGCATTCTGATTCCTATGCAACCAATTTAACGCAATAGGTTGCCTCCTATCCACTACGCACATGCCGTCAATCAACCATGCCGTCTAACATGTAGATTCAATGTGCTTCAAAACCTCATTGTTGTTCTTCTTTGACACCATAGCAAGTTTGAAGACCGCTTTTATAGTAGTCTGCCAACCGAGTTGCTTCCACTTGACGTGAATTTTCTTGAATTGCATGAAATCTCCAAGCTCCACACACCCTACACGAACAGCATGTCTACCAACCTCACGTCTTGCTCTCAATAATAAAACCTCGATTCAGCCAAGGTGTCTCTCAAGCCGCAAGTTCACTCGCAACCTCGAGTAGAACTTAACGCCGAAATCCGAGGTCTCGATTGGCAAATGAACTAGTCGCTCCGAGGCCAAGATGTGCTAATGCCGTTTGAATTCCGACCGCTGCCGTCTCCACCAAATCAACGACCACACCACGTAGCTCCACGGCGCAGAAGAACCAACGCAGCACCAGCTACGTGTGTCAAAATAAAAAAAATAATGGCGCCGAATCCACAGTCGACACCACCAGAGAACCGACCAAACTAGAACAAAACAAATTCAGCAACACCACCGCCGATCGCAACTCCAGCGACAATATCTCTGTGCCCAAAAAAAAACTGAACCTCGGCGCTCCACGATAATCACACAAAAAGAACGCTACCTCACGGCACCTCAACGGAACGAAGAAGAACAACTGCAGCCACGCACCCAAAAAAACCTTTCGGAGCGCCCGGAGCCGAGACGCTTCAAAAAAAATCAAAACGTAATGGGAGGGCAGACTCGGACTGGATTGCTTTGTCGATAATAAATGTTCTTGCGAGAGCGTGGAGCTCCTAAGTGCTCATCACACAACGCCTTGCTGCCCATTCACCGCCATCGCCGCATTGCAGTGCAACCGCACGCAGAAATTGACTACCCTGGCCAGCTAAGCTCAAAGCCTGCTCGACTCTGCACCGAGGCCAACAACAATAGGCTCCAGACTCTGTCGATGCACCGCTGCACACAGCACTGTCGCCACCAACGGGAACCAACAACCGAAAAAAAACCAGCTGAACGGTGTAGGTCCACCTTAAACGTCCGTTGCTACAAGAAATGAACCAGCAGCACAACTTCTAGTCCAACACAAAAACACTTAGAACACTAGTTTTCATCCATGAATTAAATTTTGAATATTTAATATATTATACTAGTCCATGATGTATCAAAATATGAAGGTTGAATAATATTTTATTGTTTTGAATAGACTAGCGGGGCTTAAATGGATGTAAAACAATTTGATTTTTTTAAATTTAGAAGAATTTGATACATGCCTAATTGAGATAGGCAGTAGAAATGTTTCCCTTTGAGAAGAGATTTTATAAATGTATATGTTGTCATATGTATATTTGGCACATATTGCAATTTGATTTCCTTGGTAAGAATCTTTTCTCTGATAAAATAGTATTGTGTGTCCACATGTTTGCTTTTAGAATGATGTTTAGGATTTTTATTAAGTGCAATGGCACTTTGACTATCTAAATATATGGTAGTTAGTGCTTCTTGAAGGAATCTAAGTTCATATCATAACATTCTTAACTAGATGGCTTTAGCTATGGCTTTTGTTAAAGCCATATATTCTAATTTTATAAATGATAATGTGACAAATTGTTGTTTCTTGTTGCTCCAAGAGATAACTCTTCTAGCTAGTAAAAAGCAAAATCTAGTAGTGGAGCAATGGATGTTCTTAGCACCTACCTAATCAACATCAAAATAACTATATAGAATATTACTTTGAGGTAAGTATTGATATTTGATTCTAAAATTTAATGTACCTTTGATATATTTCATAGTTTTTTTTAAAAAAAAATGAATGTATGTAGATACTACTTTAAAGAGGTATTGTGCTAAAATGCTGATAGTATAAGCACAATCTAGTTTAGAATTAACAATGGCATATATTAAAATATCAACAACTGTCATAAACAAACATATTTACTCTAATATTTATTTATATAATTAAATAGAAGTAGGTAAAAATAGATTTATTTCATAATATTTTCTAAAGAAGCTTACTTTAACTTATCAATTTGTCAAGTTGTTTGAAATCAAAGAAAAAATTATGGATGTTATACTTGGCAAAAATAAGAATAGATTTGCAACTATTACAAAACTTTACAAACTTATCAATACTCATAGGATGGAATTTTCACACATCATTAGTATCAACCAAAGAACTACTAATCCTATCTCTATGGAAGAAATTCATAGTCTACTTCAAAAAATTGTAGAATTGAAGAAAGTAAGTAGATTGATCTCACAACCAAATTTAAGAAGTTTTGCTTCTATAAGTACAACAAAAACAAGGATTAGTATACCCAAAAAGTTTAATGGAACAAGATTAAAATTTTGAAGATCTTTGCAATAAATCAAGTTCTACTTAAGATTGCATCTTTTTAACATTCTAATAGATTTATTCAAGTTGGATTCATAGGCACATTTTTTATTTGGAAGTGCTCTCTTTTTATTTGAATCTTTTATAAAAAAGGATTTTTAATTCTTTTATGATTTAAATTCATTCTTAAAAGTATTTATGGCCTTATTTGGAGAAAGTGATTAAACAAGAGTAGTAAAGACTAAGTTCTTATCTATATAATAAGAATCATATCAGCTACCATATATATTGCTGAATTTCAAAACCTTGCTTATAATCTAGACTAGAATAAGAAAATCTTTATCAATTTTGATATGGATTGAAGGACAATGTGAAAGATTTATTATTGATAATACCAAAAGTAAAATCTTTGGAATAATTTATTACTCAAGCCATTGCATGCAACAATTAATTATTTAAAAGGCATGAAGAACAAAGATTTGATTGAAGAGAAAAAAACCAAATAGTAATGATAGCTCCTAAGTTTTTAGAAACTTATTCATAAAAACCAAAACCAATGTAAATTGATATAGTATATTTTAAATTTCTTATTTAAAAAAAAAAAAAAAAAAAAAAAATTCTTGTTGTCAAGAAGATTTGTACTTATATTGTAGATAATTCAAGCACATTGCTCAAAATTTTCCAAAGAAGCAACACAATCATAAAATAAAAAAAATATTTGCCAAAGAAGACAATGTATTGAAAAACAAGTTTTTCCAACTATAGTAGAAATTATGCGGTTGGAATCTTATACAATTTCTAGTAAAGATTTTGTTTTTTCCTTAGATCCCTTACCTTGTTTTATAATAGAAATTTGTTTAAGACCAAAAAATCACAAAATCTTAGCCTTGTTGGATTGAAGAGGCTTAGCGTGTTTTATAGACAAAGACTTTGTTAAAAAATAAGATATGTCTTTAATTAAGAAAATCAAATATATGTATATAAAAATAATAGATAGTTATTTATTATCTTTTGAAGATATTATACATAAAATTATTCTTATAAGAGTAGCAACTAGTGGTCATAATAGTGTAGTAATATTTAATATGATTAGATCTTTTTTTAACTCAATTATTTTAAGATTATTGTGATTAAAAAGGTATAATCATTAGAAAGACTAGATTTCTTATAATATTGATTTTTTTCATATTTTAGCTCAAGATTCTTTAAATAAGTAAAAATTCACAAGATCCATACATTCAAATCATTATTAGTAGGTGCAAAAATTTTCATATATGCTACAAAGAAAAGCTTAACTTTTATTATATATGCCATATCTATTGTTGATAGAAAATAAATTTCAAGTGGTATTTTAAGCAAAGACCAAGATTATCAATACATCTTAAAAAAATATATATAAATATTCTTTTAGAGCATCATCCTTATGATTGTTCCATTGATCTTCAAGAAAGAACTCAACAGCCATTTGGACCAATTTATAATCTATCACAAAACAAATTGGCTACATTCAAGAAATATATTGATGAGAATTCGGCTAACAACTTCATATATTATTCTAAATCTCCAATCAGTGCTTCTATCTTATTAGTGAAGAAAAAAGATGGAACTTTGTGGATATGTATAGACTATCAATGACTCAATAAGATTACTATAAAAAATAAGTACCATGTGTCTTTGATTTCAAGACTTCTTGATCTATTGAATCTAATAAGGATCTATACTAAAAATAGATTTATAAGAAACACACAACCTAGTTTACATTAAAAAAAGAAACAAATGAAAAATTATATTTTGAATCAGATATGGATATTTTAAATACAATATCATTTCTTTTGAACTCATGAATGTATTAGTATCAAGGACATGAATTTAAAAGAACTAAAATATCAATGTACTCTTGTGCTACTTAAAAAGACTAAAAAATCATTCAAAGATGATACAATATTAAACTAGAATGGCTATTGCCAAAGTCAAGAAGACTAGAAACTCTTGAAATAAGTCTAAAGACTAGAAATGCATTGACAAGAGTGAAGAAGGGTTCATTCTTGCCTCCATATATACTCTTAACTAGGAGCTATGTGGCGATGTTCAATAAGACCTCCAAAACATATTAGCTTTGTAAGATACGTATTTTAATTTACAAAGTAAGTTTTTTATATATGTACCACATATTTAGATTGTTTTGTAAGCTACCAACACAGTGTTATATTACATGTCATCTTATTTGGAAATGCACCATACATCTAGTTGTAAAAGATGAGATTGTGTTTTACAAGTATCCAAAAATCTTAATATGTTTCAATCTTATAAAAAGAATGTAATTTGAATTTTAATCCAAAAGTACTTAAATTTAATATAAATTACTCAAAAATACTATTTTTTAGTAATTTCAACTATTTATAAATTATAATTACCTTATTACTTTCATAATTAGATAATTTTGAGTTTTCTTTGCAAGCCCTAATTCTAATTAGCAAGCTTTAGCAAGATATAGCTCATAATTTAATTATTTACTTAGAGAAAAAAATTGTATACAAATACTACTATAAATCTTCTATGTACTTACAAGAATTCACTCCAATTCAATTTACAAATTGTGAGAAAATGTCCAAAAATCACAATATTGTTACTTAGTCGCTAGCTTGAAAGTTGATGCAAATGTTCCAGTAGTGATTTCTCCTTTTCCAATTATTAACTTCAACTCAAAATTGGTAAGTAGCTTGATCTTCAAGTATTCTAATATTATATCAAATTTCACTTTGATATGACTAATAGATCTTTAGATACCATAGAAACCCTATTCAACCTCAAATTGACAACTTCTAATACCTTCTCATATCAAAATCTAGATATCTCTCAACCGCATTGTTAGATTATTATAAAATTTTACATATACTTAGCACATCTAATTAACTAAGTATTATCAAATTTTGAATTATAGAAGTGACACCAATTTTACGAATTAGCTAAGAATGCTAGCCCTAATTGTATTGAATAAATTCCAAATCACCAATATAAATCTTAACTTTGAACAAAAATTACAAAGTCAAATCAAATCCTAAAAAAAATAAGCCTTATATTTTTAAAATAAGCTTCAAAGTAGCTTTTCAATCCTAATTTTTGATCTTCAAATGCTTCCCTATTTTGTCCTAGGTCGTCTTTTTAGTGGCTAGAGTTCTGATTTTGATCCTATCTTACAAATGGTTGAATCCTAGATATCAATCTAACCTATTTTAGGGATTTTTTAATCCAATCCTATCCTCAACTTAAGTTAAGTATTAACTATATTAATTATTTATCTTTTCTAACTTGAATTTATTAATTTATTGCCTTTTTAAAACAATAAAATAGTCTCTACAACCTAGAAGGTAAAATTACTAACCAACCTTTAATCTACTAACTATTAAGACAAAAAAATAAACTAAGAGGCTTTTATAAAAGCCATGTTTAAATATCTTAAATTATTATTGAATCAAGATAATTAGATATTAATTAAAAATTCATTTTTGATTATATTTTTATCATATGGTCGTATTACAACATGAAAATGTGATTAATTTATTAATCAAGTTTCTATCCTACCAAATAACTACACACACATGTAAAATCAAAGCAAGGTCTATGAAGCTTTTTTAAAAAATATTATAAAATAAATCTACTTTTGCCTACTTCTACTTAATCATATAAGTAAATATAAGGATAAATATATATGTTTGTGATATTACCCTCTCTTCTAGAAACGAGTTTGAGGAGGAGCCATTGTCATATGTTGAAAAATTCTAAGATGCAGAAAATTATATTTTCCACATACTTTAATCTTTTTTTTCTTCAAAGATAGTTGATAGGTTCTCTTAGCCATTGATAGTGTCTCATACCAAGGCAAAAAGACCATCTTATTTTTTGATTATTTTTTGATTATTTTTTAGGCCTTTATAGCTGTCTTTAAATAAAACATTTAAAACATTTTTGAGGATTTGCATCTTCGTTACACTATCTTGAAGGTTGTAACAATTGTAATATTATATCTGATATGTAAGCAAGTGATAGTCCTTAAATTAAATTTTCTAATTATTAGTTTTTATCTTCATAGCATGAAAAATACATAAAAGTATCAAAAAAATAGAAGGTGGAATGTTATCTTCTCTAAATCTTATTTCTTTTTTAGCAAAGATTTGATATTCTTCATTTTAGTTTTAATGGATGTTATTGATGAAAAACTTGAACTTTCTTTGAAGCATTTGTAAGATTCTTTGTTGGCTCATATATGCATTTACTAATATCATATATATGCCAATAAATAAGATATTTCAATCTATTTTGGTACTACTTTAAATCTAAGACTTCTTCCATCCTAAATTCTTAGTTATTATCCACTTCTATAAGAAGAAATGGCATTTGTCTTCTTCATGAGATATTCATTGTCTTATATGGCTCAAAAAGAGATATATGAAATACGTGATGGATCTTCATAGACTCCAATAGATATAATCAAAATTCTTGTACTGATTTTTTTTCGTTTTTGAGCTTCTTTTAACTAACCTTCATTGTTGTATATAGCTTTGACAAACAATTCACCAAATCTTCTGCCATAGGATTATCAACTTTTAAAAAGTCAAAAATATCAAATTATTGATGATAATCATAATTGAAAAAATATATATTTAATAAATGAAAGAATATACCAAATTATTATATGCAAACTACGTCAATGATAAAATAATTATCTAATCATCTTGATGATAATTGATAATACACTTCAAATACTGTTCAAAAATTTGATTCATCCATTCCATTTGTACATCAATTTAAAGATGAAAAGCCAAAGAGAGATTTACATCCACTTTTAATATCTTGAAAATTATTTTTTAACATCTTGATATAAATTGAATCCTTCTATTTGATATAATATCTTTGGATAATCTATCATAGTGATAGGTATTGTCAAAAAAAAACTTAGTTATTTCTTCACTTATAATAGATTTTGTACATGATACAAAATTTGCTATCTTGATAAAATGATCTACTATTATAAATTTAAAATCATACAAACTTAAGACTAGAAGATCCATAATAAAAATAATAAAAATAAAAAACCATGATTATTTTTGAATAGATAATGGCTAAAAAAGTCTATAACATTAATATCAAGGAGCTTTGGATTTTAAATAAATATTACTTGATTGTACAAAGTCTTTGACTACCTTTGACATTTGACGGCACCAAAAAACTAAAGATATTAGTTCCAAAGTCTTATTGTATCTAAAATATTCAACTGCTAAAAAGTCGTAACAAGCTTGAAAAACATGTAATTATGCTTCATCTTTTGGAATGTATAACTATTCCTTAAAGTAGAGCAGATTATTTTTGAACTTGAACTTGAAAGTATTATAAGATATAGAAGAATTATTCTTGATATCATGAAGAAAAAAATCAAAATACATACTTGATTGAATTTGCTTGATAAAAGTTGAATCAATAATCAATGTTGATTTTAAAGCTTGAAGATAAAAATGCTTTGACTTCAAGAGATTCATTCTTTGTTGATCAAAAGCTACATCTTTTTCTTTTGGTATAAAATAAAAACATCTAGAAAGTACATATGATATACCTTGTTATTTTTCAAGTATATAAATGAACTTGAAATCAAATCTTGATAAAGACATATTTCAATAGACTTGATAATAATTCAAAACATATATTGATATAATGTGCTTGAAGTTCTTGTGATTTGTACATACAATAGCTAGATTAAAAGTGCCTTTTAGATAATGACACAATTCATGAAATAAATCTATAATTGTAAAAAGCTCTTTGTTATAGATGTCATAGTTAATTTCAACTATTGAAAATTTCTTGGAATGAAAAACAACTAAATGGAGCTTATTATCTACTTTCATTTGTGATAAAATAATATTTATAGTAAAATTCAATGCATTTGTCTCTATGAAGAATGTCTTAAAAAAATTGATGTGATACAAAATTGGTGGAAAAATAAATGTTATCTTCAAAGCTTCAAAAAATATTTCTATTTCTTTTATCCATTTAAGTTTTTTTTTACATGTTAGACAAATAAGAAAAATTGCAACTTGAAAAAAGTTCTTGATGAAGATTCAATAATAATTGGCAAATTCCAAAAACTATTGCTCATCTTTGATTATTTTTGGAACATTCCAATCTATGATAGTTTGGACCTTCTTAGGATCTATTATTAAGTGTTTGTTCGAAATGATATATCTTAAGAAATTAACTTTAGTAGTATAGAATATACACTTTTTTATCTTTATATACAATCTTACATTTCTAAGTTTTTATAACACACAACAAACATGAAGTTCATGTTCTTTTGTGTTCTTAGAGTAGATTAGAATATCGTCTAAATAATAGATAACAAAATTATTAAGAAATTCACAAAAGATAGCATTCATGAAATGTTAAGAAGCAATTGGTACATTTATGAGTCTAAAAGGCATGACATTATATTCAAAATGTCCATATCTAGTTCAAAAAATAATCTTTTATTTCTTTATTTTTAATGTAAATATAGTTATATGCTCCTCATATGATTATTTTTGTATAGATCTTTACTTGATTGAATTAGTTAGAAAGTCCTAAAATCAAAGATAGAAGACACCTATTTTTGATGATAATCTTATTAAGTCTTTGAGAATCTTTACATGTCCATAGAGATCCATCTTTTTTCTTCTTAAACAAGATAAGAGCTTGTGCTAGAGATTTTGAATGGCATATGAAATTCTTAGCCATGATCTTATCAATATATTCCTTAAATATAGCCAAGTTATTTTGCAATAAGTTGTAAATTAGTCCAAATGGTAGTTGAGTTCTTTCTTATAGATCAATTATACAATTATAAGATCTATACTTTGGAAGAATATTTATATTATTTTTTTTAAAAATAACTTGAAATCTTTATATTAGCTAAGAATATTACTTAACATCTTTTCACCATCAGAAATAGATGAGGCATATATAAAAAAAGATTATATTTTTTTATTTCATGCATAAAAGCTCTTGCATCTATTAGTAAGAATTTAGATGTATTAAGCTTATTTATTTCTACTTCACCATCAAGATTTTGGATTAAACTATAAAAAAAAGTAAAGGTATAATCTATCTGAGGTTTATATTTTTTAAAATATAATAACCCTAAAATAATTAGATTGAAGAAAGATCTTGTTGCATTAAATATTATTATACTACTATAATCTTTAATTGCTACATCTAAAAAAATAGTCTCATCAATAACAACCATCTATGACTTTTACATGAATGGATTTAGTTTTCTTGACTAAAGATATTTGTTGTTTCTTAACAAAGTCTTTCTCTATAAAAATAGGCTGAGGCTATTGAATCTAATAATACAAAGACTTTATAATTTTTTAAATCCTAAAGATACATCTATTATAAAATAAGGTAAGGGATTTAAGAAGAAAACAGAACCTTTACTAGGTGTTGTATATGATTCTAACTGCAAGGTTGCTATTATAGTTGGAAAATTTTATTTTTTAACATATTATATTTTTTAATAATTATGTTATTCATTTTGTAATTACATTATTTATTAGGATAATTTTGAGCAATGTATTTAGCTTCTCTATAATATAAGCAGAAACCATCTTGACAATGTCAAATCTTTTTTTATTCAATAAAAAATTTAAAGTGTATCCTATCAATTTGTATTGATTATAGCCTTGATCAATAAGTTTTTGAACACTTAAGAGTTGCAGATATAACTTGGCTTATTCCTCTCTAGCCAAGTCTTTGTTCTTGATGCCTTTCAAATAATCAATTATTGTATACAATGGCTTGAGTAATAAATTATTCTTAAGATTTTGCTTTCAACATTTTCAATAATAAATCTTTGATATTATCTCTTGATCCATATCGAAGTTGATTGATATGGACTTTGTTATTCCAGTTTGTGTCACAAGCATGGTTTTAGAATTCAACAGCATATATGGTAGCTAATCATGATCCTTGTCATAAAGATAAGAGCTTGGTCTCTATTATTCTTTCTCAATAACTTTCTTTAAATGTAGCCATAAATAATTATAGGAATAAATTCAAATCATAAAAGAGCCATAAATTTTTTTCTATTAATGGCAAAAATTAAAAGAGAGTACTTCCAGATAGAAGTGCACCTATGAACTTAACTTTAGTAAATCCATTACAATATTGGAAAGCATACAACCTTAAATAGAATTTGAATTATTCCAAAAATCTTTGAATTTTTGATTTTGTTCCATCAAACTTATCAGGCATATTAATCTGTGTCTCTATTGTATTTATAAAAAAAAACTTCTTAGATTTAGTTGTGAGTTTGATCTACTTACTTCCTTCAACTACAAAACTTCTTACCATAGATTTTGAACTTTCTTCCATAGACATAGGATTAGTGTTTCCATGGTTGGCATTGGTGATGCGTGAAATTTCTACTCTAAAGGTGTTGACAAATTGGTAAAGATTTGTAATAGTTGCAAATCTATTTTCACTTCTATAAAGTATAGAATCCATGATTTTTCCTTCTATTTCAAATAACTTGAAAAATCCACATGTCAAAATAGAAGAAGATAATTTTCAACCTCTAATATTAAATAAAAAATTCTACAAAGAGGGATAATTTTTTCTTTTTTTTTAAAAAAAATAATAATATTAAAATACTAAATAATTTATTTAAAGGTGGATGATCCGTAATTTTTAAAATAAATTAATAAAAGTGAGATAAATCACTCACTTCTAAATGTCATAGACATATACATGTAAACAAGTAATTACCTGAATAAATAGATAGAAGTAAGTAGAAGTAAATAAAAGTAAATTAATTATATAATATCTTCTATAGAAGCTTCCTAAAAGCTTCATAAATATTTTTTTGACTTTATAAGTGTCTATAATTGACTTTTTGGATTAAAAAAGTTGTCAATAAGTTGGCCATGTACCACACATATTGTTAGCTTAAAGACCAAGCTAAATATGTGGCCCACACATAGAAAAACTTGCCTTGTAAGTTAAGATATATGTCCTACAAAGTCAACACACATTAAAGGTCCTATAAAACATTGTCACATAGCCCTTAGTTAGATAATATATATAGAGACAAGAGTGAAGCCCTCTTTACTCTTATCAATTCTTTTCTTGCTTCTAATCTAGTTTCAAGAATCTTAAGTTTTCTTGTCTTTTGGCAATAAGCCATTCCAATTTCTTTTTAATATATGTACTTCCTTATTTTTATTTTGTTACTCTTTCTTTGATAAGGATTTCATTGATTTATGCATCATCTTTTAGTTCATGTCTTTGAAAGATTGATAAGAGTACACTTATAATATCAGAGCTTTATTTTATCTTGATCAAGAGTAGATTATCCCTTTCTTATGATAAGACATAAGCATATTAGAAGTTGTGGATTGCCCTCTTCTAAATTGATATTGTTCTTAGTATTTTCTTTGTCCTCAAGTCCTTTCTTCTACTTGTCTTGAATGATATTAGATATTTTTCTGAGTGTTATTATGGCAGAGCTTCTTGAAATGAAGAGTGTAATAGTACAATTACAAGAAAAATTGAGGGAGTTAATGCTTGTAATGCATCAACTTAGCTAACTACCATAAGGATTTATAAGAATGGCAGGAAGTGAAGATATAGAAATGATTAGAGCTGCTTTAATATCTGTATCAAATCATGTTCCTCCATCTATAGTAGAATATCCTTTAAATATTAAAGAATCAATAATTTCTTTGCTCAAGAAGTTTAATGTTATAAGATCCAAATTTTGAGGATTTATCAATCAAGTACAACTTATGATCGAAATTCAATGTCATAGCTATCCAACTCCAAGATCACAAGTTAGATTCATTGGCACACTTCTTTTAAGCATAGTACTATCGTGGTTTTCATCTTTTTTTGAACAAACAGATCTAATATTAGATAATCTAGAGGTATTTTTAATAGAATTCTAGTCTATATATAAAAAATATGATGTAACTTATGTTACAACCAATAAGATCCATATTTTGCAATAAGATAATTGATCTGTAAAATTATATGCTTCACAATTTTGATAACTTATAACTGATATTAAATATGATGATGCTGCATTTATTAGCCAATTTTTCTATGGATTACAATATGTAGTAAAGAAATTGATGTTCAACTTACCTAATCCTCAAACATTGAGTCAAGCAATTGACTTTGCTGTAAAATGTGACAATCAAATTTTTGAATTTTAATTTGAGAGTCAAACAAATGGGCCTCAACGTTACTATAATTCAATGGCAACACCAACATCTCCTCAATACATACATTCTGAAGTAAAGGATGTGCAAATTGATGTGGTGCATTTTAAACCTCTTAATGAGCAAGAAAAGACTCATTGTCGTCAAAAAGAATTATGCTTACATTGTATAGAACCTAAATATATTGCTCAACATTATGTAAAAAAGCGACAAAATCACAAAATAAGGAGCACATCTATCAAAGAAGACAATGTGTTAGAAAAAAAATTTGTCCAGCTACGATAGAGATTATGTAGCTAGAATCTTGTACAACTTTTAATAAAGGTCCTATCCTCTCCTCAAAATCATGTGCTTGTTTTTATAATAGATGTATATTTAGGACCTAATAATTATAAAGCCTTCACCTTGATAGATTCATGAGCCTCAGTTTCTTTCTTAGATATAGAGTTTGTTAAAAACCATAAAATATCGTTAGTACAAAAAATCAAATATGTTCATGTAGGAGTCATAAATGGTCATCCATTGTCTTTTGGAGATGTTATTCATAAAACAGTTCCTATAGATGTAACAATAAATGGTTATAGTAGTTGTATTATCTTTAATTTAATTCAATCTCCCTCTAATGTAATCATTTTAGGTTTATCATGGTTAAAAAAGTATAACCCTTGCATAGATTGGATTTCTTGTATCCTTGATTTTTCTAAAAGTATAATTAAGAGTGAAATTAATCTAATAGAAAGTCATAAGTCTAGTATAATTAAACCTATGTTTATAGGTACAAGAGCTTTCTTGCATGTTGCAAAGAACGATCACCTTGTGTCATTTACGCCACACTTTTTTCTAATGATGCAAAGACTTTATGTGGCATTTGCAGCTAATATCAAGAATTTTAAGATATATTTGAAAAGAAGAATGGAGATACTCTTCCAAAATATTGTGCCTATGACTATTCAATTGACCTTCAAGAAAGAGCACAACCGCCATTTGGACCAATCTATAGTTTATCACAAAATAAATTAGCTAAATTTAAGGAATATATTGAAAAGAATCTAGTCAAGAATTTCATATGCCATTCTAAATTACTAGTAAGAGCTTCAATCTTATTTGTGAAGAAGAAAGATGGGGCATTGCAAATGTGTGTTGATTATCAAGGACTCAACAAGATCACCATCAAGAATAGGTACCTTTCACCTTTGATATCCGGACTTCTCAATCCATTGAATCAAACTAAGATCTACACAAAAATAGATCTATGGGGAGCATACAATCTAGTACATATTAAAGAAGGAGATAAATAGAAGACTGCATTTCAAATAAAATATGGACATTTTGAATACAACGTCATGCCTTTTGGACTTACAAATACACTAGCAATTTTTCAACATTTAATGAATGATATTTTTTAAGAGTTTTTAGATGATTTTGTTGTCTATTATCTAGACGACATCTTAATCTATTTTAAGAATACAAATAAACCTGAACTTCATGTTCATTGTATATTACAAAAATTAAGAGATGCGGGACTCTATGCCAAGATTGAAAAGTGTCAAGGACAAGAACTCGATAAAAAAGTAATTTAGACAAGACAGCCTTCATTCAAAGAAAGGTAACAAAATATAAAGAAATAAGTATGTATATTGAAAGAGAAACTAGAATGGCTATTGCCAAAGACTAAAAAACATGAAGACTCTTGAAACTAAATTGGAAATAAAAAAAGAGTTGATAAGAGTGAAGAAGGTATCATTCTTGTCTCTATATATACTATCTAACTAGGGGCTACGTGGCGACATTCTATAGGACCTCTAATATTTGTTGACTTTGTAAGACACATGCCTTGACTTACAAGGCAAGTTTTTCTACATATGGGCTACATTATTAGCTTGGTCTTTAAGCTAACAACATGAGTGGCACATGACCGACTTGTTGACCACGTTTCTAATCCAAAAAATCAATTAAAGACACCCATACAGTCAAAGCAGCATCTATAAAGCTTCTAAGAAGCTTTCATACCAAATACTATAGAATTAACTTACTTTTATCTACTTTTACTTACTTCTACTTATTTATATATGTAATTACTAGTTTACATGAATATGTCTATGACATTACCCCCTCTTCTAGGGACGAGTTCCACGAGGAGCGATCATCATATGTTGAGAAAATCTATAATACGACGAATTATATTCGCCACATACTCTAATCTTTGTTTTCTTTGAAGATGATTGATAGGGCCTCTCAACCATCGGTAGTGTCCCATATTAGGGCGAGAAGACCACCCAGTTATTTGATAATTGTTGAGGCCTTTATAACTTCCTTTGACTGTATAATGTCTCATTCGACAAGTCAGTAAATGAAGGCTCTTGATTCAAATCCGTTGATTGTTGGTTCTCCATCTCTTGAATGTCACAACTACAAAAAAGCTACAAGGATTGAAAGTAGAATGTTATCTTGCCTAGATGTTGTTTCTTTTATAAAGAAAGTTTTCATCTTGATTTTGATGGGTGTCATCAATGAAAAGCCTCCACTGCCTTTGCTACATTTGTAAGATTCTTTACTGGCTCCCATGTGCATTCACTAATATCATATCTGCACCAATGGATAAGATATTCCAATTTATTTCGGTGCCGCCTTGAATCTAAGACTTTTTCCACTTCAAACTCTTCATTATTGTCTACTTCTATAGGAGGAGGTAGAACTTGTCTTCTTCTTGGTATGTCCACTGTCTTGTATGGTTCAAGAAAAGACACGTGGAATACTAGATGGATTTTCATTGACTCCGGTAGATGTAAACGATATGCAACTGGATTAATTTATACAAAAATAGAAAATGGTCCAAGCCTTCAACAGTCCAACTTATCACAAGGATCAGTGGTCTTGATATTATGATGAAGTAGCCATATCTTATCACCCAAGTGAAATGGTAGTTGTTCCTTTTGATAGACATCCACATTGACCTTTTGTTGTTCTTAAGCTTCTTTTAATTGTGCCTTCATCATTGCATGTAGCTTTGACAAATGAATCGCCAAATCTTTCATAGCAGGATTATCAACTTTTGAAAAGTCAAAAGTATCAAGTCATGGATAATAATCATAATTAGTAAAGAAAGGTGTTTGTTTTGTAGAAGAATGTACTGTATTATTATAAGCAAACTCTGCCCATGGCAAAAGAGTTATCCAATCATCTTATTGGTAGTTAATGGTACATCTTAAATATTGCTCCAAAACTTGATTAACACGCTCCATTTGTCCATCAATTTGAGGATGGAATTTCGAAGATAGTTTTATATCCACTTTTAGAATCTTGAAAAGAGTCCGTCAAAATCTTGATACAAATTGAGTTCCCCTATCTGATATAATATCCTTGGGTAATCCATGATAGCGATAGATATTATCAAGAAAGAGCTTAGCTATTTCTTCACCTGTGATAGATTTTGTACATGGTATAAAATGTGCCATCTTGGTAAAACGATCTATTATCATAAATATAGAATCATAAGAACTTGAGATTGAAAGATCCATTATAAAGTCCATAGAAATATAAGACCATGGTTGTTCTAGAATGGGTAATGGCTGAAGAAGTCCAAAAGGTCGATGACAAGGAGTTTTTATCTTGAGCAAACATCACATGATTGTACAAAATCTTTGACTGCCTTCCACATTTGAGGCAACCAAAAATCCCTAGATATCAGCTCCAAAGTCTTATTGTATCTAAAATGTCCTACTATTGGAAAGTTGTGATAAGCTTGAAAAACACGTAAATGTGCTTCTCCTTCTGGAACATATAGGCATCCTTCAAAATAGAATAGATTTTCCTTGAACTCGAATTTAGAAGGATCATGAGATTTAGAAGAATTATTCTTGATATCATGAACAAGAGGGTTTGAAGATATACTTAACTAGATTTACTTGAGAAAATTTAAATCAACAATCAATGATGATTTTATTGCTCGAAGATGAAATTACTCTGGCTTCAAGAGAACCATTCTTTGTTGCTTAAAAGTTGCATCTCCTTCTTTTGGTGCAAGATAAGAACGTTTAGATAAGGCATCAAACAATCCTCGTGGTTTTCTTGACCGACAAATGATGATGAACTTGAATCTTGATAAAGACATGTTCCAACGAGCTTGAAGACAATTTAATACACGTGCTGACATGAAATACTCGAGATTCTTGTGATCTATATATATGGTGACTAGACTGAAAATGCCTTCTAGATAATGATGCCATTCTTGAAAAGAATCCACAATTGCAAGAAGTTCTTTGTCATGGATTTCATAATTGATTTTTGTTGCTGAGAATTTTCTTGAATGAAAGGCTACTGGATGAAGTTTATCATCTGTTCCCATTTGTGACAAAACCGCACCCAGAGCAAAGTTTGATGTATCTGTTTCCATAAAGAACGCTTTGGAAAAATCAACACAATACAAGATTGGTGTAGAAAAAAATGTTGTCTTCAAAGATTCAAAAGCAACTTCTGCTTCTTGATTCCATTAGAGTTTGTCTTTATAAGTCAAATGTGTAAGTGGAGCTGCAACTCGAGAGAAGTCTTTGATGAAGATCTGATAGTAGTTTGCAAATCCCAAAAAGCATTGAACATCTCTTACCATTTTTGAAATCTTTCAATCTATAATATTTTGAACTTTCTTAGGATCTATCATAAGTCCATCATTTGAAATGATGTAACCTAAGAAATTGACTTGAGTAGTGTGGAATACACACTTTTCTATCTTGGCATAGAGTCCCGCATCTCTTAATTTTTGTAACACATGACAAGCATGAAGTTCGTGTTCTTTCGGATTCTTAGGATAAATCAAGATGTGGTCTAGATAACGGACCACAAAATCGTCCAAAAACTCTCAAAAAACATCATTCATTAGATGTTGAAAAGCTGCTGGTGCATTTGTAAGTCCAAAAGGCATGACATTGTATTCAAAATGTCCATACCTAGTTTGAAATATAGTCTTCTATTCATCTCCTTCTTTGATACATATTAGATTGTATGCTCCCCGGAGATCTATTTTTGTATAGATCTTAGCTTCATTCAACTGATCAAGAAGTCTAGATATTAAAGGTAGTAGATACATGTTCTTGATGGTAATCTTGTTGACTCCTCGATAATCAACACACATCTGCAATGATCCATCTCTTTTCTTCACAAATAGAATTGGAGCTCCTGTCGGAGATTTAGAATGGCATATGAAATTCTTGACTAGATTTTTTTCAATATACTGCTTGAGTTCAGTCAACTCATTTTGTGATAAATTGTGATGATTGGTCCGAATGGCAGTTGTGCTCCTTCTTGAAGGTCAATTGAGCAATCATATGAATGATGTTCTGAGAGTGTATCCGCATTCTTTTTTTCAAATACATCTTGAAATTCTTGATATTGGCTTGGAATGCCACGTGAAGTCTTTGCACCGTTAGAAACGGGTGTGGCATAAATAATATATGGTGATTCTTTCATAGTAGTATGTAAGAAAACTTTTGCATCTATAAACATAGGTTTAATTGAACTAGACTTATGACTCTCTACTTGATTAATTAAACTGGTAGTTATACTTTTAGAGAAAGTAAGGGTTCGAGAAATCCAATCTATTTGAGGGTTGTATTTTTCTAACCATGATAAACCTAAAATGACTGGATTAGAAGAAGATCTAATAATATTAAATAATACAAAGCTATTATGACCATTGATTATTACTTCTATAGGAAGGATTTCGTAAGTAATATCTCCAAAAGATAATGAACGACCATCTATGACTTCTACATGAACAGGTTTAATTTTCTTTACTAAAGATATGCTATATCTTTTAATAAATTCTTCTTTTAAGAAACACGCTGAGGCTCTTGAATCTAACAAGGCAGAGGCTTTGTAATGTTTAGGTCCTAAAATAACATTTAATGTAAAACAAGGAGAGGGTTCTGAGGAGAGAATAGGACCTTTATTAGATGTTGTGCAAGGTTTCAACTGCACGGTGCCTATTGTAGCTGGACAAACTCGTTTTCTGACATATTGTCTTCTTTGACAGCCATACTCCTCATTTTGTAGTTGCATCATTTCTTTGGACAATGTTGAGCAGTGTATTTTGGTTCTCCACAATATAAACATAATCCTTCTTGACGACGATGAGTCTTTTTTTGTTCAATAAGAGATTTGAAACGTATTGCATCAATTTACATATCTTTTACTTCTGAAGTTTTGTATTGAGAAGACGTAGGTGTTGCCATTGAATTATAATAATGTTGAGGCCTACTTATGTGACTCTCAGATCAAAATTCAAAATGTCAATTGTCACATTTTACATCAAAATCAATTACTTGATTCAATATTTGAGAATCAGGTAAATTAAGCATCAATTTTTTTACTTCATATTGTAGTCTATAAAAAAATTGGCTAATGAGTGCAACATCATCCCACTTAGTATCAATCACAAGTTTATCAAAATTGTGAAGTATATGTTCTTATAGATCGATTTCCTTATCGCAAGATATAAATCTTATTTGTTGCAACATGAACTGTATCATGTTTTTCATACATAGATCGAAATTTGATCAAGAAAGCTTCTAAATTATCCAATATTGGATCTTGTCATTCATGAAAAGATGAAAACCATGATAATGTAGAACCGAAAAGTAGTGTTCGAATAAACCTGACTTGTGATATTGGAGTTGGATAGCTTTGGGGTTGAAGTTCGATTATCAATTGTACTTGATTGATGAATCCTCAAAACTTTGATCTCGTACCATCAAATTTCTTGGATAAGGCAATTCTTAGTTCTCTAATATTTGAATGGTGTTCCACTATGGGAGAAGGGGCATGATTCGATGTAGATGTTGACGCAGCTCTGACCATCTCTTCATCTCCATTTTTTGTTATTCTTATTCATCTTTCTGTTGATGAATTAAGTTAATGCATCACAAGTATTAATTGCCTCAGTTGTTCTTGCATTTGTATCATTGCACTCTTCAATTCGACAAGCTTTGCCATGATAACACCTAGAAAAAAAATGTCTAATATTGCTCAAGACAAGTAAGAGAACGGACTTGAGAACAAAGAAAATAGTAAAAACAATATCAGTTTAAAAGAGGGTAATCCGCAATTCTTAATACGCTTATGTCTTATTAAGAAAAAGAGGTAATCTACTCTTAAGCAAGAAAAGACAAAGCTCTGATATTGTAAGTGTACTCTTGTCAATCTATTAAAGATAAGAACTCGATGAAAAAGCAATTCAGACAAGTGAGCCTTCAGTCAAAGAAAAGTAACAAAATATAAATAAACAAGTATGTATATTGAAAGAGAAACTAGAATGGCTATTGCCAAAGACTAAAAAATATGAAGACTCTTGAAACTAGATTGGAAACAAGAAAGGAGTTGACAAGAATGAAGAAGGCTTCACTCTTGTCTCTATATATACTATCTAACTAGAGGCTACGTGGCAACATTCTATAGGACCTCCAATATTTGTTGATTTTGTAGGACATATGCCTTGACTTACAAGACAAGTTTTTCTACGTGTGGGCCACATTATTAGCTTGGCTTTTAAGCTAACAACATATGTGGCACATGGCCAACTTGTTGACTACGTTTCTAATTCAAAAAGTCAATTAAAGACACCTATAAAATCAAAGCAGCATCTATAAAGCTTCTAGGAAGCTTCCATACCAAATACTATAGAATTAACTTACTTTTATCTACTTTTACTTACTTCTACCTATTTATATATGTAATTACTAGCTTACATGAATATGTCTATGACAAAAAGTATGTATTCCATACTACTCAAGTTGACTTCTTAGAATACAACATTTCAAATGACGGACTTATGATAGATCCTAACAAAATTCAAATCATTATGGATTGGAAGAATTCAAAAATAGTAAGAGATGTCCAATGTTTTTTGAGCTTTGCCAACTATTATTGAATCTTCATCAAAGACTTCTTTGGAGTTTCAGCTCCACTTACACGTTTGACTTGCAAATACAAACTTGAATGGAATAAAGAAGCTAAAGTATCTTTTAAAACTTTGAAGTCAGCTTATATTTTTGTACCAATCTTGTATCATGTCAACTTTTTTAAGACATTTTATGTGAAAATAGAAGCATCAAACTTTACTTTGAGTGTCGT
Organism: Physcomitrium patens; assembly: GCF_059467195.1. Classification (NCBI taxonomy): domain Eukaryota; kingdom Viridiplantae; phylum Streptophyta; class Bryopsida; order Funariales; family Funariaceae; genus Physcomitrium; species Physcomitrium patens. Next base: position 5,371,743 of record NC_143411.1, read on the forward strand.
ATTATCACAAATTGAAACAGATGATAAACTTCACCTAGTAGCTTTTCATTCCAGAAAAATTTTTACAACCGAGATTAACTATGAAATCCACAACAAAGAACTTGTTGCAATCGAGGATTCATTTTAAGAATGGTATCATCATTTAGAAGGTGCTCCTAATCCAATCATTATATATATGGATCACATTAATCTTAAGTAATGCATATCAGCACGTGTTTTAAATTGTCGCCAAGCCCATTGGAGCATGTTTTTATCAAGATTTGATTTCAAGATCATGTATTGACTCGAAAAAAAATAAGGTTTTTTAGATGCCCTTTCTAGAAATTCTTATCTTGTACCAAAAGAAAGAGATGCATCTTTTGATTTACAAAGAACAATTCTTTTAAAGCTAGAGCATTTTCATCTTCGAGTAATGAAATCAATATTGATTGTTGATTTGACCCTTATGAAATAAATCCAATCAAGTATGTCTTCTGATCTTCTTGTTCACAATATCAAGAATCCTACTTTTAAGTTTCAAGATAATTCTAAGTATAAATTCAAAAACAAACTATTCTATTTTGAAGGTCAATTATAGGTTCCAAAAGGAATAGCATGATTACATGTTTTTTAAGCACGTCACAACTTTCCAGCAGTATGACATTTTGGATACAAAAAGACTTTGGAGCTTATATCTAGAGATTTTTGGTGGCTACAAATGTAAAAGGATATGAAAGACTTTGTTTAGTCATACGACGTTTATTCAAGTTCAAAAACTCCTCGTCATTGACTTTATGGACTTCTTCAACCATTATCTATTCTAAAACAACTATAATCTTTTGTTTTTATGGATTTTATCATAGATCTTCCAATTTCAAGTTCTTATGACTCTATATTCGTGATAATAGATCGTTTTTACTAAGATGGCATATTTTGTACCATATACAAAATCTATTACAAGTAAAGAAATAACTAAAATCTTTCATGACAATATCTATCACTATCATGGATTACCCAAGGAATCTTCTAAATAGATAACTTATTTATTTTTATATTTGATGTATTTGATAAATCCTACTAATTCATGACATATATATTGACTTGCTCCCAAATCCACATACCACATTGAATTTGAGTTTTATTTAATTATAAATTTTATCATGTATAATTCATTTTATTTTATAATAATATTTGTTTTTTTTCATATTATTATTATTTTTAATTTTTATTCTTGTTTTACAATCTTTAATCAAGTAATTAGATTTCTTACAAAAAAAATACTTCTTTTCAATATCAAAATTATTATTATCATGTAATATAATGGTATTACTCTCTTTTTATGGATTCTTTATGAAATTCTTATTAAAATAAGATTTCTTGTTATTATTTTGAAATTTTTTGCCTACATATAGGGCTAAATTATTATCATATGTTAAACTTATGTTTTTTATGAGTATTTCTTTTTGGATCAAATTTATTATTAAAGATGCTAATGTTATCTTAGGCTATCTTTTTAAGGAGCTAATGTAGGATCTATAACTTAGAGGCAAACTTCTCATTAAGGTAACACTATCATCTTTCTATTTTTATTTTATTTTTCTTCATTTTTCTTTTTTATTTTATTTTTCTTTTTTATCTTCTTATTTCTCTTCTTTTCTTCCTTTCCTTTCTTTTGATTTGTTTTAATCTATTTTTATTATTTATTTATTATTATATTTTTTTATTATTAATATTTTTTTTTAATAACAAGCTCTACTTCCACTAATCCATCATCCAATTTTAGCTATACAAAACATATTTATTATAGAAGTTTCTCTCAATAAATTTTACTTTAGATTGCATATCCATTATTAGCAATCTTTTTTTCTATTTGTCTAATAATTCCTCTATTGATTCACAAAACTTATGATTTAAAGCATATTAAGTACTTTTTTTTTAATCCTAAATACTTAAATGAGTCAATTCAATGACTTACATTGTACTTGATCCCTATCCATGGGTAAAACCTAATATGCACTGCCCTGCCATGATACCATTCATTTCCATTAATGTCGCACCTACTACCCAGAATTGTCATGATGATGCTATGCTACTTTTGCTTATAATTAGAGTTCATAGCAAGCTGGAATTGAGAAAAGAAAAAATCCAAAAGTTTCAATTGAGGCTTCCTAAATGTTGACAATACATAGCAACCTCCAAACGCAACCAAGATCTTTTCAAAAGAAGATGTAAATTTTTGTGATGATTGTATATAAAACATTGCAAAAACTTCCATACTAAATTCCTAAAACTTGACCACAAATAATCCAAAACAATACATAATTGAATCCAAAAAAATTACAAACTATTCAGCAACTGTTATATGATTATTACTAATATGTACAATTGCTAGGTCTAAATAAGCAATATTATTTTTTTGTACGTCATGTGACAATGGATGAAAAGAACTCAAGCTCAATTTATTCAAATATGGATTGGAATTATTATCTCTTAAATAAATCAAGTGAGGAGGGATAAATATATGGAATAAAGTAGAGAGACAAAATAGCCTTAGGATTAGTTGCATGTTTCATTGTTCTCGATAAAATAGTGAACCAAAAGTAGAGTTCACAAGGCCTGTTAATGTTGATTATATCAAAAGTTTATGATGAAATGTATGAGAACAATGCAAGGTCAATACACAATCTTGCTCTAATTTTATGATTATGGTATTATAATCAACTATAATATTTGGACTAATATTTCTTATATCAAAATAAGAAGTTAAGATTATTAAAGCCATAGAAATTAATTGAGACATTTGAATTTATTACTCAAAATTTATAAAAAGATTACATATGAAATAAATAAGAATAATAGAAAAAATAAGAATAATTTTACAATTAAAGAAAAAAATAAAATTAAAAATAATAACATTATAATCAACTCTTTATAAGTTATAACTCAAAAGTCTTACCAAAAAAATTATAATTGAAATTAAAATCGTCATAATTTGCTTAATTGAATTATTATACAAAATAAACTATAATGTAACTACAATTACTACTAATTCTCATAGAAAATATATTTATATATAAAATTAAGAAATCATAATAATAGGCAAAGAATCATTTAAACAAAATATTTTAGAATCTATTATATTAGTATGAATCTAAATGAAATACATAAATATTTTAAAAAATCATATAAAAAATAATACAAAGCAAAGGCATCTACAAATAAAACACCTAGCTTGAACTTCATTTGGTTATGGCAACAAAGAAAAGAAAAAGAAAAAAATAAAAAATAAAATAAAAAATCTTAAAAAAATGATACAACTTTTTTTTGAAAATATTTAATTCTTTTTTAATATGCAATTTTTACTTATCTTATATTCATATAATATAATAATATATATTATTTTTTTATTTAAGCATTCTAATTTATTTCAAGAAAAAATAGACTTTTTTTCTTAATTTACTTTTAATAAATATATAATTATGCTTTTTCAAGCAATATCTCTTGAACAAAGATATCTTTTAGCAAAAAAATTATTTTTATTTTTATTTTTCAACTTTTTTAAAAATATTTAGACTATTTCCAATTAGATACAATTAGCCTTCTATCTTGAATCAACATTTTGTTTGACGAAAAATTATCAGCATGCTTATAAACTTCAAATAATTTGTCAAATTCAAAATAATTTAACACAAAAGAAAAAATAAAAGAAAATTAAACTTAAAAAATTTAAAATAAACATATTAAAATTAGATTTGATGTTTTAAAAAGTTAAACAACAACTTAATAGTCTTAATTAGAATTCAAATGAAATATAAATAATATTATTTTAAAATTGATAAAGAATTAATTTCTTATTTTAATAATTATTTTTATCCTTTCATTGCATTAAATTATTAGTGCCTAATTTAGTAGGATTATTTGAAATAAAATATTTCAAAAATATATTATTTTAAATTGAAGTAAATTAATATTTTTAGTTTTTTTTATTAATATGTTTGTGAACTGCAATGTATGCATACTTGTGCACGATGTTTACAAAAATTCTTATAATAATTCGTAAAATTATAAAAAAATAATAATTAAAAATCATTTGACAAGTTTCTTAGTTGTTAAATATAACATGGTTGTTAAATACAACATATTTGTAAGTTTTTTTTAGTAGCATCCACATAATTCTATTATATTAAAGATTTTATTACTACTTTCTACAAATTTTCTAAATGACAGACCATTCAATATATGTGTTTTATTAAAAATTGACACAATATCAATTTACAAGGTAAAAGAACCACAATTTCCAAAGTAATTTGTTATTTTGACGAGTTAAAATCTTTATTACTTCTTAATAAATTAAAAAGTTTACAACAATAAAAAGTTAATAAATCACATTATAATTATTTTGAATCTATTTGATAAGAGACATAATAATATAAAACATTAATTAATATGTTTAGAATATATAAAATTGTATACTAAAATTAAATTTATTAACAGAAGTTATGAAAATATTTTTGTTATTGCAAGATAGCAAAATACTTATTTTTCACAAGAAGAATATGAATTAAAATAAAATTTAAAAATTCAAAAATGGACTTAATTCACTTCCTTATAATATATTTTATTTATTTTTTGTCAAATCTCTTTGACGAATATTTAATAACTTTTTTTTTCAATGAAAAAAGCTTAATGCACCCAAATTACCCTATAATGTTCTAAAAAAATTTAAAAATTAAAAAAAATTAAAAGATTTATCCACAAAATTTATTAAGTTTATTGTAAGCTGTAACAATCATGAAGGTTCCCAATTTATAAGCTAATATTAAGACGTATTTTTTAAATCCAACCTACAAATATGCATTCATGATTTAATTTTTTGAGTTCAATCCAAAACATGTGTTAAAAAAATAATTATTTTGAATATGTGACAAGAAAATAAATTGTGTACAAATCCATTCCGAGCTTTAGAGATATAATTTCCCAAGTGCCATGCATACCGTCACAACTGGACGTTGCCAAGTACCCCTGGCGGATTGGGGCAGCAACAGGCTCGGTCGAAGGTCCACTTTGGGAGTGGGGGACGGTCATAGACTGCCATGCCTCCCTTTGTCTTTGTGCAGTCCATTCTCATTCTCGCAGTGTTCTCGAGGTCTACCTCGCCATCTCTGGCAATCGCCATCGCGCATGGGGCGAAGGAGGATGGGGTGGCGCCGCACAAGACAACCGCCCTTTTCAAGACAACCGCCCTTTTGAGATTGATCTCGAGTCTTTCCGCATGTTTTCCGCTGCAGGTTAGATTGTGTATGGCTGCGGTTACATTTGTTTCGGTGTTCCAGAGGGAAGAGTGCAATTTTTCGAACTCGTGAAATCAGAGAGGGCAACAAGTTATTCGGGGATGTGTGGTTTTTGAATGAGTAATTTTCTGGAGTCCCCGTGAGTAGGTCTAACAAACACTTCGGGCGGGCTTGTACCATTTATTGAAACTTGCTTTTCTTCTGCTGCTGAGCGTGCTCTTGGGATCGGGTCATCTTGGCTCCTGGATCTATTTGTTATTGGTCGTGCATGCTGGTGGTGCGGTAGAGCGATTGAGCTTGGTATTGAGTTCGCTTTCGTACACCAGAGTATGATGAGCTTGACCTCGTTGCGGACCGGATTTCTAGGTTTTGCATTTACAAGGTTGTGACGTGTGTCAAGGGTACGGTTGGGTCTTCCTGTGGTCCGTCTGTCCCTTTTGGACTTTTCCGTGAAGCCACTGAAGTAATGGTTTTAGGTTGTGAAAAGTTCTTTGAAGGATTTGGCACCGTTTTCAGACCAGGAAAAACCCAAGATTTTATGGACTTTGCAGGTGTTCATGTCACCCTTAATCTCAATGGTTTGGTTTCTCCTGAACAATGAATTGGGATTTCTTATGGACGTTAATGAATAAATCCATTAAAAAAATTAATTGAAGAATTGGCGTCTACATCAAGTTTTCTTGGCTTCTTTTCGGACATGATTTAGCTCTGTGGCTAGGTACACCATCAGCTAATCCAATTTAACGCATTGAATCTAGATATCTGGCTTCGAGTTTGCAGGCACGGATGAACAGGGAAGGGAAGGGAAGGGAAGGTTGAGGTGACATTCAAGCTTCTGTTATTCTGTTGCCGTTAAAGGGTCGGGCAGTGAGAATTTCCATTTTAGGGTTTTGTAGAAGAGGTTCGTTTGAAAGTTCTTGAGATATGTTCGCGCTTCTGGTGCTTTTTTCAGGTAGATTAGATTGTGAGTATTTAGTGAGCGTTTTGAAGTTCGCATCAATGTCCGAGGTTGCCTAGCTCGCAATTTACTTGGGCGCGATGCAATATTGTGAGGCAGCAGGCTAAGAAGAAAATTTACGCTGTTCACTGATCGGTATTTCCTGCAGCGTACAGTTGTCTTGACTAGGATTTAGCGAAGCCATATTGTTTAGCAGTGTTTCGGTCACACTTTGCTGCAATCTGAGAGGGTGAAATTTAAGACCCTGTTGGTCACAGCTTGTTTCTTCACCATCCAGAATTATCGTTGAAAGCTGCAGGGTTAAAATTGCACTTCATGGTGATAACTGCTGACGCCTTTCGGAATTGTGATAGAGTAGGAGGTGAATTCCGACCTTTTCTCTCACAGTCCGAAGTGGAATCGCTGTTTTATTCTAACCATTACACGAATGTGCGTTTGTGTGGGTGATCAATGATGACGTAACGGTAACCTCATGTAGGCATTGAGTTCAAGCAATATGTGTAGTCCTTTCAGCTGGCTTTTGCTCACGAAAGATCCCGAAGGCTTTGATTGCCATATCTTGTCACGTATACACAATGACCTAAAACACTTTCGTGGTATGTCTACATCCAGTTCACAAATAATTCTTTTATGCACGATAGAGGGGATTTACAATCAACTGAAGGGGCCAAATGTCACATAAACATCAGATCAAGTCTGACGGTGACAGCATGAGTCCTGTAGAGCTTCCCGATGAAAGCGACCGAGACGACTCTGAATTTGTTGAAAATGATCCGACTGGTCGCTATGGGCGGGTAGGTTCTCTGACATCATGGCTTTTTCTATTCGAGAGCTACTACAGTTGATATGTTATATCATAAAAATAATCTCATTTAAACTGGTGCATTCAACCTTAATCTAGTCCGACTGGAGTAATAGTTCAGTTCCTGTATTGACTGCTGAGCATCAAACGTACCAAAGTAAAAGACAAGCAGTTGTTTGTTTAAGAATGACAAAGAACTTGTTCCAATAGTCAACGAGTGGTTGCTTTCTCCAAATCCCCATGGTTTAAATTTTAATGTGTGAGACTCCGTTTCTTTTCTGTAACAGTATGCGGAAGTATTGGGTAAAGGGGCCTTCAAGACAGTGTAAGTCCAGTCTTCTGAATCGAGCTGGTTTCAGTGGATGGTGTTGTTGATTGAAGGATAGAGCGTGTCTTGTTGTTTGCGTGCATGAAGTTGGCAGGCATCACTGTGCTTGAAGGCAACCAGTAAGTAGCATGTAGGTGGTGAGAAATGTTTGGATGGGTAGGTTTTGACGATGTCGCTGTTGTCGACTTTGTGTGGTGTCGTACAGATACCGGGCATTTGACGAGGTGGAGGGTATCGAGGTAGCTTGGAACCAGGTGAAAGTGCAAGATGTTCTGCAGAGCCCCGAGGACTTGGAGCGGCTGTACTCGGAGGTACATCTGCTGAAGACACTGAAGCACAGGAACATAATAAAGTTCTACAATTCGTGGGTGGACACGAAGACGAAGAACGTGAATTTCATCACAGAGATTTTCACTTCCGGCAATTTGAGGCAGTACGTGGCGGGGTTGAATGGGTTGGGTGTTAGTGTTGGCATTGTAGCGTAGGTCGTAGGAACGTGGAGCGATTGGATGTTTGACGGGAGCGGTGAGTTGGAGAGCAGGGGAGGGGGTTGGGATTGGGATGGTGCATGAATGTGGATGTGGTTGGTGAGTACTGAAAGTGGGTGTTGGCGGCAGATACCGGAAGAAGCACAAGCACGTGGACATCAAGGCGGTGAAGAATTGGTCACGGCAGATATTGCGGGGTCTGCTGTACCTGCATAGCCACGATCCGCCGATCATACATCGCGATCTGAAGTGCGACAACATATTTGTGAACGGCAATCAGGGAGAGGTGAAGATCGGGGATCTGGGTCTCGCAGCGATCCTTCGGCAGGCACATGCAGCGCACAGCGTGATCGGTGAGTAGGCTGATTGTGAGGGTTTGGGCTGTAGTGTAGCCACAGTGATGGGTGAATGTTGGAGTGTTTTGTGGGGTTGAAGTTGCTGGTGGGGGCGATGGTGCTCGGTAAAGCGTGGTCGTGGCGTACGTGTGGGAGTTTGAAAGAACTGGGAGAAGCTGTTGTGAAAGTGAGGAGCGACGGGCGAGGGGTATTATTTGGCGTTGATGTGGATTGTTGTGGAGGTGGCATTGGAAGCTTAGCCGGAGGGGGGCGGTCGTTTGGCAGGGACACCAGAGTTCATGGCTCCTGAGCTGTACGAAGAGGAATACAATGAGCTGGTGGATATATACTCGTTTGGGATGTGCCTGCTGGAGATGGTGACGTTCGAGTACCCGTACAGCGAATGCACAAACGCCGCGCAGATCTACAAGAAAGTGTCATCGGTAAGGGGTGGACTTGTTTGTTGTTTCGGGGGGGGGATCATTGCAATGGTTGCGGGCGCAGAGCGGGGATCGTGGGGTGAATAGAAAGGACGGCATGAAACGGGTAACGAAGGCAGTGCGGTTGGTGTGTAAAGTGGTGCGCTAAGCTGATAGCGCAGCGGAGGGGTGTATGGTTTGGGGTTGGTGTGCGACGATGAGAAAGTTGTGGTTGTGTGGTGGGCGTTTCGAAAGACGAGCTGGAAAAGCAGTTGTTTGAGTTGGGTAGGGTGGCGTGGATAGGAAATAGGTTCCGGCGTGTTGGAGAGCACGCGAGTTTTGGTGTTCACAACTTGGAGGGGCGGGTATGGGAGAAAGACTGCAGTCCGTGGTTATGACAGCATCGCGTAGAGAGTGAAGTGGAGGTCGGTAAGGGGAGGATAGGAGTTGGCGGTGCGAGGTTTGTTGGGGAAGGAGGGGTTATCGAGAAACGATGGTGGGTGGCAAGGTTGATGGTGTGGGGTGTGTTGGTACGCATGTGTGCGCAGGGGAAGAAACCCGCAGCGCTGGATAAAGTGAAGGACCCGGAAGTGCGGGCTTTTGTGGAGAAATGTCTGGCCAAGGCATCTAAGAGGCTTCCCGCAAGGGATCTTCTGGTGGACCCGTTTCTGCAGTGCGAGGGGGATCGTGAAGCGGTGGAGGCTCTGCCGACAATTACTCTGTCAAAGACGCGGGCGGATGACTTCGAGGAGCTTGGGGTGATTTGCGAGGACAGCGCGTCGAAGCAGAAGGGCGGGGAGTTGAACAGTATGTATGAGGCGGACAACGAACGGGGTTACGGACAGGAGAGAAGAGGTGGTGGATCCGGCGACGACGAGAGGTCGGAGGGGCGCGGCTCTGGAAGGTTGGCAGCAGCGTCATCGGGAAGGCGTTCGGACGAGGAAGACGATCCTTCGGGGAGCACCCGGTATGGTAAAGACCGTGTGAGGAGGAGCAGCCGCGATTTCCGAGTGAAGGGGAAGCGGAAAGACGACGTCACAATATTCTTGAGAGTGCGAATTGCTGATCATGACGGTGGGTGGGCTTGGCGTTGGAAGGGATGAGATTGGGATGACGGAGGGTTGGTGGTAGCAGTGAGATTTGGGTGGACGGCATAGCGAGACGAGCGTGTATAGAGTAGAAAGTGGCGGGGTATGGAGTAGAGTTAGCGTGGGGAGTTTTGGCGAGGCAGGTGGTTTGTCGTGACGAGTCTTTGTGAAGAGAATGTGGGAAGCGCATTGTGCAGGTCACAGCCGCAACATCCACTTCCCTTTCGACATAGAGGGCGACACGGCAATGTGCGTTGCGAGCGAGATGGTGGAGGAGCTGGACCTGTCGAACCAGGATGTGACGACGATAGCGGAGATGATCGACGCAGAGATCTTGGCGCTGGTTCCGGAATGGCGACCTGGAGTCGCCGTGGATGAGGGCGGTGTGGAGGCAGACAGTGCGTACCCGACAGTTGTGGATGGGTCAGACGAGGTGGGATCAGGCGATTCTGTGGTGGAAGATCCGCCGAGTTCGAGTTGGAAGGGGCGAGCCGTGTCTCCAAGGTGTGTGGTGATGATGGTTACGTGGGCACGGTTGGGATGTAGTTGTGGTGGCGACCGCGGGGGGAGATTGTGGAGGGACAGTGGAGGCGGAGTGCACGACGGTGTGCGATGAGGTTGCTTGAATGTGGTATGAGGGCGTTGTGGTATTTTGAGTTGGAGCGGTGGAATAGATGGAGGGGCGGTTACTGTGGTGTGTGTGTGGGTGCGGCATGAGGTATAAGGTGGGTTGATGGATGTCGGATCGTGTGGTTGCAGGTTGTGTTCGGTGGGCGGGACGTCCCCTCCAAGGATGGTGGAGGGCACAATGCACGGGCGATTCGAGGAAGTAACGTATCCGGCGCGCGCGAGCAGTTCTCGACGTGGTTCAGAGCCGATCTTCACGAGCGAGTCGTCGGACGAACGGGACGAGTCGGGGGATCAGGGGTCGAAGTACGATGGGTCGCCGGAGAGAGGATCGGGTGCGTCGTGCTCGAAGCATGGTGGTGGGAGGGATTGGAGCGGGGGGTTCAACGAGTTGGTAGAGAGGCGGAGGAATGCGGGGACTGCTGCGTACTCTCACGAGCCGTGGGACGTGCTGCATCAGAACGAGGAGAGAGGGGACAGTAGCGTTGAGGAGGAGTTGGCGCTTTCAGGGGAGGATGAGGAAGACGATGAGGAGGCGATTTCACGGAAGCTGGAGCATCTAGCGCAGAAGCAGAGGGCGGAGTTGCGGGAAATGCACAGGAGGCACGAGCAAGCGATGTCGAGGCTTCGGAACAGGCGGAGGGGGAAGGGGGCGTCGTATGGGGAAGCAGGGCGATCGGTGTCACCTGGGTCTCAGCGGACGGATTCGTCGTGCGAGGCGTTCCATCAGGCGGAGGCGAGGAGGGCATTGGCGAGCGGGTCGATGTCGAACGCAGCGTGTGGGAGGCAGGTGGGTGTGGATGGTGGGAACGGCAAGTCGGTGGTGGAGGAGGGAGGCAGGAGGGGGTGTGCGGAGGGGAATGGAGGTGTCGGTCCTGCGGATTTTAGAGTTTTTGGCGCACCAAAAGCGTATGGGTTGGGGCACAACTTGCAAGGTCATGTTGTGATTGACAAGAGGTCAGGAGAGGGATCGGCATGGAGGTCGGATGCTGAGGGAAGCGATCAGGGGAAGTCGCATAGATGTGGGGAATCCGGTGCAATGAGTGGTGAGGGCGGCGGAGCGCGGTGAAATGAGCGAAGCGAGTCGTGAGGTGGGTGGTAGCGTGGTAGTGCAGATGCTTGTAGAGGTAGGATTTAATTCGTACAGGTGGTCGATGTATTATGCAATTTTTGGTGCTGGTTGTTGTTTGGTAGTTGTGATCAATTCGAATGGTATTTCTGATGGAGTTTCAGAATCGGTAACTTTGATAGTAGGCTTTTGTTTAGATTGGTAATTGTGTTTGTTCATTTTGGTGGGGACGGGGGGAGGTTTGTGGGATTACGCTTTTGTTTGTTTTGCCCTTTGTTGTTTATTTTGGTTTTTTGGTTTTATTATTTTTGTTTGTTTATTTGCTTTTAATGTTGATAGGAATTTCTGTTGTTTTGGAGTGGGGGTTTGTTGTTAAATAGAGGTTGTTTGAATACTTGGTGGACCTTATGGGTGTAATTGGATATTATTTACAGATTTATGTTTAGGATTGGCTGCACGGTTGCATTCGTTCTCTTGGAAGGTGAACCTCTTTGTACTGGGATCTATTTACCATGCTTATACGATTTAAACGTTTATTTTGGTTTCGGTGAATTCCTCTAGTGTCTTTCTTTTTTTAGGGAGGTTTCGTTAAGATGATTTGTGTTGCATACATGTGATGGAATGAAATGCTATGAATTAGATGCTTACCCATCGAAGTGGGCTATTTTGAAGGGACTGGCCTGTCTCCTTGTTGGTGTATTAGTATAGTCATTTGGTTGTCTCGTGGACAAGTTCCAAAGAATATTTTTATTATATGTTCTTGTTGTGTGTTTGCGTATTTTTACTTACATGCATACATACATATTTTATGATCCTTGGTGATGGGGAATTGATGTCACTATTATTCGCTGCTAGGATTTGATAAGTTGGTTCTCCAACCAAAGTTCCTTCCATTACCGTTTTCAGAATGTGAGGGGTGTGTAATCTGATGTAATAATCGTTCAGTCTGATTAGCATGCTTCTACGTTTACTGTGGACTTGTTGGTGTTAAAACGGTGTAGGCTTGGAATATGTTACGATGTAGTGGTTTCATTTGTATTTCCTCGAAATACAAAGTCTTACTGAAATTGTTTCCCCGAAATGACTAAAAAGAAATGTACATTTTCCAAAAACAGGAAACCATCAAATTTAACCTTGTATTGTAGGGATAAGAAGTTGGCTTAGCACCAATCTTGTGCTAGCCAAAATATCATAGCGGAGCCTAACTTAGGCGTAGTGGGAATTCTTCGTCCACGGTGTTTTAACATAAAAGCTGCTCGGCACAATGGCCTCGGCACGTGTTGGGGCATACATTTGCTTAATACGTTTACTTACTCTGTCGTGCTTGGATGGTTTTCATCTTGCAGTCGTCTTGTGCCGTCACTAGGTTAAGGTTACCATGTGTGGAGAATTCATGCCCACCTCTGGTGGGAGCACGTCCCATTGCATGTTGACAGCTCACACCTTGTCAGTTACATCGGATTTGCTAAGACAGCAATTGCAATTGGCCAGTTCTTTGATAGAGACGATGAGTTGCACAGAAGTTGGCAAATGCAAGAACTCAAAGAATCTTGTCAATACCGATGAGCTGCTTTGATGGCCTGTAGAAAAATCCTAAGCATGTTTGGGAGTCCTTTGGGAGATTATTGGACATCAAATTTGTAGATTATTGCACATGAAATGTCTACTTGTAATTTTGTGACTTCAAAAATAGATCTTGTTGGCCAAATTTTGCATTTGGCAAAATAATTTCACATCATATAGGCACCATTGATCCATTGCATTTCATTTATTGAAATATAGGGCACAAGGACTATAATGCCTTTGTAAATAGGATAAAGTTCCATTCCAAAAAACCTTCTTTGGTGCATTATCAAATTGTCGTAAAAATAACTCTGCTTCTCTCTAAAAGACAAAAAGACACCATATCTTCTTCTGGACATTGTATTCCCGCAAAATTATTAGAACATAAATTCCATAAGGCCTATATTAAATGCTACTTAATAAGGTAAAGCACCATCACTTTTCATGTCTTCAAAACTTCCTAAAATTAAAAAGCTTGCAATGTCAAGAGTATTGGCAAGCATGATAAATTGAAATGTCCAACTCTACTTTTAACACTTAAGGTTTTGTGATAGTGATTTCATCAACAAAGTTGAAAGTGCTTTATTTGTAGCTCTATATAGCCATGATGCCTCTTGTTGCAGAAGTACCATTATGAATAATATCTAGAAACTCATTTTCAATGATCCATGAGCAAATAGAAGCAATAATGCTACAATAAATAGCCAAATTTCTATTCAAATATCACATATTGTATGTGATTTGTTCCATCATAAAAATAATCAATAACTTGATTTTCTCACAAGCTCTTTCCATCATTATCTCTTCATTGTTGATCATACCTATCATAGTGAGTACAATGAATGTACTCACAAGCCTTGTATTGATATAGATAAATTATATGAACTATCATTTGGAAATTTCTCTTTTGGTGAGTACTATCTCACTTTCATCTAAAACTTTATGATTGTAGCAAATGCATATGATACTCCAAATATCTATCATATCTCACAATATCAAATTTTTCTTCTAGAGGATTGTCATGGACATACATTTTTATTCCAATAATTACTTAAATAATGTGAATAGATAGAAGTATATAAAAATAGATTAATTTGATGATATCTTATAGAAAAGCTTCATAGATGCAATTTCACCTTTGTATGTGTCTATAGCTGATTGGTAGGTTGAGCACTTAGCCAATAAGTTAGTTAAGTGTTGTACATATTGGTAGCTTGTAGTACAAGCTAACTATGTGGTGTACATATATGAAACTTGTCTTGCAAGTTAAGACATGTGTCTCACAAATTAGACACATATTGGAGGTCCTATAAAACATTGCCATATAGCTTTTAGTTAGATAATATATAAAAAGACAAGAATCAAGCCTTCTTCACTCTTGTCAATTTTTTTCTTGCTTCTAGTATAGTTTTAAAGGTCTCTAATTTTCTTGACTTTTAGTAATAACTATTTTAGTTTCTTTTTAAATATAAATATTTATTTACTTTTATTTTGGCAACTTTCTTTAAAAAAAGTTTCACTTATTTGGATGCATAACATCAATGAAATAGTTAATAAGGAAATAAGAAATTATAATAGTACTACTTGAATTAATGAAGATGTAATAAAATAAAAGAATATTTAAGGATTAAGAAAAATATAATGTAGAGTCACAAATATATACCTACTATAATTATTACTTAGGTAATATGAATAGGTAGAATGAGGTAAAAGTAAATTAATTTCATAATACTTTTTAGAAAAGCTTTTTAGATGCCGTTTTAATTTTACATATATTTATAGTTGATTTGTAGGTTAGAAACTTGGTCAACAAGCTATTCATATGCCACATGTATTGATAGCTTGCGGAACAAGCTAATTATGTAGCGCCCATATAAAAAACTTGCCTTAAAAATCAAGATATATATCATGCAAAGTCAAGACATTTTGGGAGGTCCTATAAAATGTCGCCACATAGATCCTAGGTAGATAGTGTATATAGAGACAAGAGTGAAACCTTCTTCACTCTTGTCAATTCCTTTCTTGTTTCTAGTATACTTTCAAGAGTTTCTAGTTTCTCAATCTTTCAGTAATAGCCATTTTAATTTTCTTTTTAATATACATACTTTTTTATTTCTATTTCTTTGAAAGAGTCTCACTTATTTATTTGCTTTCATCAAGTTCTTGTCTTTGACATAGAGTAGTTAAAAATTAGCTTAGTATTTAATTAGTTACAAGCAATTGCATCATAAAATAGAATAATATTGAATTAGAAGCTATATAATTTTAGCTGAGTTAATGAACAGAAAAAATATTTTTTTTATCTTTTTACATATTAAGTCTAATTTTAGAAGATATTATCTTATGCTTGCTTATAATTTCAAAAGTCTAAATATCATTTGAAAACCATATTTGAAAGCATTACATAATAAAATCTTAAGAGATGTTACTAGAGAATGAACAGAAGATCCACAAGCAAAATAAATAAAAGAACTAAATTAAGAGGAGACATGAAAAGATCTCTTCTAATTAACTTGAGTCTAGCAAGCATAATCCAAGAGATGTTGCTACTATCCTTGAAGAGACTAAAGACTTACAAAGTTTGCTACAATAATACACCATAGCAATGGAAGATTGTATAAAAATAATTTTACAATAAATGTTGGAATATTAAAAAAAACTTCTACAAGTAGTCCTGAATTTTATGACCTATGATCTAGGCACTACAAACTCGGCAACTAAATGAGTAGATTAATGAAGGACACAGCCAAATCCTATGAAAAAATCTATATATTGTTCTAATCATCAACATCCTAATAATATCTATTTCAATTCCAAAAATAGTAGTAAACTTGAGATAATCCTATTTTAAATACCTCACTTAAAATATTTTATCATTTGAAATATTTAAAAAAATATTTGAAATGATATTATAAGAAGCATACATTATATGATTTTTATTGTTTATTTTTAGGTATTTTGAGGCCACTTAAAAAGATTTTGAATTAAGTTACATAAAGAGTTTTAGGTGCATGAAAACCTTTAATGATGTTCTAATGAGATTGTCAAATATCAAACAAACTAGCCAAAAAGAAACAATAAAAGATTATTTAGACTGGTTTATTGATCTTGTAAAAAAACTTAACACTATTTTCATTGACTCCATCCAAATCTTGTGGTTCAAGTAAAATTTACTATAGTTAAGGACATGAATCTTGAAAAATTGAAAGATCAAGACACTCTTGTGTCACTCAAAAAGACTACATAATCACTGAAAAATGACAATATATTAAATTAAAATAGCTATTATCAAAGATAAGAAGATTAAAAAGTCTTGAAATAAAACAAAGGACTAGAAAGTCATTGATAAGAATGAAGAAGGCTTTATTCTTATCTCTGTGTATATTATCTAACTGAGAGCTATATGACAATGTTCTATAGGACCTCCAATATGTGTTGATTTTGTAAAACATATATTTTAACTTATAAGATAAGTTTTTTAAATATAAATGACATAGTTAGCTTATTCTATAAATTATCAATATATGTGATATGTGATTAACTTGTTGACCAAGTTTTTAACTTATTAATCAACTACAAATATGTGTAAAATCAAAATTATATCTATGAAGTTTCTAAAAAGCTTCTCTAAAAGATGTTATGAAATTAATTTATTTAAACTTACTTTTATCTGATTATATAGGTAATAATTGGAATAAATATATATATATCCATGATATTCTTCCTCTTTTAGAGAAAATTCCATAAGGAGTGGTCATTATTTATTGAAAAAATCTAAGATGCAATAAATTGTGTTTGTCACATAATCTAATCTTTGTTCTCTTTGAAAATATTTGATAGGTCCTTTCAACCATTGATAGTATCTTATATTAGGATAGAAAGACCATTGTATTATTTGATCATTGTTGAGGCTTTTATAACTCCCTTCAAATAAAACAATTAGATCGCCATTAGAAGTTATTCCTACCTCTAATAAAATCACCAATCATTAGAAGTCTCTCTGAAGGTCATAATATCAAACATGTTGTATCTTGCTATTTATTTGAAAAAAAAACATGTTATCCTTAAAGATCATTATTTCAATTACATCATCTAGAAATTTTTGACAATTATAATGTCTCATCCAATAAGTTAATAAATACTAGCTCTTGAGTTGAATCTTTTGGTTGTTGGTTTTCCATCTTCATAGCGCCACAGATACATAGAAGCTAAAAACAAAGATAGAAGGTACAATGCTATCTTTTATAGCTCTTATTTCTTTTATAGCAAAGATTTTTTTTTCTTCATCTTAGTTTATATAAATGTTATCTATAAAAAGTCTCAACTTTCTTTACTATATTTACAAGATTCTTTATTGGCTTCTAGATACATTCATTAATATCATATTTATGCCAATAAACAAGATATTATAATATTTTGGTAATGCCTTGAATGTAAGACTTTTTGTATATCAAATTCTTAATTATTATCTACTTCTAAAAGAAGAGGTAGCATTTGTCTTCTTCTTAAGATATTCATTATCTTATATGGCTCAAGAAAAAATATGTGGAATATAGAATGAATCTTTGTAGACTTTGGTAGATATAATCCATAAAAAAAATAATTGATTTGTTCATAAATAGGAGAAGAATTTAACCTACAATAGTCCAACTAGTTATAAAGATAAGTAGTCTTGATATGTGACAAAGAAATCATACCTTATGACTCATGTTGAATTGATGTTGTTTCTTACAACAGGCATCTACATCGATCATTTTTTGTTCTTGACCTTTTTTTAATTATGCTTTCATCGTTGCATGTAGCTTTGACAAAAAAATTCCAAAATCTTTTGCTACAAGAATATCAACTTTTAAAAAGCCAAAAGTATCAAGTCATAGATATTAACCATAATTAGTAAATTAAGTTTTTTATTGAATAAAAAAATATATCAAATTATTATATAATTTTTTTATTAATGACAAAAGAATTATCTAATTCTTTTGATGATAGTTAATGATATATCTCAAATATTATTCTAGAGCTTGATTTACTTATTTTATTTATCCATCAATTTGAGCATGAAAAGTAAAAGACAGTTTTATATCCACCTTCAATATCTTAAAAAGATTATCTAAAATCTTAAAACAAATTTTGTTCTTCTATATAATATAATAGCTTTTGGAAATCCATAACAACAAAAGATGTTAAAAAAAAACCTTTATTGTTTCTTTACCTAAAATAGATTTTGAAAATGATAAAAAATGAACTATTTTGGTGAAGAAATCTATGATTATAAATATAAAATCATATAAATTTAAACTTGAAAGATCCATAATAAAATCTATAAAAATAAAAGACCATGATTATTCTAGTATAGATAGTGATTAGAGAAGTCCATAAGATTAATTACAAAGAATTTTTTATCTTAAACAAATGTGTCATGATTGTACACAATCTTTCATAGACTTCTATATTTATAGCTATAAAAAATCTCTAAATATAATTTCTAAAGACTTATTGTATCCAAAATATTATACATTATTATATTATATATTGTTTTATTTGAGTATGTATTAGGCACTTGGTTGTAGAAGGTGAAGTTGTGTTTTACAAGTATCCGAGAAATCCTAATAGGTTTCACCTATATAAAAAAATATAATTAAAATTTTAATTCAAAAGTACTTAAAGCTAATATAAAGACCTCAAAAATACTTTTTTTAATAACTCCAACTATATACAAACTCCAATTACCTTATTACTTTCATAATTAGGTAATTTTGATTTTTCTTTGAAAGCCCTAATGTTAATCAATGAACCTCAAAAAACTATAATTCTTAATTTGACCATCTACTTGATATAAAATTTTGTATACAATCTTATGAAAACAAGCCTTATGCCTTTAGAACAAGCTTAAAGCAAGTTCTCCAACTCCAATCATTGATCTCCAAATGCTCCCATACTTTATCCTAGGTAGTTGTTTTAATGGCTAGAGATTTGATTTTGATTATGTTTCACAAATGGTTGACCTTGAAATATTAATTCAACCTATTCTAGGGATTTTTTAGCCCAATTCTACCTTTAATTTAATCCTAGTATCAACTATACTAGTTATTTATCTCTTCTACCATGTTTTTATTAATTTATAGTTTTTCTAAGGTAGTAAAAGAATTTCTACAATCTACAAGGTAAAAATATTAATCAACCTTCAATCTACTAGCTATTAAGATAAGAAAATAAACTAAGAGGCTTTTATAAAAGCCATATTTAAATATCTTGAATTATTATTGAACCAAGATCATTAGATATTAATTAGAAATTTATTTTTATTTATATTTTTAACATATAGTCATATTACAACATGATACTATTGGAAAGTTGTGACATGCTTGAAGAATACGTAATTAAGTTAAATCAATAATTAATTTTGATTTTGTTACTCAAAGATAAAATTACTCAAGCCTCAAAACAATCATTTTTTGTTGATTAAAAGTTGTATCTTCTTCTTTTAATACAAGATAAGAATATCTAAAAAGTACATTTAATAAAACTTATTATTTTTTAGATCTATATATGATCTTAAAATCAAATCTTTATAATGACATGCTTCAATAAGCTTGGCAATGATTCAACACTCACGCTATCATATTATTTGAAGTCTTGCTCAAAAATGCACTTGACATATGGCTATGGAAGGTAGAATGGAAATTATAATAATTTTTTTAAAATCTAATAGAATATTAATTAATTCTAATTAAATCTTTAAAAATATTAAGTAATTTTTAATCAAATTCAAAAGAAACCTTAAAGAAATTACAAAAGAAACAAAAAGAAATCTTAAAGGAATTCAAAAGAAATCTACAATAAATTTCAAAAGAATTTTTAAGAAATCCTAAAGAAATATTAAAATAATCACAAATATATCTTAAATAAATCTCAATTAATTCCTAATTTAATCCTAATTAAAATCTATCAAGGCTTTAATCAAATTATAAGCCAAATTCTAAATCCTAAGTAAACTTTAAATCTTAAACCAAATCCTAAATAAATCCTAAACCTTAAAATAAACCTTAAAAAAACCCTAAATCTTAAATCAAACCTTAAACAAATCCTAAATCTTAAACAAAATCCTAAACAAATCCTAAATCCTAAACCAAATCTTAAGGCAAATTAGAATCCTAATATTTATTGATTAAACCATTGATCTTACTTGAAAATTTATACACCTTTCAAATTCTTAATTAAAAAATAGTATAAAAAATTTGAAGATAATTACACCTATTAAATAAAAGAAAAATCCTAAAATCTGCTTGAATATTGCCTGGCCTCCTACTTCAATTTAAATGTTGAACTTCTAATGCCAATATCTCTCTTTTTAACCATTTAATTATTTTTAAATTTCACATATGTATAGAAAATCAACTCTATTATACTTACACATAAATTTTACTCTAATCCAATAAGTCAATTGTTAAAGATCTTAAAAATCCTAACTATCCTTCAAACTCAAATTTCTTAGAGCTGAACCTACTTAAAATTAAATAACCTTTAATTCAACCATTCAATCAAGCTCAAACTTATAGCATGCACTTAAGACAACTATTCTCATTAGTTTTCAAATTTTTAACTATAGATCTACTTTTAAACTCACAAAATTCTCTAAAATATAATATCCTTTTTATTTCATAAATTCCAAAATCATCCAAAATAATTGTGACTTCGCAAAGTTCTAACAAAGTTATTATATATTGAAATCACTTAAAATTAATGTTTAAAGAAATCTTATCAAGTTTTCTCTTAAATCCATCTTTTTGATCTTTAAAAGAATTCCAAAGTTGTCATAGGTGCCCGATTTTGTGCCTCAAGGTTTGATTTTTATCTAGGTTGATAATAAGACCTCTTTGGATATTAAATTTTTTTCTTTTGAATTAATTTTTACTAAAATCAATTCTTAACTTCTTTCTACAAATTCTTATATTATTTATTTTTCTAATCTATTTTGATTTACCTTATTTATAGCCTTATAAAGTAAGTAGAAGCCTATCTTGTAAAAAGGTAGCATTTACATCTTTAATTTTACTTTCTTTTGGACTATTGTTTATCTTCTAAGATAATTTGCTACAATATTTATAGTAAGTTCTTCTATGATATGATAATTTCTTCATCCTTTTATTTATTAGTCATATTACATCACGACAACGCTGACATAAAATACTCAAGATTCTTATGATTTATATATACAATGTTTGTTTTGGAAGCACCTTCTAGATTATGATGTCATTTTTGAAAAGAATCCACAATTAGAATATGTTTTTTTATCATTGATTTTATAGTTTATCTCTATTGTTGAAAATTTCTTAGAATAAAAAATTATCAATTAGAGTTTATCATTTTCTTTTATTTATGATAATATTTTATCTAAGGCAAAGTTTGATGCATCTATTTCTATAAAAAATGCCTTGAAAAAATTGGTGCAATATAAGTTTGGTGGAAAAATAAATTATTTTTTCAAAATATCAAATGATGCTTTGATTTTTTTATTTCACTTAAGTTTGTCTTTATAAGTCAAACTTATAAGTGGAGCTACAACTTGAAAAAAGTTCTAATGAAAATCCAATAGTAATTGGTAAAGCTTTAAAAACTTTCCACATCTCTTATTATTCTTAATATCTTTTAATCTATGATAGTTTAAACTCTCTTCAAATCCATTATTAGTCCTTCTTTGAAAATGATGTATCTTAAAAAGTTAATTTGAGTAGTATAGAATATACACTTTTCTATCTTTGCATGTAATCTTGTATCTTTATGTTTTTGTAACATATGATATAAATCATCAAATCAACTCATTAATTATTTTAGAATAAAAAGATATATTTGAAATACCAAATTTATAATATTTGATGAAAAATATAGAGATTCTTAGATAAATAGATAATTAAAATGCTAATTATCAAAATAGAGTCTTTATAAGTCTTAGAAATAATTATCTTAGTTGATATAGTATTGTTACTTATTGCTGAGTATTAAGGATTAGTTATTAAGATTAATATCTATATTGGTCTTATATCTATATTTAATACTTATAAAAAATTATAAATGATAAAATATTTTTACTTAATTTTTTTATTTATTTACTTATTATTTTTAAAATTTTATAACTTATTCATAATAACTCAGATTTATGTATTTTTTATATCATTGAAAAAATAAGAAAATTAACTTTGTAAAAATAGGTTTTTAACTTTTATCTTTTATTAGGTAAAAATTCAATGAATAAATTGTGATCAAATTTTGGATTATATAATTGTCTGATTTTATTTATTCTATATTTGTTTTGTTTGTTTGTTTGTTTGTTTGTTTGTTTTTTTTTTTTTTTTTGTTCTTGTTACTTGCTTCTTTCACTTCACACCACCAATTATAAATAATTCTCAATTGAAGCTATCATATGATTTGGATTGAAGGATGAAATTTATCTTCACATATGACAAATATAAAGTTCATGTTCTTTTATGTTCTTAGTGCAAATTAGAATATTATCTAATTAAAAAAATATATATATATATCAAAAAATTCACAAAAAATATCATTTATGAAATTTTAAAAAATAATTAGTGTATTTTTTAGTTAAAAAAGAATGACGTTATGTTCAAAATGTCCCCACTTAGTTTGAAAAGCAGTCTTCTATTCATTTCTTTCTTTGATGTGAATAGGTTGTATACTCCTTGTAAATTTATTTTTATATAGATCTTTATTTAATTGAGTTGATTAAAAAATCTTAAATTAGTTATAGAAGATACTTATTTTTTATAGTAATCTTGTTAAGTCATTGATAGTCTATGCTCATCTATAGAAATCTATCTTTTTTCTTAATAAATAAGTGACGAGCTCCTACTACAAATTTCAAATGATATATGAAGTTCTTAATCAAGTTTTCATTAATATTTTCTTTTAGTGCAATCAATTTATTTTGCTATAAGCTGTAGATTGATCCAAACGATAATTGAGGTCCTTTAAAATCAATTGAACTATAACAGGGTAAAGATAAGATAATTATATAGATAATTAGAACTATAGAAGTTTCTAGAATTGATGTTAGGTTAGTAGACTAGGTAGGATATACTATAGAATATTCTAGAAAGGATTTAGGATAATTATTTACGTAGAACCTACCGTAGAACCTTCTAGAAGAAAGCTTAGGACAGTTATTTAGATGGAGCTGTCATGGACATACTCATGTAAGCTAGTAATTACATGTATAAATAAGTAGAAGTAAGTAAAAGTAGATAAAAATAAGTTATATCTATAGTATTTAGTATGGAAGCTTCCTTGAAGCTTTATAGATGCTGCTTTGACTTCATAAGTGTCTTTAATTGACTTTTTGGATTAGAAACGTGGTCAATAAGTTGGCCATGTGCCACACATGTTGTTAGTTTGAAGACGAAGCTAACTATGTGGCCCACACGTAGAAAAATTTGCCTTGTAAGTCATAGCAAGTGTCCTACAAAGTCAACACATATTGGAGGTCATATAGTACGTCGCCACATAGCCCCTAGTTAGATAGTATATATAGACACAAGAGTGAAGCCTTCTTCACTCTTGTCAACTCCTTTTTTTATTTCCATTCTAGTTTCAAGAGTCGTCATGTTTTTTAATCTTTGGCAATAGCAATTTTAGTTCAATATATTATCACCTTTGAGTGATTTTTAAGTATTTTTGAGTGACACAAGAGTGTATTGAGATTATCTTTTTTCGGAGTTCATGTCCTTGATAGTTTGACAAGAGTACTAACATATTATTTCTGTCTTGTTCTAGAAGTGAGTGGATTATCCCACTTCTATTATTGTATTTTGAAGGTTGCGGACTATCCACCTTTAAACAAAAAATCTTGTTTTCTAATAATGATCTTTTCCTTAAAGAGAGTGGATTACTCTTCTTTGTAGAATTTATTTTTAGAGATTACAGATTATCCTCCTCTTATTTGACTTTTGAATTCGTTTGAGTTATATATGGAACAAAAAATCATGGATGCTATACTTGGTGGAAGTGAAAATAGATTTGCAACTATTGCAAATCTTCATGAGCTTGTTAACACTTTTAGGACTGAAATTTCATGCATCACCAACACCAACTATGGAAGCATTATTCCTACTACTATGGAAGAAGTTCAGAGTCTATGCCAAAAAGTTGTGCAGTTAAAGAAAACAAGTCGATTAGCCTTGCAACCAAATTCCAAGAATTTTGCTTCTACAAGCTTAAAGGAGGCAAAGATTAGTATGCCTGAAAAGTTTGATGGAACAAGATCAAGATTTCGAGGTTTTTTGTAATAAGTTAAACTCTACTTAAGGTTGCATCTTTTCCAATACTCTGATGGATTTACTTAAGTTGGATTCATAGGCACACTTCTATCTGGAAGTGCTCTCTCTTGGTTTGCACCTTTGATAGAAAAAGATTCACGACTACTCAATGATTTGAACTCATTCTTGGAAGTATTTATGGCTACATTTGGAGAAAGTGATCGAGAAAGGGTAGCAGAGACCAAACTTATATCACTACGATAAGGATCGCATTCAGCCACCATGTATGTCGCTGAATTCTAAAGTCTTGCTTGTGATGTGGACTAGAATGATAAAGCCCTTGTCAATCAATTTTGCTATGGATTAAAAGATAATATCAAAGATTTATTATTGATAATACTAAAAATAGATTCTTTAGAATAATTCATTGTTGAAGCTATTGTATGTGATAATCATTTATTTGAAAGACGTGAAGAACAAAGATATGGCTGGAGAGGAACAAGTTAAGTCATGGCAATACCTTCTAAGTTTTTAGAAACCTTTCCATCAAAGCCAGAGCCAATGTAAATTGATACAATACATTTTAAATCCCTCACGGAGCAAGAAAAGACTCGACGATATCAAGAGGGCTTATGTCTTTCATAGACGTTCTTATCTTGTACTAAAAGAAGGAGATGCAACTTTTGAGCAACAAAGAACGATTCTCTTGAAGCCAGAATAATTTCATCTTCGAGCAATAAAATCAACATTGATTGTTGATTTAAATTTTCTCAAGCAAGTCTAATTAAATATGTCTTCAAACCCTCTTGTTCATGATATCAAGAATAATTCTTTTAAATCTCATGATCCCTCTAAATTCGAGTTTAAGAACAACCTACTCTATTTCGAAAGACGCCTATATGTTCCAAAAGGAGAAGTACGTTTACGTGTTCTTCAAGCTTATCACAACTTTCCAATAGCAGGACATTTTGGATACAATAAGACTTTGGAGCTGATATCTAGGGATTTTTGGTGGCTTCAAATATAGAAGGCAGTCAAAGATTTTATACAATCATGTGATGTTTGCTCAAGATTAAAAACTCCTCGTCATTGACCTTTTGGACTTCTTCAGCCATTATCCATTCTAGAACAACCATGGTCTTATGTTTCTATGGACTTCATCACGGATCTTCCAAGCTCAAGTTCTTATGACTCTATATTTGTGATAGTAGATCGCTTCACCAAAATGGCACACTTTATGCCATGTACAAAATCCATCATGGGTGAAGAAACAACTAAATTTTTTATTGACAATATCTATCGCTATCATGGATTATCAAAGGATATTATATCGGATAGGAGAACTCAATTTGTATCAAGATTTTGGAGAACTTTTTTTAAGATTTTACAAGTAGATATAAAACTATCTTCGGCTTTTCATCCTCAAAGTCACGGACAGACAAAGCGCATAAACCAAGTCTTGGAGCAATACTTAAGATATACCATCAACTATCAACAAGATGATTGGACAACTCTTCTGCTATTGGCAGACTTTGCTTATAATAATACGATGCATTCTTCTACAAAACAAACACCTTTCTTTGCCAATTATGGTTATCATCTACGACTTGATACGTTTAATTTTTCAAAAGTTGATAATCTTGTGGCAGAAGATATGACAAATCAGAGTTATATGCAACAATAAAGGCCCAATTAAAAGAAGTTCAAGAACGACAAAAAATAAATGCGGATGTCTATCAAAAGGAACAACCACCATTTTACATGGACAATAAGGTATGGTTACTTCGTTGCAATATCAAGACCACTGGTCCTTGTGACAAGTTGGACTATCGAAGGCTTGGACCATTTTTTATTTCTGTACAAATCAATCCAGTTGCATATCGTTTATATCTAACGGAGTCAATGAAAATCCATCTAGTATTCGATGTATCTCTTTTTGAACCATACAAGATAGTGGACATACCAAGAAGAAGACAAGCTCCACCTCCTCCTATAGAAGTCGACAATAATGAAGAGTTAGAAGTGGAAGAAGTCTTTGATTCAAGGCGGTGCCAAAATAAATTAGAATATCTTATCTATTGGTATGGATATGATATTAGTGAACGCACATGAGAGCCAATAAAGAATCTTGTAAATGCAACAAAAGCGGTGGAGGCTTTTCATCGATGACATCCATCAAAATCAAGATAAAAATCTTTTTTATAAAAGAAATAAGATCTAGACAAGATAACATTCTACTTTCAATCTTTATTTGTAGCTTCTTTGTAGTTGTGACGTCAAAGAGATGGAGAACCAACAACCAGTAGATTCGACTAAAGAGCCTTCATTTAATGACCTACCGGTGTCGTGTTGTAACACGAGTATACAGTGAAAATAAAAAGAAAGGGAAATTTTATTAATATTCAGTTACCTCGAATATTGGGAGCTTCGACCAACTCCAGTACAAATACTGAGTGGTCAGATTCAGTCACTCCGTTACAGTCAGCCGGGGCATACTGAAATGCTCCGTTCGATTCCAATAACGGGAGTCAGCAGGAAGAGAAGGACCGATTCACACGACGGGTTCGAGGAGCCAATTGGATCCAATTTCGATAATCCAATTCGGGTCCTCTTATCCAATATGAGACCTGAATTGGCCGGTCAACCCAATGCAGTCTAATTACGGGAAATCCAGGTCTTACTACGGGTCTTAGCCAATCTGACGCGAGGACCAATTTGACCCAATTACGGGAACATCCAGGTTACTACGGGCATCTTTCCCAATATAGGACCTGAATTGGTCGGGCGACTCAATGTGGTCCCGATTACAGGGTTCGATTCTGTTTCAGGCTGTCCTGTTCTCTGTGCTGTTTCAGGGAACGTTGTTTTTGGTAAATGGATTTCTTAAAGGTAAAAACGGAGGAGAAAGCTTGACGGCGAGAGCCAATTTCGGATCCAAGCTTGAGGTGGGAGCCAATTCCGGATCTAAGATGGAAGATTGAAGAAATTCAGAGGATAAGGTTAGGGGGGGATATAGTTTTGAGGGGGGAGGTTTTTTTTTCAGGGGGTTTTTTTTGGATCAAGGAACTAGCTTCAAGCTCTTTTCAAGGTTACTAGTTCGGTTTTCATTAGAGGGTTTTGAAGATCAAGGGAATTAGAGAGAGGAGCTTCATGCTTCGGGTCGGGAAAGGAAAGACATAGAATTTGGATTTTTCTTCTTCGTAGAGTTTTGGGACGACTGAGGCAATCGCTGCTGAAGTCAGTGTTGTAATGGTGAATCGGGATTTTTAAATGAAGTGGGTTTGAATACTCTTGACTTTTTTGTGAAATCGAGTTACGTCTGTGATTGAAGGATTAAAAGGGTGTCTATAGGATTGAGTATGCGGAGTGAATGAAATTTATTGGGTTAATCTAACAAGACAGTCAGTGGATACAAGATCGTAAGTACAAAGGGATATTGAAGATTAATAGTTTGGGTTGTTCGGGGTTCTCTGTAACGTCTAGAGATCTACCGGCTGGGGCAAAAAAAGGACTTTGACAAGCAGTCCAAGGGCATCAATAAAGATTTACGGTGTATTCTTGCAGTCGTTTATATTCCAGCAATAAAAACTGATAGACTGCTTGACTATCGATGGATCTCCATACTACCTTCTACAGCCAGACGCCCGACGCATTCTCGAGCAAGAAAGCACGTAATACGACATAAGTGGTGAACCCGACGTGAAAGCTTGAGGTAGAAGGTATTGGATTTCGGTTGATTTTATCTTTATTTTTATGAAAAACGAAAATAAAAATTTTGAAGGATTTTTGGGAGAAATTTCTGGTGGGGAGTCTTCTAAAGGACAAGGTATGCACATGGATCCGTCTATTGCTAGTTTGTTTCAAGCCTTCTCATTGTCAATGCAGCAACAGCAAAGCAATGATCGAAAGGAAGCTTTGGCAACCAAAGCATTGCAAGCAGTGGTCAATAAAATTGATCAATTTGATGGGAGGAATATTTCAAGGTATTTAAGATGTTATGTTCGTGAAATGGAATTAAATCGGGTTTCTGAGAAGAAAATGGTTGCACTATTTGGACTTGCCACGATACCAGAGATAAGGAACCACATTACATCGATTACGGATCGTTGTGGGAATTCATGGGAGGATTTTTCACATGCATTGAAAGACGAATATTTTTTGGAAGATGCTGATCGCGTTACTAAGAAGCTGTTTCTGGGATGGATTGAATGGCCCAATAAGAATTTGCAAGCAATAGAGCTACTAAGAGAATTTGAGAGGCAGTACTCTCAATTATCGAAGGTAGAAAAATTGACATTGGAGCCGAACAAAGTTGATCTATTTCTTCAAGCTGCTGATGGAGAATTGCAAGAGAAATTAGAATCCCTTCTTGAAGACAAAGAAGAAGATGAAGGATTGACAACGAAGTGGAAGAACGTTGAAGATGCGGTGGGGTTGCTTACAAAAAAAGAAAGGAGGAAGGATAGGAGCAATATTCCGAAAACAGTACAAGCACCCAAAGCTCCAATACGTACAACACCACCGACAATGCCTACAGTTCAACCTTCGACATCCTTGTCAAAGAAAGCAGATATGGGTATGGAAGAAATTATACGAGGAATGCGAGATCTTCAAATCAAATTAGCAAGACTTGAAGAGAATACTTCTATAAACAATTCGAAGAATGTTTCAAAACAAGGATATGTACAAAGTTGCATTTGGTGTGATGATGCTTCACACACTAGAAAAGATTGCAATGAATTTAATAATATGATACGGTAGGGAATTATTTGCTGGAAAGATGGGAAGATAGCATTGAAAGATAGGGAGGATCTTCTTCAAACCAATTTTGGCAAGGGAAGAATGAGAGCATTGGTTCAAGATTACTTAAAAGAGCATGAAACAGTAGTACGAGAAAGTGCAAGTTATGGTGCTAGAGTAGATGATGAAATTGGTGGAAGTACGGAAACTAGTGAGTTTTGGGCTTCTGCCATTTCTACAATGCAAGAAGGGAAATTACCTCGAGAAGCGTTATTGAGAACTGCAGCTACAATACGAGGAAGAACAGGTTGGGAGGATCTTGTTGAGTCTCTTTCAGTTCATGCATATATTGCTAAGAGCCAACATGAAGCTTTGATGGAAGAAAAAAGACGAGAAAATTTTGATGATACTAGAGAAGGAAATTCTTTTAAGAGGCAAACTCGAGGAGACAAGGCTTGGGAGGCAGCTTCACAAGAATTGCCTGTAAAGGATACCTCAGCATCATTGGGAGAAAAAACAACGGAGACAAAAGATAAGGGCAAATCAATTGCTTATAAGCTACTTTCTGATATTGAAGCGGCAACAAATTTGAAAGGGGTGTTGGAAGAACGTATATTAAACGCTAAGGTGGAATTCACATTGAAAGAAGTCTTGGGAATTGCAAAGAAGGAGTTTCATGATGTTATCATTGACAACATTAAGCGAAAGAGGCAATTAATGAGCGAAACTGGAATGAGTCATGCTATTGATGCAAGAATATGTAGAGATGAAGAAGAGGTTGATATTGGTTACAAGCAACCAATAAATGAAAAGAATGGGTATAATCAGCGAGTACGTTTCGAAGATTATAGTGATAAGGAAATGGAAACTTTGAGTCATTTTACTCGAAAGCATTGGGCAAGGGCAACTACTGAGGTATTGGTGAAGGTAGGAGATATAGAAGAACCAATAGTTGCTTTGGTGGACCATGGTTCTGAAATAAATCTCATGTCTAAAGATCTTTATAAGAAGCAAAAATGGCCAATTGATATGGAACATGGATGGGCAATACGAGCAGCTAATAACACACGAGGCAAATTATATGGAGCTTGTCCAGATGTCAAAATTTGGATTGGGGATGTTGCGACGGAGCAACATTCCTTCGTTCAAGATACAACGTCTTATCCGTTGATTTTAGGACAACCTTATATCACGGCAACACGGATGGAAACAAAGGTACTTGACGAGGTTCTGCTTATGCAAGGATACGGAGCGAAGATGGGAGGAAAGCTGTACAATTTCTAACAGTACCTCCTAACCATGAACGGAATCGAGATAGGTTGAGGGAGAAACCATTGCCAAAGATTGTTGAAGGATTTAAGGATTTTGGGGAGGTACCACTGTAAAGCGAGATTATGGAGGTACAAAAGAGGAGGTACTCTCGCGAGATGAAGGTGCCTTTGATGCGAGTTTTATTGGTATATTGGAGAATGGAAATATTATGTATAAGAAAGTTGATGATTTTAAAAGAAAAGAAAGAAAAAGATTATATGATATTGAAGGACAATTACGCAAGATAGGTACATTGCAAGATGATGAGAGGATTTTGGATGTTTATGAAGAAAATGGGCTGGAAGATTCATTGGAATTGATTACATCTATTGGGTTAGGGGATAATGATAAGATTGTTGAGATTCATTCGAGAGAGGTTTATACCATGCTTGAATCTTTTCAAGCACCAGAAGTCACAGTAGAGACGAGATATAAAACGGCAGATAAGAAGGTAAAGTCTGTTGCCGGACCATTACCAGAGGATTCTAAAGAACAAATGGGAGAAGCATCAAAAGAAGCAAGTTTAAGAGATCCAATGAGTATTGGACATCAATTTATTGAAGAGACTTTTGAAGAATTGAAGATTGGTTCTGATGGTTCTTTATTGCCGGAGGAAATTACTTGCTTCAAAAAGATGTTAGCTAAACAAGGTAGATCGTTTGCCTTCGAATGTCATGAAATTGGGTGTGTGGATCCAAATATTATAACACCTATGGTTATCTTCACTGTACCGCATGTACCTTGGAATCTAAGACCGATTCCAATACCGAGGGCACATTTACCTAAATTGGTCGAACTATTGAAAGAAAAGATAAAGATGAAAATATTAGAACCTTCATTTGCGCCGTATTCTAGTCGATGGTTTACGGTACCTAAGAAGAATGGGTCACTACGGTTTATTCAAGATATGCAGCCGGTGAATGCTGTAACTGTCAGGAATGCAGGAATTGGACCTATTGTGGATGAATTTGCTGAGGCGTTTGCTGGAAGGGCGATCTATTCAATAGGTGATTTGTATTCAGGTTATGATCAATTTCAACTTGCCGAAGGAAGTAGAGATATGACAACGATGAGGACACCGCTTGGATTGGTTAGAATGTGCACTCTTCCTCAAGGCGCGACCAACTGAGTTGCGCATATGATGAATGGAATGAATAAGGTATTGAGAGATTTTATTCTAGAAAAGACTATGCCTTTTCTGCATGATGTTCCTATAAAAGGGTGTAGAGAAGGAGACAAGGATGAAACTTTAGATACGAGGGGGTGTCGCAGATATGTTGTTGATCATATACAAGATTGTGAAAAGATTTTAACTCGGCTTGGAGAAGTTCATCTTACATTATTGGGTATGAAGTCCGTATTTGGAGTGCGAGAGGTTGTAATTGTTGGACATTTATGCGGATCTTACGGAAGAAAACCAGATCCGACTAAAGTTGATGCAATTGGAAGGATGAAAGAGGATTGTGGTTCTTTAACAGAGGTTCGCAGGTTTTTGGGTGCATGTGTATTTTATCGAATCTGGATCCCTCATTTTGCTCACATAGCGGATCCATTATATGAACTGTTACGCAAGGGTTACCGATTTGAATGGAAAGAAAGGCATATTTAGGCAATGCAAAGATTGAAGAAATTATTGATGTCACCTCCAATATTGAGGAAGGTTGATTATAAGTGCAATAGACCAGTGATTCTTACTGTAGACGCTAGTCCAATTGCCGTTGGATGGGCGGTGGATCAAGATGATTCGAATGGGAGTAGATTTGCAGTTTGATTTGGGGCTAAAGTTTTAAGTATTCGTCTGCGTGCATATTTGCAAGTCAAAAGAGAACTTTGGGGAGTCGTTTCGGCTATGAAAGCTGAAAAGGACTATTTGATTGGGGCACTAGTAATAATTGAAACAGATTGCTTGCCATTGCTTAGTATGATTATTAACTGTTCAATGCCAGATATTGCAATGTTGAGATGGATTGCTTATATTAAGTCACTAAATCCAGAATTTAAGGATATCATTGGAAAGGACAATTTAGTAGCAGACATGCTATCTCGAGCAAGATACGAGAAGGAGGACGAAATGGTTGAAGACATTGATGATGTCGGATTGAAATTCTATTCAATATCGAATCCCAACAGAGAAGACAAGCTATTTCTTCAAGAATCTTATGAAGGAGAATTATTGGATATTGGTCATTATTTGAATACCTTGTCTAAGCAGGGGAATTGGTCTACAAAAAAATTCAAATAAATAAGAAAAAAAGCATATGGATTTTTACTTCGAGATGGATTCTTATGGAAGAGACCGAAGAAAGGAATTGGGATGCCACAACGAGTGATAGGCAAAAGTGAAGAAAAACTAAAATTATTAAAGGAGTTTCATGATAGTTTATGGGCAGGGCATAGAGGAATCTGGGCTACTTTTGCTAAACTCAAGGAACGATATTGGTGGAAAAATATGTATCGAGATGTGCTCTCATTTGTAGAGTCATGTGAAATCTGTCAATCGTATTCTAATATCCGACATCAAGATGGTCTTCATCCTACGTATCCTCTGGCTATTCATTTTAAATGGGTTGTTGATTTGGTTATTATGCCGGTTGGGTTATGGCAGATGAGATATTTGGTTTTAGCTCGTGAAGATTTATCAAATCTAGTAGAAGGAAGAGCATTGAGGACAAAATCTACAGAGGGGATTTGTAGGTTTTTGCTTGAAGATGTCATTTGCCGTTACGGGTGCGTAGGAAAAATCACTGCAGATCGTGGAGAATTAAATGCACAAGAAGCTCGTAAGTTCTTTGAAAAATGTGGAGTTAAACTATCACTGACTACTGCTTATAATCCGGAAGGGAATGCAAAAAGCGAACGCGGTCACCTGCCGATTGTGAAAGCATTGGTTAAAGCTTGTAATGAGAAGGTTAAAGAGTGGCCACGGCTTTTGTCATTTGCATTATGGGCTGATCGAACAACACATAGTTCGGTGACTGGATATATGCTAGTAGAACTTATGACAGGTCAAAAACCAATTATGCCGATTGAAGAAAAGGTACTTACTTGGAGTATGCTACCATGGGAAGATGGATTGACAAGAGAAGAATTTCTGGCTATTAGGATTCGACAATTGGAGCAAAGAACGGAAGATGTCCAGATAGCATTGGAAAGGTTAAAAAGAGCAAGGTTACAAAACAAGGCGCGATTCGATAAGCAACATCGATTGAGACCAAAAGCAATCGAAGAAGGTGACTGGGTACTTGTTTATGACAATAGTCTGGATAATCAACATAGTACTTTGCGGAAATTTTCAAAACGTTGGTTTGGACCATATGTTATAACAACTGTTCATGATAATGCGACTTACTCATTACGGGAGTTAGATGGTACAAAATTGAAAATACCAATTGCAGGGAAGCGAGTAAAAATATTTAAACGAAGACACGCAGAGATGAATATGGAAGACCTTAATGAAGGTACAGAGATTCCGCAGCAAGAAGATGAAAGTGATATGGACAATGAAGGTGACGAAGACGAACTAGACAAAGATGTAGGGGATATATTCTGAATCAAACAGCAATTGGGTAAATTGGTGCATACCGGAGGATGCACAGGTTCAGAGGGGGTGGATGTCGTGTTGTAACACGAGTATACAGTGAAAATAAAAAGAAAAGGGAATTTTATTAATATTCAGTTACCTCGAATATTGGGAGCTTCGACCAACTCCAGTACAAATACTGAGTGGTCAGGTTCAATCACTCCGTTACAGTCAGCCGGGGCATACTGAAATGCTCCGTTCGATTCCAATAACGGGAGTCAGCAGGAAGAGAAGGACCAATTCACATGATGGGTTCGAGGAGCCAATTGGATCCAATTTCGATAATCCAATTCGGGTCCTCTTATCCAATATGAGACCTGAATTGGCCGGTCAACCCAATGCAGTCTAATTACGAGAAATCCAGGTCTTACTATGGGTCTTAGCCAATCTGACGCGAGGACCAATTTGACCTAATTACGGGAACATCCAGGTTACTACGGGCATCTTTCCCAATATAGGACCTGAATTGGTCGGGCGACTCAATGTGGTCCCAATTACAGGGTTCGATTCTGTTTCAGGCTGTCCTGTTCTCTGTGCCGTTTTAGGAAACGTTGTTTTTGGTAAATGGATTTCTTAAAGGTAAAAACGGAGGAGAAAGCTTGACGGCGAGAGCCAATTTCGGATCCAAGCTTGAGGTGGGAGCCAATTCCGGATCTAAGACGGAAGATTGAAGAAATTCAGAGGATAAGGTTAGGGGGGGATATAGTTTTGAGGGGGGAGGTTTTTTTTTCAGGGGGTTTTTTTTGGATCAAGGAGCTAGCTTCAAGCTCTTTTCAAGGTTACTAGTTCGGTTTTCATTAGAGGGTTTTGAAGATCAAGGGAATTAGAGAGAGGAGCTTCATGCTTCGGGTCGGGGAAGGAAAGACATAGAATTTGGATTTTTCTTCTTCGTAGAGTTTTGGGACGACTGAGGCAATCGCTGCTGAAGTCAGTGTTGTAATGGTGAATCGGGATTTTTAAATGAAGTGGGTTTGAATACTCTTGACTATTTTGTAAAATCGAGTTACGTCTGTGATTGAAGGATTAAAGGGGTGTCTATAGGATTGAGTATGCGGAATGAATGAAATTTATTGGGTTAATCTAACAGGACAGTCAGTGGATACAAGATCGTAAGTACAAAGGGGTATTGAAGATTAACAGTTTGGGTTATTCGGGGTTCTCTGTAACATCTAGAGACCTACCGGCTGGGGCAAAAAAAGGACTTCGACAAGCAGTCGAAGGGCATCAGTAAAGATTTACGGTGTATTCTTGCAGTCATTTATATTCCAGCAGTAAAAACTGATAGACTGCTTGACTATCGGTGGATCTCCATACTACCTTCTACAGCCAGACGCCCGACGCGTTCTCGAGCAGGAAAGCACGTAATACGACACCGGATGAGACATTATGATTGTCACAACCTTCAAGACGATGCAATCAAGATGAAGATCTTCAAGAATGACATGTTCTTCCTCAAATAGATGGCAAAATACAATGCGTTTGGTATCACGACCTTGGAAGGGACTCTCGATGTTTGGTAATTTTATTAGAGGTAGGAACAACTCCTGATGGTGTTCCAAATATTTTATTCGAAAGAAGTTATGAAGGCCTCAACAACGACCAAATAACTAGGTGGTCTTCCTGCCTTGGTATAGGAGACTACCGATGGTTGAGAGGTCCTATCAATCATCTTCGAAGAGAACAAAGATCAGAGTATGTGGCGAATATAATTCATCACATCATAGATTTTTTCAACAAATGATGATCGCTCCTAGTAGAACTGGTGCCTAGAAGGGGGGATAATATCACAGACATACTCATGTAAGCTAGTAATTACATATATAAATAAGTAGAAGTAAATAAAAGTAGATAAAAATAAGTTATATCTATAGTATTTGATATGAAAGCTTCCTAGAAGCTTCATAGATGCTGCTTTGACTTCATAAGTGTCTTTAATTGACTTTTTGGATTAGAAACGTGGTCAATAAGTTGGCCATGTGCCACACATGTTGTTTGTTTGAAGACCAAGCTAACTATATGGCCCACACGTAGAAAAACTTATCTTGTAAGTCAAGGCAAGTGTCCTATAAAGTCAACATATATTGGAAGTCCTATAGAATGTCGCCACGTAGCCCTTAGTTAGATAGTATATAAAGAGACAAGAGTGAAGCCTTCTTCACTCTTGTCAACTCCTTTCTTATTTCTAGTCTAGTTTCAAGAGTCGTCATGTTTTCTAGTCTTTGGCAATAGCCAATCTAGTTCAATATATTATCACCTTTGAGTGATTTTTAAGTATTTTCGAGTGACACAAGAGTGTATTGAGATTATCTTTTTTTGGAGTTCATGTCCTTGATAGGAGCCTATCATAGAACCTTCTAGAAAAGAAATTTAAGATAGTTATTTAAATAGGATCTACCACCTAAGAACATTCTAAAAAATCTAGGATGGTAGGAAAAGATATAAATAGTAGTCCAGTAGATAAATTATAGTATGAGAGATATGGTAGAGTAATCTAGGATGGAGGCTCAAATGCAATACCTTATAGGCCAGATAGCTACTTTCCAAGGGCAAATAAAAGCCTTAAGGACAAGAGAGTCGACATTTGCTAGGTTGAAATTGAGTAAGCCTAGTACATACTCTGGAATCTCAAGACAAAAAGATGTATGTCAATGGCTCTTCAACATGCGACAATACTTCCAACTATCTAGGACAAATACCATTGAAGGAATCATATATATATCCAACTATTTGAGAGATGTGGCAACCACTTGGTAGCAACATTGAATTCAAAGTTACGGAGCTCAAGGTAGATTTTGTTACTGAAAAGAGTTTAAGACAGAGTTTAGGAATCAATTTTGGTCCATCAATGTGAAGAAGATAGTACGTGATCAGTTGGCAAATCTTATACAAGCTAGGTTGGTGCAAGATTATATTACCTGATTCAAGTCTTTATATTTTCAAATTTGTAACGTTTTAAAAGCGGAGATGTTGGATTGATTCCTACAAGGTTTGAAATTCGTAGTACATCAAGAGATTGAGCTAAAGGATCCACAAACATTCAAAGAAGCAATTTAGATTGTAGAGAGGATTGATGCTATAGATTTCAGAAATCATAGAGCACGATCTATAGTATAAAGTCCTATGCCACCATCTAATATTACAGCATAACAACCAACACCAATGGAGATTGATGCCTTACAAGAATAATTGATAGTACAAAGATAACAAATATTGATGCAAAAAGGATTGTGTTTCTATTGTTAAGGGCCAAGCCATCAGATTGGAGGTTTTTTAAAATGTCAAAGTACAAGTATTAGGAAGACAAGGCAAGTTCACAGTCTCAAAACTCATCAAGTTGATAATGAGATAGAGTAGGAAAATGAGGCTCTCCAATAAAGGTGCCAACGGCCAATACTAGAAGTAGCTATTATCTCTCAGAGATAAATGGCATATCATTGAATAACTATAAAAAGAGTCAACTGATACTTCTAACAAGACTTATAGACAACCATGTCAAATATTATATAGATTGTTGCTCTATTAAAAATTACATCTCAGTTAAAATTACTGACCAAGTTGGAATTAAAACCAAAGAAATCAAGAGAAGAAGTTTATACCTTATAGATGATCAAAAGAATGTATTGTGTGAAACATATTAAGAAGAAACCTTGAGATTGATGAACACCTATCTCTTAAGAGAAAGATTCAAGGTAATAAAGCTAAGATATGATGTCATCCTTGGTATGCTATGGTTGGAGATGGAAAATAAATAAGTTGATTGAGAAGCAAGGAGAATCTCTTTTAAAGATTGAAGATGCAAGGTGACTCTTCATATTTCTACATTAAGTAAAGAAAAAAGACAATCTATAATTAAAGACTTACTTGTAGAAACGACCTTTATGAAAAAGTAACTACAATATGAGCAACCAGTGTATATAGTAGTTCAAAATCTTGCATCAATGGTGGAAAAGACATCCAAAGGAATAAAACAAGCGAAAAAATTCATATCTGATCGAATTGCCATTTTTTAAATAAAACTATTGCCTAAAGTTAAACTAATAAGTCTATCAATTAATCACCTAGTACCAAAAGAATTTAAAGAGTTACAAAAGACATTAGACAAACTCTTGGAGAAAGGCCTTATTTAATAAAGTACATCACCAAGGGAAGCACCTATATTCTTTGTACTTAAGAAAGATGGTAGACTTTGCCTTTGCATCCACTATCAACATTTCAATAAGCAGACCATTAAAAATGCATATCCACTTCCACACGTGGATGATTTTCTTGACTAACTTCAAGGTGCAGTTATCCTTAGTAAATTGGATGTAAGAGCAAATATTAGACAATACCTATTGTAAGTGTCATTTTTAGGTCTTGCTGGATACTATCACCATTGTCATACTATAATTGTTTATAATATGTAAAAATTAGTTAGAACATATAATATGCTCATAAGTCTTGGTGTATGTTAGAATGATTAATAGATTAATTTAAAGAGAGTGGATTTAAGAAACTTTATTTTAAGTTTTATCTTTTTTGATTATAGCATTTAAAAAAATCGTAAGACCTAAATGTTTAGTATAAAGCCTTGAGAGGAGATTAGAGCCTAAAGAAGAAAATCTAAACTAGTAGGAGGCTTATTGGAAGGGATGAAAGCTAGGCATGGTTGGATGAAGGCAAGGAATGGAGATCTTCATTCCTATTGGTCGAAGGCCATGCCCAATGGGCTTCAAGGAGGCTGCTTGAGGCCTTATTAGGGATTAGGGTTTCTCTTTCGAATTAATTTGAGCTTTGGAGGCTAGGTTAAGCAAGTTCAAGATTTTGGGTATAATTTGGGTGAAGAATTTGTGTGATTTCGAGTTTTTTTGAAGGAGATATAGGTGTTCAAAGTTAAGGTATCAAATTTGAATCAACTGTCACTCTTTGAAGCATAACATATGCGTACAAAGAGCAATGAAAGATCGGCGACTGGAATTGGAGAGACCCCTTTTTTGGCTATACTT
Organism: Physcomitrium patens; assembly: GCF_059467195.1. Classification (NCBI taxonomy): domain Eukaryota; kingdom Viridiplantae; phylum Streptophyta; class Bryopsida; order Funariales; family Funariaceae; genus Physcomitrium; species Physcomitrium patens. The sequence goes on from NC_143411.1 coordinate 5,410,576, forward strand.
TATATATACTTTTTGATGAATTCTAAGTCTAAATGAAGGAGTTATAGGGCATTGAAGATAGTACATATAATTCGAAGGCAGTAAGTGATTCATTTTGTTGATAGTAATGGTTGGAGTCATATCTTAAGTCCTTGGATGAATTTTTGGCTCAAAATTTCCATAAGTGTGAGTTATTAAGTTAAAAAGCTATAGATCAAAGTTTCATGGTATTTAAATACTTATTTTGTGAGATATGGAGAAATTAGCACACAGGTGTATGTAAGCTAGGGTTTAAAGCTACTATTAGGATTTTGGCGATATCTTAAGATCCGTAACGAATTTGCACTTGAATTTTTTTGTAGTAGTTTTCGAAAGCATATGAGTACTTCATGTAAAATTTATGATTTTTTAAACAATCCGATCATGAGATATGAGCTATTGAAGTTCCAAAAATATTTTTCATAAGGATATATAAGGTTTTAAGATACTTTATCATACATTTGGTTGTTTTCTTGGTACTTGGGCTTATATTTTGATGTAATTGCCTAAAAAAGAAAAATATTATATGTATAAACTTGGTATTTTTATATCTTAGACTTGATTGAGTATTTAGTGGTAGCTAGAAGGCCAGTGCTTTCTTGAGGCAAACTCTCTCTATCCCAACACCGTTTTGTTCAACTATTTGCTCACATTGTTGTCTCATTGAAAAACCTATTGGAGAAGGATACTCCATTTGAATGGAAACTAGAGCAGCAAAAACCTTTTGATAAATTGAAGGAAGCACTCATTAGTGCTTTAATATTGCAACCATATGATCTTAATCTCTCTTGTACTCTTAACATTGATGCTTCCGACTTTGCTACTAGAGAGATCTTTCAACAAGATTTTAGTAGGGACCTTTAAATTAAGGTGTATGAATCTCACAAGCTGAGAAGGATAGAGCGCAATTATTCAACACATGATCACGATCAATTAGTGATTATACATGCTACAAAGGTGTGGTAACACTATTTATTAGAGAAGCCAATGGTTGTTGGGACCATCAATCCTTGCTACATGTTTTGCATCAAAAAAATATGAAATTGCGACATCATCATTGTGAAGAATACTTGCAATTTTTTGATATCCAACTTAAGTACAAACAAGGGCAATAACATACTTTGCCAAATAATTTATCACAAAGATAAGACTTGAAGGACAAATTAGAAGATGTAAGCTAAAATAAGCCTCCACTAATTGGAATTTTATTCTAACTCATAATAAGTGAATTAATTATATGAATTGAATATAAAGCTATTATTTAAATTCTAATCCACTTACTACTTGTCCTTCTTAAAACACCAATTTATTAATCAAATCCTCTAACATTACTCACATTCACAATAATAATTCACTCCATATCTTCATACAAAACAGTTCCTTCTTCTACTTCTAATTAGATAATTTGATTTAATTTTTTATTTAATTTATTATCATTATTTTTTTAATAGTTTATTTTTATTAATTATTATTATTTTATTATTTTATCATTTTTTAAAAAATGTATAAATTTTTACTTCATAATTAAGTAAAGGTAAAAGTAATTAATTAAGTTATTATCCTTAATCCATAATAACTATAAATTTTTTTAAGGTTTGGTTAAAAATTAAAATTTAAAATTTAAAAATAAAGTTTAAAAAGTAAAATTAAAGTTTAAAAAATAAAAATAAAGTAAAAAGAAAAAATAAAATAAAGTTTAAAAAATAAAAAAATAAAAGTAAAAGAGAGAAGATTAAAAGTTAAAAATTAAAGACAAAAGTGAATGTAGAAGTTACAAGTTACTGAAAAAAAAATAACATAAAATAAAATAAAAGAAAAAAGAAATAAAAAAGGTCCAAGCGGAAGTACCTTGACAATGCCCAGGAATTGAAGGAAGCACCCCCTTTACTCCAAAATTTTCCAAAAATTCATATTAGATCCAAATCTAGTAATTTTTATTGTTTTAGAAATTTAAATTCAAGGCGCTCTTGCTATAAAAGTTTCGTGACAATCTAGTATGTGAGCTATGAGAAATGCTTCTTCAAAGTTGGGTTATTGTGCCTACCACAGCAGTCTTCACTAAAAACTTTTTCAAAAATTCAAAATTTCTTTAAATTTATTGAAATTTATTCCAGTAGAAGCTTAGCTTAAAGGTGCTTGTACTCTAAAAATTTCAAAATGATTCTATTAATTGGCACTGAGGAATGCCTTTTCAAAGTTGGGTTATTGAAACTGCCAAGGCAGTCGCCTCCTTTCACTCAAAAATTCACCAAAATTTCCGTTCAACTCCAAATTGAGAAGGCCTTAGCTAGTTGGAGAGCTAATAACAAGGGTTATGTGGTGAAAAAAATTTCACTTGCAAAAAATAAAAACCCACAGAACGATTGAGGAAAATCTGAGGCCCCTCAAACCCTTTTAAATATGGAAATGGTTAGTGACCACTAATTGCAAATGGCTCCTTTTAAACCACAACAAGCACCACCATTGATAAAAAATCAATGTTCATATATTCCTAAAGTTCAAAATGAGATCCAAGATCAAGAAAGAAGCAAAAAATTAAGATTAGGGTTAGGGCTGAGACCACACTTTGGCATGGCTTTGCCTTCATCAAAAAGGAAAGAGAGAGAGAGGCTTGGGAAACCAAACCACTCTTATACAATTGAGTGGTGGCTTGTGGAAGGGCGGCCACATCTCCACCCTTGTCCTCTAAGTTCCCTAATGTAGATCTACGGCCTTCTTTCATCCAAGAGCTAATTTCGTGATGAAGCTGATGGCTCTTGTAAGTGGAAAAAAAATACTTTTTGATAAATCTAACTTAACCATTGTAATTAAGACATCTTTGTATGCTAAGATTGACTACTCACATGCATCAATCTATGCTCTTTTGCAACTTTTATGGAAGTTTTTTACTTATAAGGATTTAGACAATATTTGTAAAATTCTTCAAAAAATGAGAATTTCATTTCTCTACTTGTACTTTGAAGATAAGGGTACCGATCTTATTTTCTTCACTCCATATGGTAAATTTGATGCTTCCATTGTATTTGAAGGCTTCCATAAATTTGAAGAATCACTTTACGGCTTAGATTTGTTGAATTTGGAAAAAATCTTCAAACCCATCACAATTAAACCTCATTAGATTTTTCTTTTTTTTTTTTTTTTTTTTTTGACACCAAGACTACCTCTTTGTAATTCCTCTACTACTAGCAAATTAAAAAATATAGTCTTTATAGTTTCTTCTTACTAAACTCTATCTTAGATTGTATGTCTACTACTAACAATCTATTTTTTATTTTTCCTAAAATTCTAATATTAATTCATAAAATTTATAATTTAAGCACAATAAGTGCATTTTTTATACTAAATATCAAAGTGAGTCAATTTAATGGCTCACAAAAAACAAACAAAAAGTCTCTACCATAAGTAATATCATTTTAGATCTAACCAAAGAGGTAGAATGGAAGGAAGCTATGCAACGGGATGCTTATTTTAAGATGGTTAGTGATCGATTGAAGGTGGATTATACAATATCAAAATTACACTCTTCATGAAGGCTTGCTCTATTTGAAGAAGAAAATTTATGTACTTGATAATGCTAAACTCCAGACATGCATACTTTAGAAGGGACATGATAACCCAATATCAAAATATGTGGAATGAAAAAAGATCCTAGAATAGATTTTAAAGACATTATTTTAGGCAAGTTTGGATCATTATGTTTGAGCCTTTCTATACTCTTCTAAGTCATGTCAACATAGCAAAGCAAATAATGCAATGTCTTTTGAACTATTGCAGCCAATTTTGCTATCTATGACATGTTAGAAGCAACTGTCCATCATTCCATCAATATCAACAATATGGCAATGGAGGAATTTATACAATGACTTACAATAGCCTTATAAGAGGCACGGCACTACTCCTTTAGTATACAAAATTGACAGAAGTAGTATACAAATAACTATCGGCAATACAAGATCTTCTGGAAGGGTGATCAAGTATTATTCTCCAATGCCAACTTGCCACTTGTTACATCAACCCATATCCATAAACTAACACCTCGATAGCTTGGACTTTTTTATATTTTTGTAGTGATATCTGATGTTGCATATCGCCTCAAGCTTCAGCCACATATTTGGATCCATCTAATCTTTTATGTTTTGCAATTGAAGGAATTTCATACTGAGCCAAAGCACTTTCCGAATCGACACCAACCACCACGACTACCAGTTGTAATTGATGACTAAAAGAATATGAAGTGGAAAGCATTCTAGAGCATCGTTATCTTTTTCGTGGCAATGGATGTCTATAACTTCAATACAAAGTTCTTTGAAAAGGTTGTTCTATTCACAATGCAACATAGAAACCTGTACAAAACCTCACCTAATGCCAAGAGATAATTCGAAGATACCATTGAGAGCAAAAAAAAGACGTTCTGCATTAGTCGAGGAGGATTAATTGTAACAAGGTATAGATAAGATAATTCTATAGATAATTAGAACCATGGAAGTTTTTAAAATTGGAGTTAGATTAGTGGACAAGGTAGGATCCACTATAGAATATTTTAGAAAAGATTTAGTATCAAAGACATGAATCTCGAAGAAAGAGAATCCTCAATACACTCTTCTATTATTGAAGAGAAGTAGAAAGTTACTCAAAAGGTGATGTAATATTAACTAGAATGGCTATTGCCAAAAACAAGAAGACTAAAAAGTCTTAAAATAAGACTAAGACTAAAAAGACGTTGACAAGAGTGAAGAAGGCTTCACTCTTGCCTCTATATATACTATCTAACTAAGAGCTATGTGGCAATGTCTTATAGGACCTCAAACATATGTTGACTTTATTAGCCACATGTCTTATCTTGCAAGGTAAGTTATCTATGTATGTACCATGTAGTTAGCTTGTTCCACAAGCTATTACATGGAGATAACTTGTTCCACAAGCTATTAATATATGGTTAGCTTTTTGGCCAAATTTCTAACCTACAAACACATCTAAAGTCAAAATCGCATCTATAAAGCTTCTAAGAAGCTTTTCTAAAAGATATTATGAAATTATTCTATATTTACCTACTTCTATTTAATCATATAAGTAACTATTGAGGTAAATGTATATGTCCGTGACATTTAAGGCAATTATTTAGATAGGAGCAATCATAGAACCTTCTAGAAAAGAAATTTTAGGCGGTTATTTAAGTGGGATCCATCACCTAAGAACATTCTAGAAAGTCTAAGGTAATAGGATAAGATATAAATAGAACTAGCTAGGGCTTTTTGAGACATCTGATTAAGTATGACTTTGGACCTTTTTTTTTAGTAAAATTTGGTTCTACATCTTTCTCTTCAAATCTACTTTATTTTGTTTTTCTTTGCTCAATTTTGTCTTTCATAACCTATTTTGTTTAGTTTCATTTAATTTTATTTTGGTTTGTTTTGTCCGATTTTGTGAGGAGGCTTTAGGTTGTTGTGGATTAGAAGGATCTTAGATTAGAAGGATCTTGGACGAATAATGAATCTTGAAGAATTAAAAGACCAAGATACTCTTATATCTTTCAAAAAGACTAGATAATCTCAAAGATGGTAATATATTAAACTATAATGGCTATTGCTAAAGTCAAAAAAACTAAAAAGACTTGAAACAAGGCTAAAGATTGAAATGGTATCAATATAAGTGAAGGCTTCACTCTTAATTCTATATATACTATTTAACTAGAAATAATATACAATATTCTATAGGACCTCTAATACATGTTGACTTTGTAATATATATATTGTAACTTGCAAGGTAAGTTTTCTATATGTATATTATATAATTAGCTTATTCTACAAGCTACCAATACATATAAGACATGGTTAACTTTTTGATCAAGTTTCTAACCTACTAATCAACTACAAATATATGTAAAGTCAAAATTACATCTATGAAGCTTCTAAGAAGTTTTTTAGAAGATGTTATAAAATTAATCTATTTTTATTTACTTCTATCTAATCATATAGGTAAATATTGGAATAAATATGTATAATAATAATTTCCTAATAATAAAAATTACCTAATATTAAGCATGACATGATGTACATGCATTCCAAAAGTACATATGAAATAATTAAAGCCACTCTTAAGATTAGATGTGTATTATCATTTACATAAGAATCCAAATAAAAGAATCTAATTAAAACTTTATTAATTGGTAAATGCTGCTACAAAATGCACTCTAATAACTATTGGTCAAATCCAAAAAATCAAAATAATTATTTAAATAATACTTGAGGTAAGCCATGTATAGAAATTATAAAAATAAAAAAAGAAATTGAATACAATTTTTTTTTTATTTACAATGCTACAAATGACTAAACAATCAACCAATAGAACTAGACTCGTATTTTGAATGTAGAGGTAATGATAGAATCAATAATTATATTCATACACAACAACAATGAATAAAATATAAAGCCAACAAAACCTATGTTTGAACTCAATAATCATCACAAATATCAAAGAGCTATATTTGTCTATAATATCAATGGTACACGTTAAGTATAATATCAATGATTAGCTTATATCATTGATATTAGCTCAAATTAAATTCCAAAATAGTAACTCACTTAAAAAATAAGATCCATCTAAAACCATCACAATAAGTTGTTGTAGACTTAAATGCCCTAGTAATTGATGCCAATGTCACAATTATTAAAATTTGTATAAAAATATATCAACTAATTAATATATTTAAGGATGGAGGATCTTGAATCAATATAATAACAAATCATATATATAAGTTTTTTCAACTTTTTTAACTTGAAGTAAGTTTATTTATATTTTTTATGAGAAATGACAATTATATTAAATCTCTTGGAATATTATAAAATAAAATCATTACAATTCAAGAAATTTGAGCATCTGATATTTCTTCAATAATTAAAATGCCTATCAAGAGTCACTTCTTGGTTTTTTTGAAAAGATTGTATTTACAAGATATAAACATCTCATAATTGGTTTAACAATAAAATCACTATTCACCGCTGTCGTAATACGTGAAGTCTTGCTTGAGAATGATCCGGATACCTAACTATGGAAGGAAGAATGGAAATTGCAATAACAAAATCCTAATTCTAATAGAATACTAACAATGCTCTAATTAGACCATAATAATGCTAAGCAAGCTTAATCAAATTCAAAAAAACCTCAAAGAAATTTCAAACAAACAATAAGAATTCTTAAAGAAATATTAGAAGGATCACAAATATCACTCAAATATATCTCAATTCAATATTATTTTAATTCTAGTTAAAATCCTATTGAACTTCATTAAAACTTTAGGCCAAAACTAATTGAATATTAAATCCTAATAAAATCCTAAATCCTAAATCAAACCCTAAATAAATCTTAAACCAAACCCCAACCAAATCTTAAACCAACTCCTAACCAAATCCTAAACTAAATCCTAAATCCTAAATAAAACCCTAACTAAATCCTAAACCAAACCCTAATCCAAATCCTAAATCCTAAACCAAACCCTAACCAAACCCTAAACCAAACCCTAGTAATTCCTACAACAGATTTAAACCTCAATAACTAATTAATAAACCGTTGAACTCAATTCAAATTTTTCACACTTCTTAAAAACTAAGTTCAAAACAAGCACAAAAAAATTGAAAAGAATCGGAGTTACCAAATTGACGATAACTTCAAAAATGTGCTCAGGTATTGGCTGGCCTCCTTCTCCAATCTTGATGCCAATCTTCCAGAGCCAATATCTCTCCTTTACACTGTTCGATTCATCTCAAAATTCTCATACACATAGAAAAACAAGTCTAATATCCTTTCACATAAGTTTCACTCCAATCCAACTAGTAAATTGCACGAAATCTTAAAAAACCCTATTGGACCTAAAATTCTACTTTCTGAGACCTTGATCTACTTAAATCTCAATATCCCTCAATTCAACCATTAGATCGAGCTCAAATTTACAACTCATATTACACACAACTATAACCATAAACACACAAAATTCCACTTGTAGATCTACTACAAAACTTTTAAAATCACCCAAAACATAAACCCTATTTTATTTAATAATCATCCAAAACAAACCTTGACTTTGCAAAGCTATTACAAAGTCAATACAGATCCAAATCACCCAAAATCAACACCCACAGAAACCCTATTCAATCTTTTATCAAACCCCACTCTCCAATCTGCCAAAGAGTCCTGAAGTTGTTGTCAAAACTCAGTTTTGTGCCCTAGGGTCTGATTTCAATGCTGGTTCATAACCGGCCCTCTCCGGGTATCAATATTTAGTTTTTCAAAGAAATTTTTACTGGAATTTACTCTTAATTTCTTCTTTAAGATGTTTATACTATTTATTTTTCCAATCTACCTTGTTTTGCCTTATTTATGGCCTTACAAAGTAAGTAGAAGTCACCTTTCTAAAAAGGCAGCATTGCTACTAAAAGTTTTACTACTTTCTTATCTTTTATCTATATTTTTCTACTTTTTTTCTTTTAACTTGGCTCTTCTATAATAAGATCCATGTTATCATCTTTCATTATATAGTCGTTACAACACAACACCACTAATATCAATACATGCATATTTATATCAAAATTTTCATAATTCAAGAAAAAATCTCAATAACTTATGAAATCATGAGCAACAATTGGTTTGCCAAACTAAATCTCAATTAAGAAGTACTAGTATTTGATTTAGAGCCATACTTGGTTCTTATAGCAAAAATGAACCTTAAAGAAGTAATGAACATTAAATAATCAAAAAAATCCATAGAATTTACTATAGAGCTTCAAGACTATCTTATTATCAATGAATAATTAACATACTCCAAATTAGAAGAAAAAAAATTATAGATATGGTTGCATAATTCAAAAGAAAAAAAATTTAATTAATCTAAGAATACCTACAAAATCCAAACACATAAAAATAAATGTTGATGTATTTAGTGACTTAAAAACTATTGCAATCTTAATTTTTCATAAATAATAAGATATATTTGTATGATTCTATGAAGATTTAACAAAAAAACCTAAAGAGATTATAGAGCATTACATTAATCTTCTTCCGAATGCCACTCCAATTCAACAAGGGCAATATCAAATGAATTCCAACTACAAGTAAACTATAAAGTAAAAATTAAACAAATTCTTATAAGCCAAATTTAATTTATTTTTGGATTTTTCTATGTGATTTTTATTTATAGTGATTATTTCAAAAAAATCATGAGCTCTATAAATTTGTGTAAATTTTTTATAAGTTAAATATGGCTTTAAAAAAAATCATTAATTTCTTTTATATAGACAAGATCATTGATGAAGTAGCTAGCTATAAGATGTATAGCTTTATAGATTGCTTCTCAAGATACTATCAAATAGCTATGGCATTGAAGGAAAAAAAAATAATAAATAAATGAAAAAAAACTACCTTCTCCATAGAATGGATGCTATTCCAACTTGAGCAAATGTCATTTGATACAAAAAATATACTAATGATGCTCTAATGTATGATGGAATTATTTTTTAAGTTGTAGCTCAAGAGTTTTTTTAGCATATATCTAAATGATGGCACAATCTATAGACTTAAGAAAGATCATGTACATCATTTACGACAAATATTTTAAGTATGTCAAAAATATGGCATAAATCTCAACATAGATAAGTCATGTTTTTTTATTTTTTTTAGGCTCAAATTTGGCTACATCATCTATTGCTTGAATAAGTCATCCAATCTTGAAAAATTAAGCAAATCTAAAACATGTTGAAGCCCTCAATGAAAAAATAATACAATGTGTACTCAAGATTGTTTAATTTAATAAGATATTTATTAAAAAATTAAATCACCTTATCTCTTCCATATTAGAATTTAATAAATCTAAGTATAAGAATAAGTTATATTAGAACTTAGTAGGTATTAAAACCTTTGAAGAAATTAAACATATATATATATATATATATATATATATATGTATATATAAAAAAATTATTTAATATTACTAACATATAATTAAAAATTATATTTTTAAGTATACATTAATGCATCTAATATTACTATCCAAGTGATATTTGCACAAAATCACATAAAAAAATAGATCAATCTATACCATACATAAGCCAAATGTTAAAGTTAAGAGAGCAAAATTATTTTACTATAAAATGCAAAGTCCTTACAATGATCTATGTTGTAAAGAAATACAATCATTATTTACTTAGAAATAGGATTTAGTTTATAATCAACTATCACGTATTATTTGGTCTAATTAATAAACTCGTGATTATAAGACAAATAATAAGATGAATAATGTTAGTTATAGAATATGAAAAATAAAACATAATTGCAGATTATCTCTTAAGAACACCTAGTCTTATATTAGACTTAAGTATTGACAAATCTTTTTTAGATCCATATATATATATATATATATATGAATTATTGCTGTAGATATAACATCATTCAAAAAACAATTGGACATGTGATATTATTAAATATCTTAGTACTAAACAAACCCTGCTAATATTTATGGAATTACATCATCTCAATTTTGAATATAAATAATTATCATATATTTATATCAATGACAAGCTATATAAGCTTGAAATGGATTGTATTAATTGGATATGCATCAACGCTGCCCAACAACACAAGTTGATTCAAACATCACACAATGGCTCTATAGGAGGATACTAAGCAATTGACACCACCATTAAGAAAATCTTGCTATATATTATTGATAGCCTATGCTCTATAGAGATCTTCACAAGTATGTTTTTTTATGCCATGCTTTTCAAATCATCTATTTAGGGTTTGATCTATTTATGCATTGAAGGTACTTGATCTATTTATGCATTGAAGGTAGACTTCATAGGTTCTATTAAATTACTCACTCAATATTATAGTAAATATATATTTTTAGCAATAAATTATATTACTATATGATATAAAATATGTATGTTTAAAAACCAATACAACCTCAATTAGTGCTAAGATGTTTTATGAAAATGTTATTACATGTTTTGAATACCTACTTAACATAGCTTTTAATTAAATCATGGATTTTGTAAATGATGTAATTAAACAATTCATAGATTCTTTCATAATCAAATATTATACATCTATGATATATTATTTTTAAGAAAATAGTCTTATTAAAACTATTAATAAGATAATTAATAATATAATTTTAGAATTAATATATGATAATAAGATCAATTGGTATGAATATTTACTAGCTAATTTTCGGATATATTGCATTACATATAAAATTACAATTACACATTCATGTTTTGAATTTTTGTTTAGTATACAATCCTTATTTTCTATGAAATATATTGTACTTACATTTCGTAAATTTGTGCCTTTGTGAAATAAGGTCACCAAAGCACTCACACCTTATATGAAGGATCTTAAGAAAATTGAAGAATAAATCCATTAGGCCTTTACCAACATTAAGCATTGTTAAAAAATAATGTGAATAGCATATCAAAAGAAGTTTAAATCTTACAAATTCAATGAGAAAACTTAACCATTTGATATTCCAAAGATCTAAAAATTTGTAATTTTCAATTTAATATACTCTGATACAAATTGTATAGAATACAACTTATATTATTTAATAATATAATCCTCCTAATTAATTAAGACAACTATGATATACACACAACTATTATAAATACAAATAAGCTTTGCCTATACAACCACACAACTTCAATTCCTACATGTCTATAGGCCACTCCTTTCAAAGACATCGATTAAATCTTCAAAAAAAATGACAACTCAAAATTATTATATAATTATAATCAAAAGTTAAATCCAATACATTTCTTTGAAATTGTGGTTTTTTATATCATCACATCATTATTTAAATATAATAATTATCAAGCATCTTATCTCATCAATAAAAAAAAATAGTGATTATGATGATAGTATTTAAAAACTTTTAGTGTAATTCTTTATTCAAACATTCCATGCAACCAATCCACTATTTCAAAATCAACTTATCTTAGCATTCCATATTCATATCCTATTGCATCTTTGTCTTCTTCCACATTCCAATTATATATTATCTTACAATCTTATCTAATATTCAATTCTACATAATTATTTTTTATATTACAATTGCATCTTATTCTTATGCTTTCTAATTTATATTTAAAATCCAAAAATGATACAATTTAAAGAACCACACATATATTGATAGCATTGTCATGTTATAATACAAGAAAATGATAATAATTTAATCAAAAATGAATTTATAAATAATATCTAATCATCTTGGTACAATAATAATTTAAGATATTTAAATGTGGCTTTTCTAAAAGCTATATTTTTCTTGTCTTAAAAGCTAGTAGATTTATTTTCTTGTCTTGATAGCTATTAAGACAAGGAAATAAACTATTTTAAACAATTCATATATCACTACATCATTATTTAAATATAAAATATTTTTCTTATCTTAATAGCTAGTAGATTAAAAATTGGTTGGTAATTTTATCTTTTAGGCTATAGAAAGTTATTAAAAGTTGTCAAGAGGATATTAAAAGTTGGCAATTTGGAGTTAGATAGGATTTCTACAATATTTGGAGATCTACTAGTTAGATCAAGGTGAAAATTGGCATAGTAGTAGAAGACTTCAAAATCAAGCTAAATACTGATTTTGAGTTAAAGTTAATGGTTGGAAGAGAAGAAATCACTACTAGAATATCTACAATAATTTTTAAGTTGGCCGCCAAGTGACATTAGTGTGGTATCATATTGCATGAAGCCTTGCTTGAGAATGCACCAAGTACCTGACTATAGAAGGTAGAAGGAATATTATAACAATAAGATTATAATTTTAATATAATCTTAAATAATTCTAATTAAATCTTAACAATGCTAATCAAGATTTAATCAATCTAAAGAAAATTCAAAGAAATTATGAAAAAAATATGAAAAAATCTTAATGAAATTCAAATGAAGTATTAAAATAAAATCCAAAATATATCTTAAATAAATTTCAACCAAATCTTACTTTAATTCTAGTTAAGATTCTAATAGTCTTTACTTAAATCCTAAGTCAAATCCTAACTAAATCCTAAACAAATACTATATCGTAACCAATTCCTAAATCCTAAACTAAATCCTAATCAAATTAACCTAATCCTAGGGAAATTTAGAACTTCAATATCTATCAATTATACCATTGATCTTGCTTAAGATTTTACACGCCTTTCAACAACTAAGTTGGTAAGAAGCACTTAAAATTTGAAGAAAATCAAACTTATTGAACAAAAGATTAATCCTAAATTCCACTCGAGTTTTGGCCGACCTCCTATTTCAATCTAAATGTTGAACTTCTAGTGCAAATATCTTCTTTCTAAACTATTGGATTGCATCCAAAATACATTCAAATTATGTAAAATCAAGTCTAATCTGTACACAAAAAAATTCACTTCGATCCAATTAATAAATTACTAAAGATCTTAAAAATACTTACTAACCCTCAAATTCCAATTTCTGAGACCTCAATCAACAAAAACCTTTACACGCTTTGATCTAACTATTTGAATGACCTCAAAATCTTCATACATACTAATAACTAGAATACCAACACACTGTCCAAAATTCACTTGTGTACACACTACAAAACTCAAGAAACCCACAATTTTGTAAATATAATTTTATTTTTCAAAATCTAATCCAACCAAGAACATTACTAACTTTGAAAATCTCTAAAAAATTGAATATTAACTTGATTGATAAAAAAAATAATGCTCAAAAATCTTTTTGCTAGCCTACTATAAAATCTTGTTCTTTAATCTCCCTTAGAACCTCTAAGTTGCTATAGGTATACAGATTTGTGCCTAGGGATCTCATTTCAATCTAGGTTAACAACTAGTCTTTTCTAGGTATCAATATATGGTAATTTGAGGTAATTTTTGCTTGAATCTATTGATAACTTTTTTCTAAATATCTCTATATTAATTATTTATCTTATTTACTTTTATTTGAGGTATTTATATTCTTACAAAATAAATAGAAGCTTCTTCTTTAAAAGACAACATTAAGACTAAATCTTTTATTACCTTCCTATCATTTATTTTTATTTTTTTACTATATCTTTTTAATTGGTTCTTCTATATCAATATCCATATTTTCATTTTTCACCATATAGTCATGTTATTAAATGACAATGGTTTTTGGCTTTTTTCCATAATTTCTAAATTGGATTGAGTTAATTTTTTTTTGAGCATATACAAGACTTATAGTGGTATTTTTGTGTAAGATTTTGTATCAAGTGGATAGTCACATTAGGAGTTACAGTTCACCAAAGCTCTTTGACTATAATTAAGGCTTACAAAAAAAAATCAAAATTACCTAATTATAAAAGTAATAAGGCAATTGGATTTTATCTATAATTCAGATTTCTAAGAAGAGTGTTTTTGAGCACTTTGTATTGGCTTTAAGTACTTTTGAATTAAAATTTGAATTGCATTTTTCTTATATGGATAGAAGCTATTAGGATTTCTTGGATATTTGTAAAGTACAACTTTACCTTCTCTAATGAGATGCCTAGTACATTTTCAAACAAGAAAATATGTAATACAATAGCGTAGGCTTAGAAAATTATTATTGATATCTATTGTCCTATATGAATAAGAATTGATGCAAAGAATATGTATAGAATATGATTTTTTGCAATTCAAGTAAGGAGCAATATATAAACACAATAAAAGGTGACAACATCCCATAGAATATTAAATATCTTTTTATCATGTTTAGGTTTATATTCGTAGAAATAACAAGGTATGGACTCAAATACAAATGTACACATTATAACCTCAAGAACCTTGCTTACATCAAGATTAATATAGTCAAACAATATAACACAAATATTATCAAGATCTTCTATAATTTCAACAAATATATACATGTTTATGGTGTGCTTGCCTCTATATTCTTTTGCAAATAGGTCAATATGATGTTAGAGGTTACAACGGATATTTATCTTTTGACAATTGATGACAATAAAATAAATTGAAAGAAGACTATTCATAATACCTTCATATAAAAATTATAGTACCTCCAATAAGATCCACATCTGTCTATTTCTCATGGAATATATCAATGAATGTTAGCAATAGTTTGTAATGTTCTGACATCCACCATATTGATTATCAATAAAAAAAAAAAAAATCTATATAAAAATTAAGAATGATGCTTAATTTAAGCGACAATATAAGAAACATGACAATGAACCTAAGTAAAAGAAATCACATGCTAACATTGATGTCAACACAATTTTTCTTGACTTAATGCTACAAAATGAATTATAAAGCATTAATCCGTTATATATAGTTGTAATATAAAATCCGAGGATAAAAAATCCACAAGTTAATAATGCTAGATAAAGCACAAAAAGCAAGATTACAATGTTGTAAAAACCATACCTAGGCTATAATCTAAGAATATTTTGAACTTAATATGGTGTTACAAAAGCAACTCAAATAAGTGCAACATGAATCAATCCATCTACAAAATGCCTACTAGTGAATCATGGAATTGACTAACTAATATGTTTTTGTACAAAAAATGTACTTATGGTGCTTTAAGTCATTATTTTAATGAATTAATATAGGAGTTTTGAGATAAATAGTAAAATAATAGAATGGTAGTTATAAGAAGAGGCTCTAGTAGAATTTATGAGAAGAATTTCCAAAACAAATATTTTTTCTATAAACTAGCTAAATTATGTTTTTTAAATAGTAGTTTATTATTATAAATTTTTTAATTAGAGTATAAGCTAAGGGAGATCTTTGATCCAAGTCAATCCAAAAGAAAAAGAACAAAAAGAAAATAAAATAAAATAAATAAAGAGAAAAAGAGGAGAAGAAGAATAGAAGGGAAACAATAGAATAGAAGAAAAAGTAGTGAGAATAAGAAAACAAAAACAGAAAAGAATAGTAGAAGAAAAAGAAATCAAAAGAAAGAAGAAAAAACAAGAAAAATCAAACGGAAAAATAGAAAGAGGAGAGAAAGAAAAAATAAATAAATAAATAAATAAATAAATGGAGCAGGATGAAGAGGAAAGGCAAGAGGCTGCCCCCGAATTTTCGCAGCCTCTTCGCCGATAGTGGTCTGGGTCGCCCCAGATCCTCTCTCTTGGTTTTTTTTTTTTTTTTTTTTTTTTTTTTTTTACTCTTCACGTTTTCACGAGCTCCGGGCGCTTCGGAAGGTTTTTTTTTTTCTGTCTCCTTTGCATTTTGCAATGTGGAAGTGCTGCAGCATCGCACTTCTTACTTTTTTGTTTTTTTGTGTGATTTTGGAGCTTTTAAATTTGCAGAAGGGCATGGGGTTTTCTTCTAGATTTTTCTCTGCTTAGGGTGTGTTTTTCAATTTTTCCCATAACAGCTTGGTGGATTGAGGAGGGACTGTCAAAGGTGGCTACATTTCCTCTTGTTTCCCTTTTACTTGCGATGGCCAGTCTTTCTGCGGCTGGTTGCTCTTCTTGTTGCAACCTCATTTGCAGTTGGCGGTTATAGTGCATGGTTTCAGATCCTTACGGCAATGCGGTGGTAGTCGATCACTTCACGATTATGATATTGTTCGACGTCTGCAGTCGGAGTTAGCGTGGCAAGCTATTGAAATCTACTCAAGTTATGAATGCAGACTGGCCTGGTTAGTGGAGCTCAAGACCGACGGCAACTTGGTACTAATCATACAAACAAGGCTAGCTGCTAGTTAGTTGCGGCGACTTGTGACATTATCCAGGATTTATTTGTATTCTAGTGGAATAGCTTTTTTCCTCAAATTTCTAAAGGATTGTTGAAATGTCGTACCTGCAGTATCACTTCTATCCACCTGAATTCAATCCAGAATTTGTTGAGGCGATTTTTTGGCTTGGAGGCGTTGACTCATCGCTTTCGATCAATTGCGAGCATTGAAATTCGGCTTGAAGTTACTGGACAGAGCTAAACTAAGTCAATAGCAGTGGATTCTGGGAGGATATGGTGTTATTAGTGGTGCGGTGTCATCGCTTGTATTGGGGCAAATCCCTGTGCCTTGTGTGCTGAGCAGTTGCTCAATTGATTCTTCTCTTATTTTTTGCACGTTGCTGCTATCAATGCCTCTTTCACTAAATGTCATTGATGTTGGCTGGTAGCCGACTCTTCTTGGCTGTGTTTATTCTATCGCTCTCTTTTCTCAATCTATTTTCTTGATTCTCGAGCTAAAAAATCTCATGTGTGCTTCGGATAGTACCATTGCTTTGTTTGTGTATTGGTTCCCTTTGATGCCCAAACTTGATTTTGTTTCTAGTTGGCGGCTCGGTGAGCTACAACGGTGCTACGGCTGGTTAGTGTTTATGGCAAGTTACGTTTTCAGTTCTTGTTCATCAAGGTGCTGTAGTGTAGCCACGTTTTGCCTCTCACAGCATCTTATTCTTGTTTTTCTCCTTGGTTGTGATCTACGATGGTTATTTCCACCTTCATTTGTTATTGTGGGGGCTGGTTACATTGTGGATGCTGTAAAAGATTCGTATTGAGGAGTTGATTTAGGCAGTTGATGCTAAACATTAGGCTCGTGTATTGATTTTTATTATACTTGGATAAATCAAGTTTCAGCTTTGGAAAGAAAAAAAATCAAGTTCCAGCTCGGAATGATTTGCAGGGGGCGTTGCCTAGCCGAAGCCTAAGACTTAGTGCACCAAAGGAAGCTAGTGTTAGTTGTAGGTGCCAGCGTAGGAAGTCGTGGAAAATCCACGAGGTATTGATTTTTTTCCATTTTGAATTCAATACACTAAAGCTTAGAAGCCCTCATTGTATTGTTGGCACTAGTTTTTTATCATCTTTGGGCTGGATAAGCATGGAAGACGGTGGAGCTAGGCAGTAGAGCCGCAGCTTCCAGCAGTGTCAACAAAACTTGGCACAAGGTGCTGGCTTGAAGATAAGGTTGGACAGCACTGTTAAAAGAGGAGTCCTAGCCGGATTGCAATCACGGATCCGAGTAGCTTCGAAGTCTCTTCTTCTTTGGAATGAACTAGAAGGTGTCGAATTTGCTTAAGATGATGTTAGGTTAGGATTCAAGTAAATTATGATTTGGATGGAAATGTTAGATTTGGATGAAAAATAATCAAAGAAGAATTTTAAACATAAATGAAGTATGTAGATGAAATGTTATTTAAGGATGAATTTTAATTAAAATAGAAATTAAAATAATTTATATATATATATATATATATATATATATATAATATAATCATATTAATAAGGATTTTTTTTTATTGCATGGAATTTTTCAAGTGACTTATTAATTGGAAGTGTAAGTTGGTAATAGTCTTAACTTTATTGCTTGGATTATTTAAGAAGAATAATGAATGAATTGATTAGGATTTAATTAATAGTTATAACTTCTCAAAAATTCACATAGTTAATTCACTTGTTATGAACTAGAATATACTTCCAACTAATAGAGGTTTACTTTAGCTTTTACCTCTAAACATCTATGAGCATCCAAGACTTAGAGAGGAAATTAGAGCCTAAAGATTTAGGTCCTATAATTTTTTTATGAAGCCTTGAGAGGAAATTAGAGCCTAAAGATTAAAATCTTAACTAGTAGGAGGCTTATTAAGAGGGATGAAAGTAAGGCATGGTCGGATGAAGGTAAAGAATAGAGATCTTCATTCTTGTTGGTCGAAGGCCATACCCAATAGGCCTCTAGGAGGCTGTTTGAGGCCTTATTAAGGATTAAGGTTTCTCTTTTAAGGTCACTTGAGCATTCGAGGCTAGAGTCAACAAGTTTAGGTTTTTGGATATAGATTGGATACAAATTTTGTATGATTTGGAGTTTTTATGAAGGAATTATTGGCACTGAAAGTTAAGGTGTCAATTTTGTATCTACTGTCACTCTCTAGGGCATAACATACGTTTACAAAGAGCAACAAAGGATCAGCAACTAGGGTTGGAGAGAGCACTTTTTTTTCTACACTTTTCATATACTATTTGATGAATTTAGAATTGAGATAAAGAAGTTATAGAGAGTTGAAGTCAGTGCATCCAAATCAAAGGCAATAACTAAGTGATTTTATTCATAGTAATGGTTGAAGACATATCTTGAGTTCTTAGACGAATTTTTAGCTCAAAATTTTAAGAAAAGATAGATTATTATATTAAGAAGTTATATATATAAATTTTGTGGTATTTGAGTGCTTAATTTGTGAGATATGAAGAAAATTACACACATGTGTATAAAAACTAGGATTTGAAGCTACTATTAGGATTTTGGTGATATCTTAAGATCCGCAACAAATTTGGAGTTGAAATTTGTTGTAGTAGTTGTTAGAAGTATATCAGTATTTCATGTAAAATTTACGTATGTTTGAACGGTCCAATTGGATTATGAATTATTGAAGTTCAAAAATAATATCCCTTAAGGATATATAAGGATTTAGAGTTTTATCATATTTTGGATGTTTTTGAAAACTTAAGACATATATTTGGTGTAATTGCTCCTAAAAGAAACTTGGTCTTTTTTATCTCAAGACCTGATTGAAAAATTAGTTGCAGCTAGGAGCCCAGTGCTTTCTTGAGGCAAATTCTCTCTACCCTGACAACGTGTCTAATTTTGAATTTGATGTACAAAAAACTCATGGCACCTTTTGATCAACATCAATAGCATAGCACAAGTAAAAACTTAGGGCTTAAGTAACTCACTATAGACTCAATAATGAAGATGTATAGATTACCAACTTGCCAAGGATATATTAGAGGCAACAAACATAATCTTAAAATATTTTGTAAAACATCGATATCTTAAAAAATGATGTGATACAAAAAAAATATAAATGATTTTTTATTTTATAAGAATTTAATAAATAAATAAATTTTTGATATTTATTCACATACATTGAAGATCCGAAACAAACACCATCATATGCATCAGGGATTTGCTACTGCAATATAAAATTTATACAATGGAAAAAAATCACCTTGCAATTTTTGATTTCATTCTTCTAAAATAATACCTAAAAATTTCTTCTCTTATAAATATCTTATAGATATGATGTAAGATACTTTAGAAGATTAAATATTACATGCCTAAGGTGATCACACCTACTTACAAATATATTACTTGTTTAAGAAGTTTATACTCCCTTGCACATCATACTTACTGAAATAGTCCAACAGTATGGTATTAGAAAAATAATAAATAAAGAAATAAGATTTTATCATGGTGTTGCTAGAATTAATAAGGATGAAACAAAGAAGAAGAATATTTAAAATTTGGGAGAAATACAATGGAGTAATTAAAAATTAATATAATATTAAATTAGTCTCAAGTAGTAGCATCATGAAGTAGAATAGTACAAAACCAAAGGCTATGTAATTCTAATTGAGTTAATATATATATATATATATATTAGTATCTCTACTATGTCTAATTCTATAGGATATTATCTCGTGCATATTCATAATCCTAAAAGGCCAAATAACAACTGCTCAACTCTATCCATTTAGATACAAGTATAATAATTTGACTAAATGTTATTCATCTAATAAAAAAGTACAATCTTACTTGAGAATATTTGAATAATATAAAGTATAATTATAGCAATAATGTAGATTTATATTCATTGTACTTTACCAACTATATTAAATTAATTACTTATGATGAAGGTGATTCATGTGCTAAATAGTATTACAATACTTCATAAGACTCCTATTCCTAAATATAATACAAGAAGCTAGAGTTAACAGATTTCATCTCATGAGGCTATGTTACAATATCGAATTATATGCCTCCAATATTCAAAATTTATGCCTTTTTGGCATATGAAATCTAAGCAATTCATAGCTATTTTTTTTTACAGCCACCTCTAGTACAAATATACATGTTTATTATCTAGATGACCAAAAAATAGAATATAGAAGTTGTAGTGAAGGAAAAAAAAGCCACTGTTATCTATCTGCCATTAAAAATAATACTTGGATTTTGCTTTGAAGTACAAGAAATAGACTACGGAGAATTGGAAGAAGATTATTTGGTTAGATGGGATAAAAATCAACAAATTTAGTTCAGATGGTAGAAAGTGGGTATGGAAACAAAAGAATCAATTCTCACTTGACAAGAAGATCTAAGAAATAGCTAAGCATGGGAGGTAGAAATATAATGATATGGAATTTTATAGAATTAGAAAGATGGCACAGGTTGAGGGAAAGATGAATGCCAAGTAATTTGTAGAAATTCTTGAAAAAACATGTTCCCTAGCCTTGAAGAATCTAGCAATTTTGAAGAAGAGGTAATTTTTTAGTAAGAAAACAATCTCAAGCATAATTAAAAATTAACATGGAAGTCGTTTGATTATCATGGAATTAAAATAATAGATTGGTATGTTATCAAGGACATGAATTGAAAGAAGGTGCATAAACCTGAGAAATTTGTGTCAAAAAAAAATAACAAAATAGAAATAAAGAAGTACCTTTGAAACGAACAAAGATCAAAGTACATGAAAAATACAATTTGCCACATCTTAGACTTCCTCAACATATGATTACTACTCCTTGTGGAACTTGTTCCTAGAGAGGGGTATAATGTTACAAATATATATCTACTATAGTTATTATCTAAGAAATATAAATATGTAGAATTAGATAAAAGTAGATTAATTTCATATTACCTTCTAGAAAAGCTTCCTAAAACCTCCTAGACTTTGTTTTGACTTTATATATATATATATATATATATATATATATATATATATATGTGTATTTGTAGTTGATTAATAGATTAAAATAGATCCTCTCAATCATTAATAATGTCCTAGTTTATAGTGGAAAGACCATCATATGTTTTGATCATTGTTGAAACTTTCATAATTTCTTTCAAACAAAACATTTGTAACACCATCAAAAATTGTACCTTCCTCCAATAAAATCACCAAACATTGAGAGATTTTTTTCAGGTTATGATATCAAATTTGTTGTATCTTGCTATCTAATCAAAGAAGAACATATTATTTTTGAAGTTCTTCATGTCTAGTACATTATCTTAAAGGTTGTAATAATTACAATTTCTTGTTTGGTAAGTCAGCAAATGATAGCTCTTAAGTTGAATTTGTCAACTGTTGGTTCTTGATTTCTTTAATGCCACAATTACAAAAAAATTACAAATAAGAATAGAAGGTGGAATGCAATCTTTTCTGAATTGTATTTCTTTTATAGCAAAGGTTTACTATCCCTCATATTAATTTTGATGGATGTCATTGATGAAAAGTCTCTAACATCTTTGCTATATTTACAAGATTATTTTCTAGCTCTCATGTGAATTTATTAATATCATATTTATACCAATAAATAAGATATTTTAACTTATTTTGGCTCCGCCTTGAATCTAAAACTTCTTCTACCTTAAATTCTTCATTATTGTCAACTTTCATAGGAAGAAGTGGGACTTGTCTTCTTTTTGGTATATTCACAATCTTTTATTGGTTAAAAAGAGATACGTAGAGTACAAGATGGATCTTCATTGACTTTGATAGATATAATCAATAAGCAACTAGATTAATTTGTCCACAAATAGAAAAAGCTCCAAGTTTGCCATAGTCCAACTTATCACAAAGACAAGTAGTCTTGATATTATTAGTCTTGACAAAGTAATCATATCTTATCACCTACATTGAATTGTAGTTGCTCATTTTGATAAGCATCCATGTTGATCTATTATTGTTCTTGAGCCTTTTTTAATTTTTCCTTCATTATTACATATAGCTTTGACAAATGATAATATCTATTGATAATCCATATTACCAATAAATATTGCTAAGAAAAAACTTGGCAATTTCTTTACCTATGATAGATTTTGTGCATGGTACAAAATGTGCCATTTTGATAAAAATGATCTACTATCACAAATATAGAATCATACAATTTTGAGATTAAAAGATCCATAATAAAATCCATAGAAATAGAAGACCATGGTTGTTTTAAAATAAGATAAATGATGAAGAATTTTTGACCTTGAACAAAGTCTTTTATAGCCTTTCACATTTGTGGCCACTAAAAATCTTTAGATATTAGCTCCAAAGTCTTATTGTATCCAAAATATCCTACTGTTGGAAAGTCATGACGTACTTGAAGAAAATATAAATGTGCTTTTCTTTTTAAAATATATAGGCATCCTTTGGAATGTAGTAGGTTGTTTTTAAATTCAAACTTAGAAGTATCACGGGATTTAAAAGAAATATTCTTGATACTATGAACAAGAGAATCAAAGGACATACTTGATTGAATTTGCTTAAAAAAAAGTTGAATCAATAGTCAATGTTGATTTTACTACTCAAAGATAAAATTATTGTCGCTTCAATAAAATTATCTTTTATTGATCAAAAATTGTATCTCCTTCTTTTGGTGCAAAATAAAAATGTCTAGAAAGGGCATCGGATAAATCTTGTTGTTTTTTTTGCCATTAAGTAATATTAAACTCGAATCTTGACAAAGACATGCTCCAACAAGCCTAGCAATGATTCAATATACATGTTGATATAAAATACTTGAGGTTCTTCTGATTTATATATATGGTGATTGGACTAGAAGTGCCTTCTATATAATAACACCATACTTAAAAAGAATCTATGATTACAAGAAGTTTTTTTTCATGGATTTCATACTTAATTTTGGCTATTGACAATTTTTTGGAATGAAAAGTGACTAGATGGAGCTTGTCATCTTTTCCTATTTATGACAAAATAGCACCTATAGCAAAATCTGATGTAATTATTTCCATAAAAAATACCTTCAAAAAGACAATACAAGATTGGTGTAAAAATAAATGTTGACTTCAAAGCTTCAAATGATGCTTCAACTTCTTTGCTCCAATCAAGTTTGTCTTTGTATGTAAGACATGTAAGAGGAGCCACAACTTAAAAAAAATTCTTAATAGAGATATAATAGTAATTGATAAAATTTAAAAAGTATTACAAATTTTTTATTATTTTTGAAATCTTCTAATCTATAATAATTTAAATCTTCTTCGGATCCATCATAAGTCTTTCATTGAAAATGATATATCTTAAAAAATCAACTTAAGTAGTATAGAATATACACTTTTTCAACTTGGTATACAATCCCACATCTCTAAGTTTTTGTAACATGTGACAAATATGAATTTCATATCTTTTTGTTCTCTTAGAATAGATTAAAATGTCGTTTAAGTAACAGACAACAAAATCATCTAAAAACTCACAAAAAATATCATTCATAAGATGTTGAAAAGCAGTTGGTGCATTCATAAGTCCAAAAAGTATGACATAATATTCAAAGTACCTATATCTTGTTCAAAATGCAGTCTTCCATTTATCTTCTTCTTTAATATGGACCAAGTTATATGCTCCTTGTAGATCTATTTTTGTATAGATCTTAACCTAATTTAGTTGATGAAGAAATTCAAATATCAAGGATAAAGGATACATATTCTTGATGGTAATCTTGTTGAGTCCTCAATAATCTATATACATTAAGAATGATCCATCTTTTTTCTTCACAAATAACATAGGAGCTTCTGCAAGAGGTTTCAAAAAGTATATGAAATTTTTATCTAAGTTCTTATCAATATATTTCTTGAGTTCAGCCAACTCATTTTATAATAAATTGTAGATTGGACCAAATGGTAGTTGACTTCTATCTTTAAGGTATTAAGGATATGAATCTCAAAGAAAGAGAATCGTCAATACAATCTTGTGTCACTAAAGATAACTAGAAAGTCATTCAAAAGATAATGTCACATTAATTAGAATGGCTATTGTCAAAAACAAGATTAGAAAGATTGGAAACTATACTAAGCACTAGAACGGTATTGACAAGAGTGAAGAAGGCTTCACTCTTATCTCCATATATACTCTTAACTAGGAGCTACATGACAATATCTTATAGGACCTCTAAAATATTTTGACTTTGCTAGCCATATGTCTTGACTTGAAAAGTAAGTTATTTATATATGTACCACATGATTAGCTTGATCTACAAGTTATTATGCAGAGTTAACTTGTTCCACAAGCTACCAACATGTGATTAACTTGTTGGCCAAGTTTCTGACCTACAAATACATCTAAAGTCAAAATCACATCTATGAAGATTCTAAGAAGCTTTATTAAAGACTTTATGAAATTAATCTATATTTATCTACTTCTACTTAATCATATAAGTAATTATTGAAGTAAATATATATGTTCGTGATGTTACTCCCTCCTTTTAGGAACAAGTTCCATAAGGAATAATCTTCATATATTGAGAAAACTCAAGATGCAACAAATTATATTTTCCACATACTTCAATCTTTCCTCTCTTCGAAGATGGTTGATATGCCCTCTCAGCCATGAATAGTGTTTCATAACAAAGCAAGAGACCACCCTATTATTTGGTTGTTGTTGAGGTCTTTGTAACTTCATTCAAATAAAATATTTGAAACACCGTCAAGAGTTGTTCATACCTTTAATTTAATCACCAAATAGGGGGAGTCTCTTCCAAGGTCATGATACCAAACACGTTGTATCTTACTATCTATTCAAGAAAAGACATGTTGTTCTTGAAGATCTTCATCTCAATTTTTATCGTCTTGAAGATTGTAACAATTACAGTATCTCATCTAGTAAATCCGTAAATAAAAGCTCTTGATTTAAATATGCTCATTGTTGGTTTTCCATCTCTTTAGTATCACAAATACACACAAGCTACAAAAAAAGATAGAAGGTAGAATATTATCTTCCTTTGATCTTGTTTCTTTTATAGCAAAGATTTGCTATTATTCATCTTGATTTTGATGGATTTTGTTGATGAAAAGCTTCAACTCTCTTTGCTACATTTACAAGATTCTTTGATGGCTCCCACGTGCATTCACTAATATCATATCTATGCCAATGAACAAGATATTTCAACCTATTTTGGTGCTCCCTTGAGTCTAAGACTTCTTCCATTTCAAATTCTTGATTATTATTTACTTCTATAAGAAGAAGTGGCATTTGTCTTCTTTCAAATATATTTATTATCTTATATGGTTCAAGAAGGGATATGTAAAATATATTGTGGATATTTATAGACTTTGATAGATGTAATCAATAAGCAATATGATTGATTTTTTTGACAAATAGAAAAAAGTCCCAACTTAAAATAGTCCAACTTATCACAATGACAAGTAGTCTTGATATTGCGATGAAGTAACTATACCTTGTCACCTATGTTGAATTGTGGTTGCTCCATATGATAGACATACACGTTGGTCTTTTACCATCTTTGAGCTTCTTTTAATTGTATCTTCATTGTTGTATGTAGCTCTAACAAATGATTTACTAAATCTTCTACCGCAAGATTATAAACTTTTGAAAAGTCAAAAGTATCAAATTGTAGATGATAACTAAAATTAGTAAAAAAAAGATATTTTTTGAGTAGAAAAATATATTGAATTATTATATGTAATCTTTGCCAACAGCAAAAGAGTTGTCCAATCACTTGATGATAGTTGATAATACACCTCAAATACTATTCCAAAATTTGATTCACTTGTTCTGTTTGTCCATCAATTTGAGGATAAAAAGCCAAAAAAAGCTTTATATCTCCTTTAGAATCTTGAATAAGGTTCTTCAAAATCTTGATACAAATTGAGTCCTCTTATCTAATATAATATCCTTTGATAATCTATGATACCTATAGATATTGTCAATAAAAAGCTTAGTTATTTCTTCACTTGAAATAGATTTTGTACATAGTACAAAATGTGCTATTTTGGTGAAGCAATCTACAATTACAAATATGAAATCATGTGAACTTGAGATTAGAAGATTCGTGATAAAATCCATAGAAATAGAAGACTATTTTTGTTTTAGAATAGGTAATGGTTGAAGCAGTCCATAAGGTCTATGGCAAGGAGTTTTGGATCTTTAATAAGTATCATATGATTATACAAAGCTTTTTATCATCTTTCACATTTGCGGCCACCAAAAATCTCTAGATATAAGTTCTAAATTCTTATTATATTTAAAATATCCTACTATTGAAAAACCATGATGTGCTTGAAGAATACATAAATGTGTTTTTTTTTCAGGAACTTATAGGTGTCTTTTGAAATAGAGAAGGTTATTTTAAACTCAAACTTTGAAATATTGTGAGACTTAGAAAAAGATTCTTGATATCATGAAAAAGAGGATCAGCGGACATACTTAATTGGATTTTCTTGATAAACGTTGAATCAACAGTTAATGTTGATTTTATTGCTCAATGATGAAAATACTCAGGCTTCAAGAAAATTATTCTTTGTTGATCAAAAGATGCATCTCCTTCTTTTGGTGCAAGATAAGAACATCTAAAAAGGGTGTCTAATAGACCTTGTTGTTTTCCAAGTCAATAAAGTATCTTGAAATTGAATTTGGATAAAGACATGCTCCAACGGTGTCATTTTGTGACATGATTATATAGTAAAAATATGACTAAAAATGATTTTTTAATTAATACTCTATTATATTAATTTAACAAGAATTCAAAATATTTTAATAAGACTTTTATGAAAGCCTCTTAATCTATTTTCTTGTCTTAATAGCAAATAGATAAAAACTTAGTTAGTATTTTTATCTTTTAGGATATAGAAACTTTTTATTGCCTTAGAAAGGCCATAAATTGTTAAAATCAGGTTAGATTGATACCCGAGGATCGATCGTTTGTGAGACGGGGTTGAAGTCAGACCTTTGGTCATTAAAATGACTACCTAGGGTAAATTAAGGTTTTATTTGAAGATCACAGGTCAGGATTTGAGAGCTAGCTTTAAGCTCTTTCCAAAGGTATTAAGATTGTTTTTTTAGAATTTTTTAGAACTTAGCAATTATTGTTCAAAGTCAAGGTTTGTATTGATGATTTGGATTTTATATAATACACAACTAGGTATCTAGTGCATTCCTAAATAAGACAATACATAATAAGACAATAGGCTTGACAATGATTCAAAACACATGCTGATATGAAGTACTTGAGGTTCTTATGATCTATATATATATATATATATATATGATAAGTAGACTTAAAGCGTCTTCTAGCTAATGATGCCATTCTTGAAATAAATCCACGATTACAAGGAGCTCTTTATCATGGATCTCATAATTAATTTCAGCTACTAAAAATTTCTTGGAATGAAAAGCTATTGAATGGAATCTATCATTTTTTCCCATTTGTGACAACACAACATCTATAGCAAAGTCTGATCCATCTGTTTCCATAAAAAAATACCTTAAAAAAGTAGACGCAATACAAGATTGGTACAAAGGTAAATTCCTTCTTTAAAGCATCAAATAATGCTTTTGCTTCTTTATTCTATTAAAGTTTGTCTTTACAAGTCAAATGTATAAGTAGAGTTGCAATTTGAAAAAAATTCTTCATGAAGATTTGATAGTAATTAGAAAAGCCTAAAAAACATTATACATTTTGTATTGTTCTTGGAATCTTCCAATCTATGATAGTTTGGACCTTCTTGGGATCTATCATAAGGCCTTCATTGGAAATGATGTATCCTAAAAAGTCAACTTGAATAGTGTGGAATACACACTTTTTCAACTTGGCATATAATCTTATATCTCTAAGTTTTTGTAACACACAACAAACATGAAGTTCATGTTTATCTGTGTTCTTAGAATAGATTAGAATATCGTCTAAATAACAAACGATAAAATTATCTAAAAACTCACAAAAAACATCATTCATAAGATGTTAAAAAGTAGTTGGTGCATTCATGAATCCAAAAGGCATGACATTATATTCAAAATGTCCATACATAATTCAAAAAGCAATCTTCTATTCATCTCCTTCTTTGATACAAATTAAGTTGTATGCTCCTCGTAGATCTATTTTGATATAGATCTTTGCTTGATTGAGTTGGTCAAGAAGTCCTAAAATTAAAGGCAAAGGATGCCTATTTTTTATGGTGATCTTATTGAGTCCTCAATAATTCACACACATCCGCAGAGATCCGTCTTTTTTCTTCACAAATAAGATAGGAGCTCTAGTTGGAGATTTAGAATAGCATATGAAGTTCTTTACCAAGTTCTCATCAATGTACTCCTTTAGTGCAGCCAACTTATTCTACAATAAGCTATAGATTGGTTCGAATAGTAATTGAACTTGTTCTTGTAAATCAATTGAACAATCACAAGGTTGATGCTCTGGAAGAATATCTTCATTTTTCTTTTCAAAAACTTCTTGAAATTCTTTGTATTGGCTAGAAATACCACTTGATATTTTTTTCACCATTAGAAATGGGCATAGCATATATAGCAAAAGATGATCCTTCTTTTATAGCATGCATGAAAGCTCTTGTACCTACCAATAAAGTTTTGGAAGTATTAGACTTATATACTTCTATTTTGCTAATTTGAACTTGGATTATACTACCAGAAAAGTTAAGGTTATGAAAAATCTAATCTATTTGAGGATTATATTTTTCTAGCCTTGATAATCCTAAAATAATCAGATTGGAGGGAGATCTTATTATATTAAATACTCCTATACTTTTATGATCTTTAATTGTTACATCTAAAAAAATACTCTCATAAATAATATTTTCAGAAGATAATAAATGACCATCTATGACTTCAATATGTACAGATTTAGTTTTTTTGACTAAAGGTATTTTTTGACTTTTGACAAAATCTTTTTTTATAAAAAAAGGCTGAGGCTCCTGAATCTAATAAGGCAAGGACTTTGTAATTTTTAGGTCATAAACGCACATCTATTGTAAAACAAGATGAAGGGTTTGAAGAGAAAATAGGACCTTTATTAGGTGTTGTAAATGATTCCAGTTACACAGCCCTTATTATAGCTGAAAAAACTTGTTTTCTAACACATTATCTTTTTTGGTAATTGTACTCCTTATTTTGTAATTGTGTTGCTTCTTTGGATAATGTTGAGCAATGTATTTAGCTTCTCTATAATATAAAGATAAACCTTCTTAGTGACATCAAGTCTTTTCCTGCTTTATGAGAGTTTTAAAATATATTATATCAATTTGCATTAGTTTTGGCCTTGATGAATATATTTCAAAAAACTTAGAAGCTACTGCCATTACTTAATTTGTTCTTCTCAAGTCAAGTCTTTTTTCTTGATGTCTTTTAAATAATTGATTATTGCATGCAATGGCTTGAGTAATAAATTGATCCAAAGATTTTGTTTTTGACATTGTTAATAGCAAATCTTTGACACTATCTTTTAATCCATATTGAAATTGATTAATAAGTGCTTTGTCATTCCAGTCCACATTACAAACAAGGTTTTGGAATTCAATAGCATATGTGGTGGCTGATTGTGATCCTTGTTGTAAAGATAAGAATTTGGTCTCTGCTACTCATTTCCAATCACTTTCTTTAAATGTCACTCTAAACACTTCTAGGAATGAATTCAAATCATAAAAGAATTGAAAATCTTTTTTCATTAAAAGTACAAACTAAGAGAGAGCACTTCTTAATAGAAGCGCCCTTATGAATCCAACTTGAGTAAATACATGAAGATATTGAAAAGAATGCAACCTTAGATAGAGCTTGACTTATTGCAAAAATCCTTGAAATTTTGATCTTGTTCCATCAAGCTTCTCAAGCGTATTAATCCTTGTTCCCATCATACTTATAGAAGAAAAACTCCTTAGATTTGCTTATAAGGTCGATCTACTGACTTCCTTCAATTGCACAACTTCTTGCCGCAGACTCTGAACTTCTTATATAGGTGTAGGCATAGTATCTCTATGATTTACATTAGAAATATGTGAGATTTCTACTCTAAGAGTAATCTGCAATCTCTAATAAAAATTTCCATAAAGAGATTGCAGATCTTTCTTTGAGGAAAGATCAGTGTTAAAAAATAAGATTTTTTTTGTTTAAAAGGTGGATAGTCCGCAACCTTCAAAATACAATAGTAGAAGTGGAATAATTCACTCACTTCTAAAATAAGACAAAAATAGTATGTTATAAATAGTATGTTAGTACTCTTGTCAAACTATCAAGGATATAAATCTCAAAGAAAGAGAATCCTTGATACACTCTTATATTACTAAAGAGAACTGAAAGTCACTCAAAAGGTAATGTTATATTAACTAGAATGGCTATTGTCAAAAACAAGAAGACTAGAAAGTCTTGAAACAAGACTAAAGACTAGAATAGCATTGATAAGAATGAAGAAGGCTATACTCTTGCCTCTATATATACTCTTAATTAGGAGCTATGTGGCAATGTCCTCTAGGACCTCTAAAATATGTTGACTTTGTTAGCCACATGTCTTAACTTACAAGACAAGTTTTCTATATATGTACCACATAGTTAGCTTATTCTACAAGCTATTATGTGGAGTTAACTTATTCTATAAGCTACCAACATGTGATTAACTTGTTGGTCAAGTTTCTGACCTACAAATACATCTAAAGTCAAAACCATGTCTATGAAGCTTCTAAGAAGCTTTACTAAAGACTTTATGAAATTAATCTATATTTACCTACTTCTACCTAATTATATAAGTAATTATTGAAATAAATGTATATGTCCGTGACATAAGGTCAATTGAACAATCATATGGATGATGCTCTAAGTTAATATCTATATTTTTTTTTTTTTCAAAAATATCTTAAAAACCTAGATATTAATTTGGAATGCTACTTGAAGTCTTTCTATCATTAAAAATATTAAAAAAAT
Organism: Physcomitrium patens; assembly: GCF_059467195.1. Taxonomy (NCBI): domain Eukaryota; kingdom Viridiplantae; phylum Streptophyta; class Bryopsida; order Funariales; family Funariaceae; genus Physcomitrium; species Physcomitrium patens. The sequence goes on from NC_143411.1 coordinate 5,442,257, forward strand.
ACAATAAGTAAGACACAAGTAAGTAGAAAATAGAAAGGTTAGATATAAGAAAAGTGTGGAATGAGATACTTCTCACTTCCAACACCTTTACTTATAGGTAGAGGTTACATCTATTTTGGCTAGCGTTCATCTTACTTTCATCCAATTAAATCCTAGATTCTTCTTAACCTAGCTGCCACTTTAAACCCTAGCTGCCACCTATAATCCTAGCCGCCATCTTGGTAACTTTCTTTCATCTTTTTGTTGCCCTTTGACCATTAGCAAATTATTTAAGATAATATCTTTTACCTTCTAACTTATCATCCATTTACTTTAACAAAAAATAGATGTGGCATAAATAACAAAAGATGATCCTTCTTTTGTACCATGCAAGAAAGCTTTTGCATCTACAAGTATAGATTTGGCTATATTAGACTCATGGCTTTCTGTAAAACTCTTAATAATGCTTTAATAAAAATGAATTTTACAAGAAATCTAATATATCAAAGAATTATATTTTTTTAGCCACGATAAATCTAAAATGATTGGATTAGAGAGAGACCTATTTATATTAAAAATTATGCAACTATTATGACTATTTATTACTATATCTATAGGAAGTGTTTCATGAGTAATATTTTCAGAAGATAATGGATGGCCATCTATGACTTCTATATATAAAAGTTTAGTTTTTTGTACTAATATTATTCTATGGCTTTTAACAAACTCTTCATTTAAGAAACAAGTTAAAACTCCTTAATCTATTAAAATAGAGGCTTTGTGATTATTAAATCTCAAATATATATCTATTATAAAATAAAGAGAGGATTCTAAAGAGAAGATGAGACCTTTATTTATGCAAGATTCTAGCCATATAATCCCTATTGTAGTTAGACAAATTTATTTTCCAACATTTTTTCATCTTTGACAGTTGTACTTCTCATTTTGTAGTTGTGTTATTTCTTTGAACAATGTTGAGCAATGTACTTAGCTTTTCTACAATATAAATATAATCTTTTTTGATGATGACAAGTCTTTTCTTGTTTAGTAAGAGATTTAAAATGTACCATATCAATTTGTATGTCTTTTACTTTCAATTGTTTAGATTGAGAAGTCATTGGTATTGTCATTGAATTGTAATAACGTGGAGATTTTCTTGTGTAATTCTTAGATTGAAATTCAAAAAGTCAATTGTCACACTTCACAGTAAAGTCAATTACTTGACTCAATGTTTGAGGATCATGTAAGTTGAGCATTAATTTCTTTACTAAATATTATAATCCATAGAAAAAATGGCTAATAAGGGCAACATCATCCCACTTGACATCAATTATTAGTTGTCAAAATTATAAAGTATATGATGTCACTAATTGATTGCATTGTTATAAGATATGGATCTTATTATTTGCAACACAAATTGCATCAGATTTTTTTTTGGCAAAAATAAAGAAGGTTTTACTCTTGCTTCTATATATATTATCTACCTAGGATCTATGTAGTAATGTTCTACATGACCTTTAAAACCGTGTTGACTTTGTATGACACATATTTGGACTTGCAAGGCAAGTTTTCTATATAGATGCCACATAATTAGCTTGTTCTACAAGCTATCAATACATGTGGCATATAGATAGCTTGTTGATCAAGTTTTTAACCTATAAATCAACTACAAATATATATAAAGTCAAAAAAACGTCTAAGAAGCTTCTAAAAAGCTTTTGTAAAAGGTATTATGAAATTAATCTACTTTTACTTAATTCTACCTATTTATATTATCTAGATAATAACTATAGTAGATATACATCTGTGACACATGCTCAATCTCCTGATCTTAATTCCATCGAACATCTTTGAGAGTACCTCAAATACCAACTCAACACTTAGAAGATAAAACCAATGAAGTTAGGAAATTATAGAAAAGAATAGCTACAGAATAGAATAATATTAAAGTAATTTTGAGCCAAAAGTTAATAGAAAGTATGCCTAAGAAGTTCGAAGCAATTATCAATGCCAAAGAAGGTCCTACAAAGTACTGATATGTAATTGGATACCACATTCAAAAAAAAAAATTAATACTATTTTAAATTAAATATGTCATAGTTCCACAATTACTTGATAGATTCTTTTTAACTTGAGATTATTTGGTAGCTATAAAAGAGTACTTTATTTTTTATACAATCCACGTGTCATTATTCACTACAATTCATTTATAATACACCATTCTTTCCAAAATATGTCAACATTGAAGTAGTTTTTTGAGTCATTGTATATCTAATTTCAATGAATTATTGAGATTATAACTAAAATATAACAAGCTCTATTATTATGACACCTTATTTGAGTCTTTAAGAATAGAGCTTACAAATTCATGTATTCCTAATCTGATCTTCAAAATTGATAAGCTACTCAAGGTATAATATAAATATCTATTATAGAGGTAGTATTATTTAATGCATTTGTAGAAGATTGTTGGACTAGTTCAGTTACTTGTGGCCTAAATAAGACTCTAGGCTAAAGGATGAGATAACACCTTCTCCAATACCTTATGAAAGATAGTGCTTTCTTTTACAAAAGGACAAATTTAGATAAGATTTATATTTTACATGTTTCTAAAGTTTTAAATCTTGCTCAAATCTTAAAATTGTTTCATGTAGCAAAGATGTTAAAGCACTTTATTATCAATTATTTTATTTCAATTATAATTATCTAAAATTAGATATATTATTCATTGGTAGTTCCAAAATCCAACTACATATGATTTTATAAGCCAAAAAGTTCATATCTAAGCTACTTTGAAGCTTCAATTGGAAGAAGCTCACATATGCTCCAAAAAGTCAGTCGATGCATTAAAGAAAAAAACAACCTTTATTTCAAGTTAGCAACAAAGCATAATAAAAAGACTATTTTTCAATATGAAAAGTTGAACTACCAAAGATCACTACCATTTCTTATTCAAAAAAAAAAAAAAAAAAAAAAACTATTACATATTGATTGAAATTACCAACATCTATGAAGATACATCCTATTTTTTACACCTTTTTTTTAGAATCTTATGAAAAATTAAGCATATTAAGAAGAATATAACTACCATTGCCTTGTATTATAGTTGATAACTACAAAGAATTTAACATAGAAGTACTTAATTTAAGACTAAAATAAGAAAAATCATATTATTTTGTATATTGGCATGATAATATCATTAGTAAGTATACATAGGAGTCAACTTCAAATTTAGTGAATGTGCCACAAAAGGTATAAGAATTTCATCAATAATAATCTTCTAGACCTAAAATAACAACAAGTATTAGATAATACTTCTTTTTAGTATATCCAAATATGATGTCTTTTAGACTTCACAATTTTTTTTTATTGAAGGGGAAGTAATAGTTCCAATATATTTTAAAAATTCAATTATTATGTAAATTTATAAACTATAAAGTAGTCCTATTCTATCTTAAAATTGCAATATGTCTATGGTTTAATTGACATAATTAAATATGGATAGTCAAAAAGACAATATTATGTTAATTGAGCCATCTCAAGCAAGCATTTCATGTTGTCAACTTCAAGAAGAAGTATGGCCTTAATCGAGAAGATACCAAAGAATACTTAATGGCTTCTTTGTGGCAATCATCATTAACGTAGAACCAAGACATGAAGGACAACCCAAAATAGATTTTGAAAGACAAAATTGCAACATAAACACATAAAATTTAAAATTGGTGAATAATAAAAGTGTAGGTTACTATTGTTGGTTGTAAAGATTGATGACTCTTTGATGGTGAATCATGTAGACACATTCACCAATAGGGAATTGAGTGAGAGTTATGCATTATGTATTGTGAATGGGTGGTTTGGAGGTGTTAGGTTTGTGAACAAGTTTGGAATGGACACCACCTTAGAGGCTTGGAAGCCTGTCGGGTTTCATTCAGAGTCAAGGACTCCGTTCTATGACGTGAGCATCGGTGAGCCAAAGTGGGGTGAGGTTGTGATGGTCCAGGGAATAGGGTGGGTTCCAAGGGCACTTTTTCCATCTGCGGGAGTTACTGCGGGCTTTGGTTCTCGTCGGGGAGAATCGCAGATCTGGAAAAGGGGAAATTGATCCAATAGGTGGATTCGGGTGCCGGGATTCGAACCCGGGTAGCTCGGGTGAGAGCCGAATATCCTAACCGTGAAATCCCCACCGGGGTTAAAAACAAGCACCGAAGTGCATAACACAAGTGCCTTGGCACGTATAGTCCTACTATTGGTAGTTGTCGGCATGTGCCATTCCTGGGATTTGGATCCGTTGCATGCCTATTCTTATATCTTTAAGTCAAGATTGATAAACTGGTACTAATTGAAAACGGTCTCACCCTAGATTTTAATAGTACCCTTACGCTGTAGATATTTGTGTTATCATCTTTGGTGTCTTGGTCCTAGGTCGAAGTACTGACGTCAGTCTGCCATCCATCTTTGAAAGTTGTCGCCATGCAAGTGCTGACATGTGGCTGCATAAATTTCTAGGGCAGTAATGCTGCCTCGGAACGATGGGTTTCGTCGGGCTGAGTCTACTAGGTGGATGAGATCTTCTGGTCCATATGGCACTGCATCATACCATCTCTGTCTAGCTTCGTTAATTCTTTGTTGGCGTTGAGTCGTTCGGGGTGAGTCTGGAGGTTGATCGAGTCGTTAGTATTCCATATTTGTTAGTATCTCTTCGACCTCTCTTTCCATTTCTTCTTCGTTAAGTTGGGTCTGATGTAGGTTATTGTCAATTGTGTTGACTGTAGATTACTGGCCATCTCCATCGGAATTGCTTCGAGTGCCTCTGCTTGTTCGAGGATGTCCTCGATTCGAGAGGAGGAGGGTGTTTGTGTCGGAGTAGAGAACCTGATCTGTTGTTCGTGTATGCCTCTGTCAACCTCACCAAAAAGATCATCTATAGCCAAGGATAACTCTCTGCTAGAGTTCGAGCTTGCTGTCTCATCCGATGAGATCGTTTGCCTTGGCCTTAATGGCATTTGAAGGACAGCTTGTGCTAGGTCGTGTGGAAGAAAGGCGGATGGTGGAAGCCATTTCCAATACGGTGGATTTCCAGTACGGTGTATTACCAGGGGTGGCAAAAACTCCTTGCTGAGTCCAGACCGTGTTGAAAAGGGTTGTTAGCTCGGTGATCTTGTCTTGGCTGCGTTTATGTCTGAAAATCCTACGCCATACCTCTGCACCGACATGGATTACTGTTTTCCACCAGTAGAACAAAACTTTGCCGAGCGAAAACGGATGGCCGTTCAGTTCCTCTTCACACTTTTGAACCCAAATATTCCAGTTAAGACTAGCTCGGAGTATATCCCATGGTGTATTATCGTTAATTTGTATCTTAGCTCCTGCGTCCCATGAAGAGCCGAATATTCTAACCATATAGACTAGAACGGATGAGGACAACTTCCCAATCCACTGCCGCCACAGATTTCATAAATTTATGCGTCACAGTAGTACTCCCACCAATCGACCGTGCCCTTCGAGTGAAACATCACCCTCAAACGTTTTCAAATAATTAGAGTTGTTTGAGAGTCGTGGAACATGAATGGAGTATGAAACTAGAATTTCTGAACACGAAAAGTTTATGTGATTCCCAACTAATAATATTTCTCGTTAACATAAATCTATCTGTTTGTTAATAAGGAGGAAACCTGTAAACAACATAGAATACAGTGATTCTATTAGCTAAAACACTGAAACCAGACGAATTAATGGGACAAAATTTCCTGTCAAATCAAAACAGCTTCAGCAACATCCAATCTGAATAACAAAAAGATGGTTTACAATCAAATTAAAAGATAATATTCCCATGAGCCTCTTATGATTAAATTGTTGACAAATTTAATACACAAAACAAATTAGAATTAAGTTTATTCAATGAACCTAATGATAACAGCCACAGTACACACCCAATAAAGTATCATTACAAAACTCAAACTACAGAAAAGTACATGCTGTAGAAAATTACTAAAATCAAAACGCCCAAGGAATCCATACTCGACGGTGTCATCACATAATCCTACGCAGCAAAAAATGCTGTAATACTTCCAAAAAAATCAACACAACGACCGCTACATAACTATCACTTCGACGAAGAAGATACATTGGCAATAAAGCGAGGGGAACCCTCCAAATGAAGATAATAAAACTTGGAAATTCATCCAGGCTCAAGAACGAATTACTTCCTATTTATACTCCACTCCAAAAGAACGCATTAAATCCTACCTCTACAAGCATCTGCACTACCACGCTACCACCCACCTCACGACTCGCTTCGCTCATTTCACCGCGCTCCGCCGCCCTCACCACTCATTGCACCGGATTCCCCACATCTATGCGACTTCCCCTGATCGCTTCCCTCAGCATCCGACCTCCATGCCGATCCCTCTCCTGACCTCTTGTCAATCACAACATGACCTTGCAAGTTGTGCCCCAACCCATACGCTTTTGGTGCGCCAAAAACTCTAAAATCCGCAGGACCGACACCTCCATTCCCCTCCGCACACCCCCTCCTGCCTCCCTCCTCCACCACCGACTTGCCGTTCCCACCATCCACACCCACCTGCCTCCCACACGCTGCGTTCGACATCGACCCGCTCGCCAATGCCCTCCTCGCCTCCGCCTGATGGAACGCCTCGCACGACGAATCCGTCCGCTGAGACCCAGGTGACACCGATCGCCCTGCTTCCCCATACGACGCCCCCTTCCCCCTCCGCCTGTTCCGAAGCCTCGACATCGCTTGCTCGTGCCTCCTGTGCATTTCCCGCAACTCCGCCCTCTGCTTCTGCGCTAGATGCTCCAGCTTCCGTGAAATCGCCTCCTCATCGTCTTCCTCATCCTCCCCTGAAAGCGCCAACTCCTCCTCAACGCTACTGTCCCCTCTCTCCTCGTTCTGATGCAGCACGTCCCACGGCTCGTGAGAGTACGCAGCAGTCCCCGCATTCCTCCGCCTCTCTACCAACTCGTTGAACCCCCCGCTCCAATCCCTCCCACCACCATGCTTCGAGCACGACGCACCCGATCCTCTCTCCGGCGACCCATCGTACTTCGACCCCTGATCCCCCGACTCGTCCCGTTCGTCCGACGACTCGCTCGTGAAGATCGGCTCTGAACCACGTCGAGAACTGCTCGCGCGCGCCGGATACGTTACTTCCTCGAATCGCCCGTGCATTGTGCCCTCCACCATCCTTGGAGGGGACGTCCCGCCCACCGAACACAACCTGCAACCACACGATCCGACATCCATCAACCCACCTTATACCTCATGCCGCACCCACACACACACCACAGTAACCGCCCCTCCATCTATTCCACCGCTCCAACTCAAAATACCACAACGCCCTCATACCACATTCAAGCAACCTCATCGCACACCGTCGTGCACTCCGCCTCCACTGTCCCTCCACAATCTCCCCCCGCGGTCGCCACCACAACTACATCCCAACCGTGCCCACGTAACCATCATCACCACACACCTTGGAGACACGGCTCGCCCCTTCCAACTCGAACTCGGCGGATCTTCCACCACAGAATCGCCTGATCCCACCTCGTCTGACCCATCCACAACTGTCGGGTACGCACTGTCTGCCTCCACACCGCCCTCATCCACGGCGACTCCAGGTCGCCATTCCGGAACCAGCGCCAAGATCTCTGCGTCGATCATCTCCGCTATCGTCGTCACATCCTGGTTCGACAGGTCCAGCTCCTCCACCATCTCGCTCGCAACGCACATTGCCGTGTCGCCCTCTATGTCGAAAGGGAAGTGGATGTTGCGGCTGTGACCTGCACAATGCGCTTCCCACATTCTCTTCACAAAGACTCGTCACGACAAACCACCTGCCTCGCCAAAACTCCCCACGCTAACTCTACTCCATACCCCGCCACTTTCTACTCTATACACGCTCGTCTCGCTATGCCGTCCACCCAAATCTCACTGCTACCACCAACCCTCCGTCATCCCAATCTCATCCCTTCCAACGCCAAGCCCACCCACCGTCATGATCAGCAATTCGCACTCTCAAGAATATTGTGACGTCGTCTTTCCGCTTCCCCTTCACTCGGAAATCGCGGCTGCTCCTCCTCACACGGTCTTTACCATACCGGGTGCTCCCCGAAGGATCGTCTTCCTCGTCCGAACGCCTTCCCGATGACGCTGCTGCCAACCTTCCAGAGCCGCGCCCCTCCGACCTCTCGTCGTCGCCGGATCCACCACCTCTTCTCTCCTGTCCGTAACCCCGTTCGTTGTCCGCCTCATACATACTGTTCAACTCCCCGCCCTTCTGCTTCGACGCGCTGTCCTCGCAAATCACCCCAAGCTCCTCGAAGTCATCCGCCCGCGTCTTTGACAGAGTAATTGTCGGCAGAGCCTCCACCGCTTCACGATCCCCCTCGCACTGCAGAAACGGGTCCACCAGAAGATCCCTTGCGGGAAGCCTCTTAGATGCCTTGGCCAGACATTTCTCCACAAAAGCCCGCACTTCCGGGTCCTTCACTTTATCCAGCGCTGCGGGTTTCTTCCCCTGCGCACACATGCGTACCAACACACCCCACACCATCAACCTTGCCACCCACCATCGTTTCTCGATAACCCCTCCTTCCCCAACAAACCTCGCACCGCCAACTCCTATCCTCCCCTTACCGACCTCCACTTCACTCTCTACGCGATGCTGTCATAACCACGGACTGCAGTCTTTCTCCCATACCCGCCCCTCCAAGTTGTGAACACCAAAACTCGCGTGCTCTCCAACACGCCGGAACCTATTTCCTATCCACGCCACCCTACCCAACTCAAACAACTGCTTTTCCAGCTCGTCTTTCGAAACGCCCACCACACAACCACAACTTTCTCATCGTCGCACACCAACCCCAAACCATACACCCCTCCGCTGCGCTATCAGCTTAGCGCACCACTTTACACACCAACCGCACTGCCTTCGTTACCCGTTTCATGCCGTCCTTTCTATTCACCCCACGATCCCCGCTCTGCGCCCGCAACCATTGCAATGATCCCCCCCCGAAACAACAAACAAGTCCACCCCTTACCGATGACACTTTCTTGTAGATCTGCGCGGCGTTTGTGCATTCGCTGTACGGGTACTCGAACGTCACCATCTCCAGCAGGCACATCCCAAACGAGTATATATCCACCAGCTCATTGTATTCCTCTTCGTACAGCTCAGGAGCCATGAACTCTGGTGTCCCTGCCAAACGACCGCCCCCCTCCGGCTAAGCTTCCAATGCCACCTCCACAACAATCCACATCAACGCCAAATAATACCCCTCGCCCGTCGCTCCTCACTTTCACAACAGCTTCTCCCAGTTCTTTCAAACTCCCACACGTACGCCACGACCACGCTTTACCGAGCACCATCGCCCCCACCAGCAACTTCAACCCCACAAAACACTCCAACATTCACCCATCACTGTGGCTACACTACAGCCCAAACCCTCACAATCAGCCTACTCACCGATCACGCTGTGCGCTGCATGTGCCTGCCGAAGGATCGCTGCGAGACCCAGATCCCCGATCTTCACCTCTCCCTGATTGCCGTTCACAAATATGTTGTCGCACTTCAGATCGCGATGTATGATCGGCGGATCGTGGCTATGCAGGTACAGCAGACCCCGCAATATCTGCCGTGACCAATTCTTCACCGCCTTGATGTCCACGTGCTTGTGCTTCTTCCGGTATCTGCCGCCAACACCCACTTTCAGTACTCACCAACCACATCCACATTCATGCACCATCCCAATCCCAACCCCCTCCCCTGCTCTCCAACTCACCGCTCCCGTCAAACATCCAATCGCTCCACGTTCCTACGACCTACGCTACAATGCCAACACTAACACCCAACCCATTCAACCCCGCCACGTACTGCCTCAAATTGCCGGAAGTGAAAATCTCTGTGATGAAATTCACGTTCTTCGTCTTCGTGTCCACCCACGAATTGTAGAACTTTATTATGTTCCTGTGCTTCAGTGTCTTCAGCAGATGTACCTCCGAGTACAGCCGCTCCAAGTCCTCGGGGCTCTGCAGAACATCTTGCACTTTCACCTGGTTCCAAGCTACCTCGATACCCTCCACCTCGTCAAATGCCCGGTATCTGTACGACACCACACAAAGTCGACAACAGCGACATCGTCAAAACCTACCCATCCAAACATTTCCCACCACCTACATGCTACTTACTGGTTGCCTTCAAGCACAGTGATGCCTGCCAACTTCATGCTCGCAAACAACAAGACACGCTCTATCCTTCAATCAACAACACCATCCTCGAACCAGCTCGATTCAGAAGACTGGACTTACACTGTCTTGAAGGCCCCTTTACCCAATACTTCCGCATACTGTCACAGAAAACAGAAGATTAGTGTGATTATGAATATTCAGGATGTGATTGCAAATGGTTTTTTTTTCGTTACTACTTGTAATTGTATAGAAACAACTGCTTGACTCTGCGTTTGAAAATCTGCAATTGTAAGACTCATCTACTATTTAAACAGTTCCACAAGTTCTGTCATCAAGGACTGACGTGCTCCTTTTCGAAATCCACTGTTATTAGTGAATGAAGAAATTAAATTGATGTAGGAAGGGGTACCCGTCCATAGCGACGGGTTGGATCTACTTCAACAAATCCGGGGTCGTCCTCATCAGCATCGTCGGGAGGGTCTCTAGTAGTCATTTTGTCACCCTCAGATTTGTTGTTTTGTCTATCTGGCATTTCATCCGATCACATGGAGATGGGATAAATTGTCTCGAGCTCATATAGAAACACTGCAAAACTGTCAAAGTCACATTAAAAACTTTGAAATACGCTGAATCAATTTATAACAAAAACATGGCTCTGCAACGAGCTTGCTGCGTTAGAAACTAGTTGTTGTCAACACGGAACTGTAACCGAGAATAGTGGTCATCGAAGAATTTACAGAGAAACGATATACAATGGTCTCTACACCTAATGACTCCCAATAATGAACACACACAGTGCACAATAGGGCTGGATTTCTGGTACAGAATCTATACTTCAAACATCGTATTTGGGAGCGGATGTAAAATTGAAGTGCTCATTTATTGACACGAATGGACATACCCCAAAATTCAACAGATTTACAACAATAGCTCTAGAACTCGCATCAAACTTCTTCCACAAAACCCTAAACTATGAACTGCTGCAGCCTGTCAGGACAGGGGCAACAGCATAACACGTAATTAGTCGGAGCATTCACGTTCCCTCCTTTGCTCGTCTAGGCCATGAATTTTGCAGCCATATGATAATAACTATTGCATTGAATCAATACTGCTGGTGATCTACTGATGGCACAGCCAAATCTTTGCTGGAAATGTACCTCGAAAGCCTTGGACAGATGTTAATCTTATATCCCCTAAAAAATGGTATTCTTGAACATCAACCGGCGTTCCTAAATTTACAATGATGTGCAATAAATCACGGAAATAACGGGACTAAATAACCACTTGATACCCCCCAAAACTCTTGGGTTTTTCCCTTCGTAAAGCGCTCTGCACGATTTGAATGATTAATCGGCAATGTGGCGACTGCAATAGTCAGAGGCGAAAGGAGGACGCAGGAAGACCAAATCGCGACCTACATACCCATCACAGCCCAGTAAAACCTAGAAATCCGGACCACAACGGACCCTGGCTAATCGTACTCTGGAGCACCAACGCTGCGTGGAGAAGGCGCGAGCTCAATAATTTCTGCAATTGAGTTTCTGCGGCACTACCACGCACACACGCCCGCCCCGAGGGAATGCAGAAGCCACCACCTCCGATCCTTCCCTAAATCAGGAAAGAGCCAAAATAAATAAATAAACGAATAAATCTGCAACTTACGTTTCCCCTGCTCACGGAACTCCAAAGGATCACTCTCCCCAAGGCCTCGCGATACCTCACCCGGCTCACTCCGCCAAAACCTCGCAACTCTCATCGGCAACGAAGATCTCTCTAACCTCTCCCACGGGCACCAGAATCAAAGACAAAATCGTCTCAGAATCTATTTTCGAAAAGAAAGAAAGAAAGAAAAAAATAAATAAATAAATAATAATCGAATGAATAATCCGCCGCCTCCCACACTAACCTGAACTACACGGGTCTCGAGCAAAACGCAATACCTAGCATCAAACGCACTCCCAGAGCAGACCAGAGCAGATAGGCTTCGGCGCTTCCGTCGCTGTGCGCGAGTGCAAGCATGGACTAAGCACGATTGCGAAGGCAACGAGAAGAGGGAGAAGATCGCAAGGTCCTACTACACACAAAAATGCTGACTGGGACTGGCCCCGGGGCTTCGTCGTCCGAGCAGGACCCATGGTCTTCCTCCACCAGGGGTGGTTGGCACTGCCAGCTAGGATGACAGAATTAACATCGTTCATCGCTCTCCGTTTCCATTCATTCGAAAAGGATCTTCAAGTCCATAGAGCATCGTTGGTGTTGGCTCTGGAAGGATTGCTTCCCAGCATGGGCCACGCCCAAAAAACTTTTTTTTTTTGACACCTAAAATTCTTGGAGAGTTTGACACGTGGTCCAGTGTGAAAAATGTGAGTTAATTTTCTTATTCTTTATGCAACAAATTAGCTTGCCACTTGGCAAGCATGCATTCATTGAGTGAAAAAAACAAAAAAACCAAACCAAACCAAACCACACAATTTGTATTGTTGGTATTGTTCCAAACATAGTAACAATTCTTGTGTTTTAAACTCAAATATTTTTTCTCTAACGTTTTGATAAAGACAGAATCATTCAAGCATTCTTGACAGTGCAATTAAGTTACTTTTCACATGTAATATTTTTATATTCGTTTTACTATTATTAGAATGATAGTGTGTATATTTTGAAATTTCAACTAAGTGTACTGCTTCTGGTGGCTTATCAAATGTACAACTTAGACACATAAAAATCGCAATAAATTTATATTAAGTGAGAGGTTTTTAAATGTACTTTATTTTTGGAGATGTATTGTGCTCTTTGTTCAAATTAATTGATTACTCAGTAAAAGAACTCTCAGTAATTGGTTGTAAGAAGAAATTATAAATGTTGATTGTTAACGATAATAAAGTATGTAAAAGTTGCTAAGCCCTGAATTGTAAGCCACAAAACAAGCTACTTTTTAACGTTTTTTGTACATGTCACTCAGATCCATGGTTTCATATATTCTAGAACAAACTGCAATAATGTGCAGGAATTTTAAAACAATATAAACACATATATTCTCATACACATACACACACACACACACATATGAAATGTAAAAAAAAACTTAGAAAGAAAAAAAAAAAAAAAAAAAAAAAAAGACACATGCTTGATAAGTTTATAGATAAATAATTTGTATGGCACATTTTTTCTTCTTATTTTTTTAAATTTCTTCAAAGTCAGCAGATTTTCTTTAATTGAAAAACTGACAGGTTGCTAAGATTTTTATTTGAAAAAAGTTGGAAAGAGCTATCAGCCACAACAATTAATCGTTAATATTTCAAATTTTGAAATAGAAAAAGAAAAAGAATGAAATGACAAAGAAAGAATTAAGAACATTCAGAAAATATTTCTAAAAAAAGAAATAGAACAATGCTAAAAACATGGAATAAATCCACTGCAATAAAATCTAAAGCCATTACTATATATACACACACAGACACACATACATATAAATAACCAAAAAACTTTCAGGTGACAAATAGAAACAATTCTAATCACACCACCACATTTTGCTCCACAAATCATGCTAGCTCCATAATGCTATTTTCCATCTAATTATGAACAATGAAGTGGAAACAAAATCCTGCAAAAGAGAACCTTCTTGGCTTCCATAATGAATCTCAAATGAAATGCACTTGGGTACCTAAAGATTTAGGCTGAAGTCTGTAACTGATTTCTGTGCTTGCTTGCTTACTTGCTTGCGTTCAGTCTGTGAGAGCACAAGCATTCTGCAATGGAAAGTTGGGTTGTGCGGCACATGCACGTGCGTCACCGTTTGTCTAAGCTCCCGACGCTTTCCAGTGTGTGTTAAGAGACCTTCAGGTTCTGTATGTTTTGTTCTTATTGAAACTGAAGTAATGGCGCAGCACCTTGAAGGAAACAAAGCTTGAAGACGGGAGCGCTGTCAGCTTGCGATTCGATGGTAAGTTAAACCAGGGCCAACTTTGCTCACCTGAAGAACCATCTCAGCAGTTATAACCTCGAAAATCTCGTCTACAGAGTACGCAAATCAACATGAGACTTGAACTGAGTCCCGTTTCAGCAACAGATTTGTAACGAATCCCGAAGAGGAGAAGAAGAAGCAAGAGGGTAAAAAAAGTTGGTATGGATCGTGGAGATTGGAAGACTCGAAAAGATGTGGACAGCAGTTGGGATGCGAAACTATTAAACCCGTCTCCCACTTCCATTCTTGTGCGACGTTTAGTGGTGTGTGCATGCGGTGCCTACTGCTTGTAGCTTTTGCTAAGTTGGTCTAGGATCGGAATCCTTAACAATGCCCAATCAACGCAATCAGTAGTGAATGTGTTCGGAGACGATACAAACCACAATGGGGAAGGGTCATCTGTCCTGTTGACCCACTAGAATAATGGATTTCAGATGCGCTCCAATTCGGGAGAGCAATGCTCGTGACAGACATATGCCCAGGTGCGTCCACTTCCAACGAACCATTCTGTCTACGGTTACTAGGATCAATTACTACCTTAGGCATCGTGCAACAATTATAATAATAATACCACACACTATCAGCCACTAAGTTGGAAGGCCGATTTGAAGATCACCTTATCAATGCCACTGTACAATCCTCCCTTGTTGCGGTTGCTTCATACGCTTAATGCAAAACACATCCAGCCTTTTTTTGATGTTGATTATTTTGATGTGGATGTCTGAGAGATGGGCTTCCACGGCAGATGCCAGTTGTGCAAACGGCATCCAACAATCTGTGCACCAGGAAACCAGTTACTTTCGAATTCGGAACTCGTTTGAGTGGCATATCCTACAAATAAATTAAGGTTGATTGGAATGATGAATGAGTAGCTTCTGATCCTGTCGGTAGTCTTTGTATTCCTAGACTCTTGACGAGACTTAATTGCCCCGTGAGAGAAACTCGTTACTTTACCTGGTTTCAATGTGATTTGATAACATGACGACGCCACATTGCAGTTGTGGGATCAAAGCGAAGCTCCCATGTAGGCCAGTAGTGGAGATCCTGCTTCACTGTCAACACTCGAGGCTTCCCATTCAAGTACACGGTCTTGACGCGCACAAAAGCCCCATGCTCCAACTCCTGTGTCACATCCACGAAATCTTGGAGGCTTGGAGTGGGCTTACCATTGACCTCCACAATCCATTGAAGCGCGTAAAGACCATATCTGTGGACGGGGCTACCATGGCACCACCTTACTACATAGACTCCGTGACCCTGCTGAGGTAGAAATCCCAGCGCTCGGACTGCAGAGTGCGGCTCTTGCAAAACACATCCAGCCCAGTTGATCATTCTGGTCGTCCCAAACCCATCGCGGTCGTCAATCCCGACCTGTATGTTAATCTCACGTCCCTGTCTAAACAACGTGACATCCAAAGATCCTGGCGAAACAGTGCCGGAGATGTCTGACTTGGTTGCCTCGCAGGCAATCTCAACATCCCGGAAGCACGTCACAGGTTGCCCGCTGATTGCTAACAACATGTCACCCTGGTCTAGAACGCCGTGTGCTCGTGACCCCGCCAAACACCCCTTCACACGCAGCACCTGCCGTCGAATAGTGTCCTTGTCCGCCAATGCCTGCACCCATTTGTCGCTGAGGCCAAAACTTCGCGCCTTGGACAATAAAGTGGGGTAAAGCTCCGCCTCGAGAATACGCATGAGAGGCATGGACCGCTTCACGCCGTTGATAACCAAGGAAGGACCTCCAGACATCCCACTCACAATCACGTCCAAAACCTCGGATATTGCATGGATTGGTATTCCTCGCACGAACTGGTGGTCTTCAGGAGAGCTATCTCCATATTTCACCTGCTTCGAGAAACTACCCCAGAGGGCTTGAACTCGGCCAGCCTCATCGGCCAAGACCCCAGAAAAGTTGTGACCGAAGTCGGTGTCTAGCTCAATAACCTCCATGTTCAGCGCACGGTACCTGGGGCAATCGGCTGCTGCCACATTGAGAGCTTCTCCAGGGTTGGTCACTGTGGACTTCCGTGATGTTGCTTGCAAGCTCCTCGATAGCCCAACAAGGTAAACAAAATCTCCTCTTCGCAATGGAGGATCTGGTAAGAGGACAGCTGCCTGCACCGCAGCCATTCCCACTTCACCCAAAGCTCTGGGATTATACGCCACTAACGAATAATTGTGTACGGGATGCAAGAAGACCACTTCGCCAGGGATATCCATAGGGAAGGCGGCGAAGTTCAACATGACATCTGAGACTGAGATGGCCACCGTGTTCTTGTCCACTGCCACCAGCCCGAGGTCTTTCGAGTGGTACACAATAACTCCAGTGCCGAAAGAATGTTGCGCATGAACACCGTCCAGCATGGCTGAGGGCGGGATGTGAACCTCCATCATGACCAGAGTGGGCTCAATGACGTGCTCTGCAATGGATGAGCTAGTTTCTGGAGCGATGCCACTCCCATGCCTAGATGTGGCGTCCAATTTACCCTTGATGGTGGGAACAGGGAGATCAATAGGGAGCTCTGAGTCGACTTTTTGACGCCTTGTAACAGCTTCTACCTGCAGCTCATAAATAACGACAGTTTCGCCATTATCTCCTTCCTTGACGACTCCGTTACCCACATGGACAGCGACACCGTCTGCCTCCATATGGTTGGCTTTGAGAGCTACCGAAGGGACCTCGGGGCTGGGGGCTGCAGGACGAATATCCCACAATCCAGTGGCGTCATTTCGGGTGTAAATCCGAGGGGGTGCATACCACTCATGGCGGTCAATTGTGACTATAACCGACTTGCTTCGATGTCTGTCGGCATGGCTCACAAACTCCAGCGGAACACGCGCCCCTTTCGAGAGTTTAAAGAAAACTGAGATAAAGCTGTCAAGATTGACAATTTCCTCTCCTGCCATCTTCTTAATTATGGCATGCTTGGGCACCCCTGCGCGAGACAGCATATATCCAGGCTCTGCGACGTACACAATACCGCAGACAAAGTGCAGGTTGCGAGCTTGTTGGTAGGAAAGCGCGTGGATTACTCCACCGCTCACTTCAAGGAACATATTAGGAGTGATGGAGTGCAAATCCTGCACTTCAATCGTCACATTGATAGTTGTTCCTCCTCGCTCCAGCTCCAAGATGACGGACTTACCCACATTATCGTCCAGTAAAGTTTCGTACTTCAAAAACTGGGTTAACACTTCACCACCGGCTCTTACAAGCACATCCCCTGGCTCTAGCTGCTTGTGTGCAGGGCCTCCTGGTACCACTGACTCCACCACAAGCATACCAGTTTCGGAGGGAGGTGAAGCCTTCCGAACCATCTGCTCTGTGTCCCTCTTCAAGCCAAGTCGACGAATTTCGTCGAATCCTTTGTGAGAAAAAGTCAACTGAAAAGTTCCGCGGGGAATTGCAGCGGGTGTCCATCCCTTGAGAGATTTATCTTTCTGCGCTTGCAACAGATGAAGAGCCCGCACTACTCGTTCCAGAGGAAGAAAAAAAGCAGAGGCAGAAGCAGATTTGCTTCCTGCGTTAAGCGCAACTGCCCGACCATGGATGTCAATAACAGGGGAGCCGCTGGAACCACCCTTGGTTCCTGAGGCGGCCTGCATATAGAATGTGTTGAAATCGTTATATCCATCCTTCTTGTAGTGTGGCGCGTCGCGGTCAAGTCGTGCAAGTGTCCCCGCGAGTATTGACACCTTCTCCCCGCTGTCATTACCTACGACACGGATCTCAAGCCCCACCTGGGCCGCATCTGGTGCAAGAGGAATTTCCTCGTAATCTAAAAACTGAACCAAGCTTGGGTCAAACCAGAGGAAACCAAAATCGTGAACTGGGTCTCGGTAAAGAGGATACACTGAAATTTCCTCTCGGTTCACGAACATGGCTTCAGCCACTATGGGTCCAGGCTTAACAACATGGCGATTTGTGAGAAGTATTCCCCGCTTCTTGTCAACTACAAAGCCGGTGGAATAGCTGGCCCCCGCCACTTCTGTGTCAAACGCGCGTGTAGCGGTAGTGCGGAGCACGACCACTGCAGGTACTACCTTGTTGAGCGCCTTGCGCCAATCCTCAGCGCTACCAGCGCTATCGAACACTGGTGGCTCAAGTTCCATGGTGAGGCCAATCTTCAGGGCCTCCGCGCTTTCCGACTTCATAGTTGGTAATCGATTCATCTTGTCTGCTTTCATTCCCCAGTGAATGCGATCAAATGCCCATGTGCCCCTCGAGACACCCTTCTTGCTGTGAGCTGAAGTTTTTTCTCTGCACAAAACTACAAAACTTCTGTGTCAGCGATGTGCTTTTGATCAAACAGTTCCCGTGACCTTCCACCAGTCATCAATACACCCAAGCCAGTGCAGAATCAAGGAGAAAATTTCGAAACCACTGATGTATCAACGTATTGATCATAAAAAGCACTGTTGTGAACAGGCAGTACAAGCCAGATCAAAAAGGGCAAAACACAAAAAACCTAAATTGATTTTAAAGAACAGGTATCACACAGATGCTCAGATTTTCCACTTTCAGATTCGACTCTTGATGTAAAATAATTGAAAGGTTACATACGTGGTCGCATTCACCAATTTGACTTGTCTCACAGATAACACTCTGGCGTGTAGATTGTATATGTGTTTACATTGCTGAGCACGTAACTTCTCCGCATTGTTATAGCTATAGATTCAACCACCAGCTACAAAGACGTCAGGGACTCGTTTGATGAGACCCACATTTGACTAAGATTTAGAACACGTGCTCTGAAATTCGATTGTTTAATTTCCAACTCTTTCTAGATTGTGTCAAACTCTGTCAAAATAACAATATGAATTTTCGAGTATGTGCATATGAAGAGAAAGATTATGAATAGTTCATTTCTTTACCCTTCATGATGAGGCACGTTGTCGATGATAAATTAACTAGATGCAATTTAATCGAAGTAAACCCTAATCGACTATAACTACTCGCCGAATTATACCTCCGGAAGCTGAGAGACTGCAGCCTGAAGTCCACACAAACTGAGAGACTCAAACATGGAGTCCACGGAATCGATTAGCTGCGAATTGCAGTACCCAAGTCGCATGCGTAACTTAGCGTTTCATGTTACAATATTAATAAGCAACCTGTTGCATACTGAAATCTCCGCTTGAAACAAAAGATTACAGTCGTGTCATTGGCCATGTGATCGCGTCAGATGGACAGCACACAACTACATCATGATAATAACACAGCTGACCGATGCCCTCCAATAAACAGATCTCAGACAAAACCTCAGGCAAATTTTACGTACACACCGCTTGAAATCACCCCTTCACCTGTTGAGATCCAAATCCAAACCAAGAGTACAAAAGCAGACATAACAAAGCAAGGATAAATGCTCAGGCTACCACAAAATCAGCTAGATTACCCGCTTGACGATCCTCTCCGATCCTGTGAACACTGTTACTAATGGTTCGCCTAATATAACATCTACACCTGAAAACAGCAACTCATCCACCTATTACACAATATCGAATTGAAAAGATTTTTCTGCAGATTGGCATTTAATTACCCGAATGAAGTGAAGTAAGTGAGAAATATAATGTATTTAAACTTCGAAACCCTTCACTTCACACGGCTAGATACTAGGTCGAACAAGAGAACTCAGGAGGAGACCCAACTCCATTAACAATCTTTAACCCCTAATCACTACATATTTTCAAGCTGGACTCACAAATCACGGAGTCTTTAATCATCAGCACTCGGTAGTTGAGGAATAAATTTCTCTCGTTTACGAAAAGAATATACTCTACGCGGCAGCTGCTACTATACACTCAGGTGCCTTCGCTGACATCTTATACGCTTACCCGTGTAGGTCGGTAGACAAGGGATTGCTATTTATTCAGTATTGAGTTCTGAACCTAAAATTTCGACACAAACCCTGCAGTATTGAAGAAATGGGTAACCGCCACTGCTGTGACTGCTGCTGATGTAAACTAATTTCGGATCAGTGGCATGATGCGGGAAGAGGAACTGGGGTGAAGATTTAAGTCACAGGAATCCTGCCGGAAACTGTAGATCTAGACCGCACTGAAGTGCAATCAGCAAGTACGCGACAATTAAAACCCAACGAATCCGCACGAATGACCAGGGCAATAACTCCAACCTCCACGACGCGGTAGACAAAGCAGATGAAGTAGGAGTTAGCTTGGCGGAGTCACTTAAAATATGAAATTTGTAAAAATTTGGTACAAGCACACAAACATTTACCGAAGATTAAGCGTGACACTCACATTAACTATGGAGGGAGCAGAATCTACGCGGCATCTCGGTTTTCATCGCTTCTCTGGACTGTACAGGGGAGGAGGGTAGAACCGACAGCGAACGTTTTGCAACTACTTCCCGCACTAGCATATCGACTCTTTCGACCGACATAAAATTGAACATTTCGGAACTAAGGCGCGTCAGGAATCCCGCTCCGCATCGACGGTATCTCAGAATCAGCAGCCTCGAGAAGTCCACGGTACTATTCAAACCAATTGAACTCAAATGACAACACCCTCGCACCAAATTTAATGAGCAAAATTGCGGATATTGAGCCCTGCTTCCAAGGAATAACCCTGGAACAACTAATCTCACCTGCTGCTTGACAATGCTCGTGAAATTCTTCATTTCTCGAGGATACGTCTCATGTTGATGAACACTCCCGCTTCGTAATTGCATTCTGAATCGCAACCGAAGCAAGCTTTTACTCACCCTCGTCACACACCCAAGAAATGAGCTTCTTCTAAGCCCGATCCGGATTAGGCCGGCAGCTATTCTACCCGTAAACTCAGTCAAAATAAATATACAAATCGAGAAGGATATGGGTCCCGATTATTGACTACCACTAGCAACTACTTTTATGGACGTACAGCACAAACAAATCAACAACCATAGCCTGCAAAAATTCAACGACAAAACCAACCTTCACTCCACCCTGACCCTTCATGTGTGACAATCAATGCACGATAACCAACCTTGAAGGTATTATGGCCACCTGACAATTTGCAACGTACGTTCATACAAAAACAATCACTTAATCCTAATCCTAACTAAACCTTAATTCGGAAACTGGTAAAGGTAACAGCCGCAAGGATTCCAATGGCCTGTGGATGAAAATTCTCACAGATCTGCAGAATATCAAGCGACTCTCGTTAAGTTTGGAAATATTTGAATCAGGTGAGCCTTCTATTTCCTTTTGGGGAAGCAAATAGTCAGAATATTGCAGACAAATCGGTCCTCGAAAGGGAAACAATCGAATCTCAAGCCGACTGTGTTAGGGCACCTCACAAGCCTCTCCACATCGTCATTACGCGCAACAAAAGTGAAACAAGTCAAGATTATGTTTCTTGATTGCCTCAACTTGACCATCAACAAGCTGCTGCTATTGCTGGTGGCATCGGTGCACAGAGAATGAACCTGCCCAAGTGTGAACAGTTTCATGTCTTATCTTCTGAAAGACCTATGCTGTAGCGGGTACAATGGAAAAATATCATAATAGCTGTGTCTAATTCGGGAAGTCTAAGCTGGCAAAGTTGGATGGTAATCTGAATGTAAAGCTCTCATTTGGACAATAGTAATTAAATGCTACAAGATGAAAGGTTGCTCGCCGACCATGGCAAATTCGTAACTCCGAACGGCGGGGCCGAGGTCGGCCATGGATTTATCAATTGTGCAGTTCTTCACTTTGAGGGAGTTAGGCTCGCCGTTTGGGTTTTTTGGGAACTCCTTGCAAAGCTCTGTGCGGCCGTTGACAGTGTTGTGGTAGTGGTAGGAGCGGAGGACGTCGGGGTCCATGTCTATCCTTTTCCCTTGCTTCATGTGCTCCGAGTAGTGGACCCCTGTGGCCCACACCATTTGCGGTTGCACTGCATATTTCCGTGACTCCACTGTTGTCCATCCGTAGTCGCACTTGGCGTATACTAGCTTCTCAAATGCCCATTTTCTGTCACACCGCAATCATCCCCACCACTATTTTATTCTTGTGAGGTACATGATACTGAAAATCTGTCACAGACCAGGAGAATTATAAAATCACTGCCAACTAAAGAGAAGGGACGCATTGTTTTCATGATTCCAGGCTTGTTAATTAATTCTTCCCAAAGTAGTGCCTTGACTCCATAGCAAACACCGTGGCTGAAAAATACACAAGTTTAGCAACTTGGATATCCGACATGAAGTTAGGGGAGAACGTGGACTAGGAACCCAATGATTCTTCCAGGATTTGCGAGGATTCAAGGAGGTTTGGGGACTTCACAGGCGATGATCCTCACTAGGTTACGCAACCAGGAAATTTGAAGATTACGATTTCTTGCAACACACAATTAGCTTAGTTGCTATAAGATTTTATCAAGTCCCTCCAAACCCTGAATCTTCGCCTAGTTCCAAGCTAACAAATCTTATCATCACGACCATCACGTCTAGAATTGCTAGGATTCGCCAACCATAGCCTTCATTCTCAAGCACAAGTCGACCAGTTGTCTAGGCTTGAAGGATCGGAATAAATCACTTCGAATGCTGTTTCTTCTCGAGCACAGATGTGATTTCTTAATACGTACACGATGAACGTAGTTCGACTGGAACAATAGCTCCAAGATGAAACAATATATCAAAAGAAAAAAGAAAAAAAAAAAGTTCAAGAAAAGCAGCAATTCCTCTTGTCTGGCTTACTGACCTCGAAATTTTGGCCATGAAGTGGCTATCAGACTCTCTTTTGTTCTCCTTCAGGCAGAGACCGTCCGACATTTTGACTGTCTTAAACAGAAACTGCGTGACGTTGTTGCGAGCATTCTCAGCAAGTAGGTCAACTGGTTTCTTATCTCCAGAACTGAAGAGAAATTCATCAACGTCGAAGAAGAAGGTCCAATTTGAGAGCGTTTGTGAGCGTAGCAGGCAGTCATTCAACATGGTGAATTGGTGATGGTAATAGCCCTCATAAACCTCTGCCTGCCGCAGATTCTCCACTAACACTTGACCAAGGTCAATCCATGGCTTCAGCACCCGGTACACATCATCGTGGATGCCACCGGCGTCTTGGAAGATGAAGAGAGTGCGATTGCCCAAGAAGTAGGCATGGTACGCTATCCACTCCCGAATTCGCTGGGGACTGATGTTACCGTAAAGGGGCGAGCCGCAGAAGGTCATGTCATAGGGGTATGGAGGTTGGAAGCGACTCGCATTGTACTCGCCCTGCATTTCTGTCAAGGCGATGAATCTCTCAGGAGTCCGGAAGGCACCTGGGTAGTGTGCGGTCAAAATCAAGCGCCCTCCCTCAGATTTTGTGCCGACATCTTTTGGAAATGTGCACACAATCACCATTGTTCCATATAATTCTCCCATGTTCCAGTCAGGCTTAATTGCTCTCGCTTTCACCTTCAGGGTAGGGCTGTCTGCGGTCGCCCACTCGCACTCGTAGAGAATATCATGGAGGTTGTTTAGGCGCTTACTTGTCAGCACTACGGATGAAAATGTGCGCGGGCCGTTTCTGTAGGAGCCCACTTCCACAATCAAGCGTGTTGCAATACCGTGCGCACGAAAGCTGCGAACCTCCCCACGCGAGAGATCGATTGAGGACATGTCGAGATTTTCGTCCATGGCGATGGTAATGTTTGCACACGGCATTGGTTGAGCTTCCGTTGGCCACCATGCTCTTTCGTACAAGCTACCACTGGAAGAGATTTGAAAAACCAAGAGAAGGCAGTTGATCACAACTAGCACCACCACCGCATTGAAGCCCAACCCCGATGTTGGAATGTTTTCTACAAGGCTCTTCTGGGATTTCATGTTGATATGTTAGAATGCTGCCAAACGCTTGAGTATTTTAAATTGCTATCCCTCACATGCCTCGAGTTTGAGTTGATGAATTGAGAGATCTTCAGTTTCTCGAAACTTGGATTGCCTGAGCATCTCAACAACAAAAGAATCCTTCGTTCTTGTACAAATGCCGCATGACATAAAATGTAAATGCTCGACCAAAAAATATGTGCAATACTTCGGTGATCGGAGCTTTCGCCTCTTCAAATGGTGCCAGGAATATCCGCAAGCTATTACTCATCCAGAACTATCAACCCCTTGACTATAATCATTTATCTCTTAGAGTTTGAATTCACCCATACACCAACCTGACAAAGAAGCTGGTTGCTCCATTGCGTGCCATATGCAACTGCATTGTTGGACTCACAGTTTCCGATTCACTAATTTCGAAGTATCTGCGGCATAATACAGGACAAACCAATTGTCAGAAGATACTTAATGTGCAGCTGTCTGCCTGCTTCCCTACCTACCTGCCAGGGCCATCGATGAATTATAGACCTGATTTCTAGGTCACTAATCAATCTGTACTGCAAGCAATTTTCAGAGCGAGGCCTGAAAACTCGAGTCATAGACACAAATGTACTGTGTAACTCTCAACGCCAATATATTCCGGGTGGTGACTTGTCCAATTTTTTTTGCTCTGGAAAAGCTTGGAATCTAGGGGGGACAAAATTCGGCATCGTAACACTGGCATTGGAAAGTTGGGCAGTCGAAGTACTACTCCATTTCAGCAATCTAAAAGCTTTCTTGTCTAAGTCAGCTGCTCATTTTACCTCTCGGATGTATCGTCCATTCAGCTTTAGAAAATCACTCGCCTGGCTCCATAGAGCAAGAAAATCTCGTCATTCCTCTCAACTATGTGACACCTAAAAAGCAACCTTTGCCGTCTGAAAATGATCTGCGGTTGACCAAAACTTGAGTTCATCACTCTCTTGCCACTTCCCTTCAAAAAGAAGAGGATTGGTCCTACCTCAGCTATGCACCACTCCCGAACAATGTGATATCGAACAAGATGGACTTTTCAGCACATATTCCTGTTTCAGTAAACCAGGGAACAGTATTCAAGTAACATCGAGAAGAGATGGGAACGAGCTTCAGGGTTGAACCTATTCAAAGTGTACCAAAAAAAATTAAAAATCAAACACTAAAAAGCCTTCGGAGAGTGAGGTGGTACCTCGAACCAGTGATCGAAGCGCAGAACGGGAATTGGCCTGGCAATTGCAACGCGCATTCGAGCTTGCAGTGACAATCGGAGCGCAGACGCCAGGCTCGTTCTCAAAAACCCCAACCTCAAACTATACCAGTCTCAATGCTAAGCCCCCACAGCCTGAAAAGAGACTCCGAACTCTGCAAACGGGCTCCAAGAGTTTCTCAACTCTCGCACGCACGCACGCGCGTGCAGACACACACACATCCACCCGAGAGCGTGCAATTCCTGCTACCTACAGTTGCATGCCATCGTACGTGGCTCCACCTCTAGGTCTGGTCCATTATTGTAGCGCATCCATCACATTCACACACACTCACACACTCAAACCTCCCTGAAGTGCTCAACAAGACAGCAGCAACGAAACGGGAGACTTCAGGGCGAGCATGGCAGCAGCAAAAGCAACAGCAACAGGAAGTGTGAGATTGTATGCATATGGCCGACCGAGGCTTCAGCCCCTCAAGAGTACTTTAAGTACAGCTCATGAACCCACCATGCAACCAACCCCACAAGAGAGCGACACACAGAAAGACACACGGAGGAGATACACAAAGACGAAGACCATGCCAAGGGGGCCACCTCTCCCGCCATCCCCCCTCTCATTTCAGGCCTCCCATCCTCTCTCGGCAAAGTCACTCTTCTCCCTTGATTTTCCTGAAGTCCACTTATTCATAATGTAATGCTAATAGGGGAGTAATGAGAGCCCTATTGCAGGATTTGAAGTTTCCTGAGTAGCAGTTCAGAACCCAAAAAGTCACATTCTAACTTTGAGACTTAATCCTTGAAGCTAGGTCATGGTCATTATGATTTGAAGTCTCTGATGTGGTTGTCAATATTGTTATGAAGTGGTTTGAGTTTTCGAAATTAAAAATAGATGTTGAGATGCATTGTATTTCAGATGTATGAATTGGTGTAACTACCATCCCCACTTCATATGCATTAATGTATGTGTGTGTGTGTGTGTGTGTGTGTGTACGAATGAAAAGAAAAATAGTATTTATTAGATTTTTAGATTTGCCTTCCACCATAAATTGTAAGCAACACGTCCGTGGTTTTAAACGTGCCACAACATTATTCAGAAAAAAATAGAATTATGAATTAGTATTAGACAATACAAACAAAAGTAGAATAAGTCCTGGAATGGAAATCTTGTGGCCCCTGTTGGCCCATCGCACAAGCTACTCTCGAACACCTTGCTTCCCCCTCCCTCGTCCACCCTTGCATCAAAACAAACAACAGCATGTTCATGAAGTTTCATTTGTGGCGTTTGGACGAGTAAGCTGAGTTTTGATCCTCCTGTAAATGCATTAATGCGATCAAGGCTGAGAGCTTATGACCTTGTTGCTTTGTTTCAGAATGGAGTTGACAGTTCTAGCTGTCTTTGAAGACATACAGTCACATGGCTTTGAAGCGCGTGTCCCTAACGCAAAGCTCATTAGATAATGTGAAACGGTTTGTTGATCTCATCCTTCGTTAAAAACGCAGCTTTCGTCCATTGCAGTTGGGTCATCCACACTGTGTTGTGGTGCAGAGGTAAGGACAGGGAACATGCCGCGAGTCGATAACAGGGGAAACAACGCCGACTTAAGGAGGTGCTGAGAACTTGCCGCTTCTACAAATGGGGCAGAAACAATAAAACAAAACAAAAGGACCAGATCCTGGTATCCCTGACCCAAAGGTTCGGTCACCGTTGAGGCCACATCACTCGATGAAGCTAAGCCTCGGTGTTGATGCGCCTCCCGAACCCCTTCCCTGGTGGCCATGGCGTGGTAGCCTGTGAGACGCACGTGAGAACCTGCCACGGCAAAGCATGACGTGAACAGAGGAGATTGTTCGCTTCGAGAAGCACAGCTCATTAGGGGGGTCAAGATCCAAAACCATTGACAAGGGCATGACAGACAGAATGAGGAACCATGCCCGGCCTTCACCTGCTAAAGCCTCGACATGCAGGGAGGTGCCATTCGACTGTGGATCCCACATTATACAGCAGCTGGAATGGCACAAGCAGATGCCCTGCTTGATGGCCAGTCTCTTATTACTATGCCTTTCCTACTTTCACTCTGAATCGGGAGCATTTAGGAGGTGCTGTTGACCAGACTAATAATAAATTTGTGAACAGTAAAGAGCATGGCAAGGGAAGTGAGCCGTCTGGATTTCGTCACTTTGGAATGTTCGGTGGCTTCGCGTCAACCTTTATGGCTGGAGATCGAAAACAATACTTGCAAGTTTGTTCCATCACCAAACCGATGGTGCTGGTCGAAGAAAAGTGTGATGCGAAATCCAAGTATCAGTGTGTACACACACAATCACACACTCACACAAACAACAACCATATAAACAATCGACTTCACGTTCGCGATGGGAAACCTCGTACAATTCAGCGCGACGCGCGTTCTGAAATCTTAGCCAACAAGTTGGATGTATCTTTAGCAACGCCACGCAAATGAGAGCCCCACGGTGGCTCTTGAAACTCAGCTTTGATCGACGATACGATTCTTCCGACACGGCCAACGAGCTCTTCC
This sequence comes from Physcomitrium patens, assembly GCF_059467195.1. NCBI lineage: Eukaryota > Viridiplantae > Streptophyta > Bryopsida > Funariales > Funariaceae > Physcomitrium > Physcomitrium patens. Next base: position 5,469,965 of record NC_143411.1, read on the forward strand.
ACGCCGACTGTGGTCCTGAGGTGATTTGACGGGAAATCTCCCAAGTACAACTACCTAGCTTTTCCACCGTAAGTTACGTCCCTCGAGGACGAACTTGACATTGTAGAGCACAGCTCATTCAATGCTGCAGTAGAGGGATGGATCATTGAATCTCAGAGGACACCCCGCAGATGAGTTCGCGATCTAAACAGGACCGGAACCAAAACTCATCCGTCAGGTAGATTGCACCACCCTGCGTGGCTATCAATAATGCACCACGGATTCAATCGCAGCTTACTGGATCCAATCCAGGTGCCATACACCCACGCACTTCGTCGACGATGACGACGAAGACGAATATTCACAACATCGATACCAGTCATGAAAAAACACAAATAAATAAAATATAATAAAATAACAGTCTTTCAAGTCCAGATTGATGCACTGAAACCAGCACCCCTTCGCTGCCTCTGTCTCTGACCCTGTCTTTGACTCTTCCTCCTCCCAATAATGTGGGAGACTCTGACCCTGATTTTGCAACGTCCACAGCAATTTATTCGCCGCAGGGAGGGAGGGACATTTGCTCTTTGTATTTTATGTATTAATCACCGGTCGAGAGTTGTCTGCTTTCTACCTACTCGTCACCTCCTTTGTTGGGGTCTCTTCTGCAACAAATATTTTTTAAATGAGAAATTAGGTCGAACAAAAAAGCAAAAACAAAAACAAAAACAAAGCATGTGTTTGTTTCTGAGTGAATATATATATATATATATATATATCGAAATATACTCTGGTGGAACCTTGTGTTGTTGAACTGTAATGACAATAATAGAATGCGTGGCATTTTCATGGGAAAAGATCTCCTAACTGGTACGTATTTGTGTTGAATACCAGTTGGTGCATTGACTTTGATGTTCTTAATTTGGGAGAAAGGTTTTTGACGAACATTTTCACAAAAAAAATCTTTCTACGTATACAAAATTCCACACAAAAAGCATGAGATGTCGAATTCAACTCCACTAACATTTCACTTGACAAGTATGCACTTGGTTGGTTTTTGGGATAATTTAGTTTTTCTTTTTATTTATTGATGGATAAAGACAAATTATGAGAAAATTTCACAGTTGATTCAAATCATTGTCATGTTTGTTATAAAAAATTATATTTTTTCATCCTAGAAATAATTCTGATGTGACAATATTAGTATTGTGGCAAAGTTTATATATATATATATTTATGTATTAAGACTTAAATATAACAAATTTGGCATAGATAGAAATTTATTTATACTAATTGATTATATTTTAAATATTCAACTTTGTATAAAATCTAAAACATACTTGAGAGATGAATGTAACTTAGTAACTAAAAAAACTGCATACAATAAAAAAATATAACTATAATATTATTAAATTATATCAACAAATCATAAAACTATGATTTTTAGTACATGATAAGTTGTCAAATTATATAATGTGAGAATCAAATTATGCTTTGAGTAAAAATATTCAAAGATATATATATATATATATTTTTTTTTTTAATTTTTAAAATGATCTAAATATTTACTAAAATGACCCACCCACCCTAACCATTTAATTCTGGTCAAAAACCAATCAAAAAATGATTGGATCCTCAACCAATGATGATGGATGGATTGATTTAATAAATGTTTGGGCCACTTCAACAATTTCCTATATATATGCCAAAGTTGCCAAAATTGGCATCATTTCTACAATGGCAGATGAAAAGATTGAGGTGTCAAGATATTCTTGTATTGATCTAAAAAAAAACAAACATAATAGACTAATGTATGTAAAGAAATAAAGCTTGTGATGGTGTTACTATATATATATATATATATATATTTCCATTGAATTTTCAAGGATTATTTAGGTTCAGTCATCAAAATAATGTTTAAAATCAAATTAATTATATTTTTATTTTATTTTATTTTTTGTGCATGGAAATTTTTCATTTAATTAATTGAAGTGTTTGGCGAAAATATTTTAGTGCTGAATTATTATTCACAATTTATAAATAATATATGTATATATGTTTCTATGTATATGTGTACACTCAATAATACTTCATTTATTTTAAACAAATTAAGCTTATTTTTTAATATTACATGTTTGTACAAGTTTGTGTAAGATCTATTTAAATACACAATTTATATATATAATTTGTACAAGTTATATACTTATAAATCATTTTTTTTTCATTTCTTATAATTTATTTTAAATCTTCCAACCATATAGTAATCATTATAGTTTTTAGAATAATTGTCTCTACCAGAAAGATACAAATATACAAAATATCATGGATATAGATGGTGAAGTCCTTTGCCATTTTGAAAAGTTGCACAACCATCATGTCTATTTTTCTTAGGTTGCACAAAGTAGAAAAAGAGTTGAAAATTTTTATTTTAACAAAGTTTTTGTCAATAATGACATTAGCCTCCAAACCACCATACAGTAAGTTTTGTCTACATTCATATTATATATTGAGATAGTCATGATGAATAGAAATGAATTTATTATTGTTGTAATTGCTACCTCAATTAAAATGAATACATTTTTTCTTTTTAGTCCTTTGAGTCTAAATATAATTCTTGATGTTTTTAATAGTAATAAAAATTAACAAGCATCCAGTATTTTCTAATTGATCAGAAGCAATTGGAACAAATCCAATATCTTGTTTTGATTTTCATTACTTCTAATAAATTCTTTTATATTTGATATCATGGTTGCAAAGAGGTGGATTTTTAATCTTAAACAAGTTTTTGCAACAAAATCAACTTGTTAACTAATGAATACTTTCATTGTTCTTTGAATTGAGTATTTTAAATTGAATAAGAAAACTAAAAAGTTATATATAAGTTTTTGTGGACAGTTCAGCAATAATTTGTAAAAGTATTTGAAAATTTTAATTATTACCAGTATACTTGGTATATTATGGAATGTCTGTTATTGAAAATTTAGAAAAGATCATTGATAATAATTGTAAAATTTTGGTAAAACAAATATCACAAGAAAAAAAAAAAAAAAAAAAAAAAAAAAATCCAACAAAAAGTGGGTAGTATTATGAATCATTTTAATTTTAGTTATTATTTAATATATATTTAAAACAAATCCTACGCTGAATAATAATTTTTTTTTTTAAATTCTTGATTGTAAAACTATATCATTTAATATATACATATTTAAAAATAGTGCTCTGAAATACCACAAAATGCAGTAGTAGTATAAAACAAAATTAGTAAAGTCAATGCAATACAAATGAGAATCATTTTTCAATTAACCAGCCAATGTGAAATTTAGTGCACTATTATAATAAACAAAATATAATCAGAAAATCAGAAAAAATAATGTAATACAAAGTAAATAATGCAATCATAGGACTATTGAAACAAATTTCATTTCAAAGGTAGTAATTTGGGATCAGGTTTAGGGTTGCAAAGGAACCTGGTCGCTGTAGAAGTGTGATGTGTGGTTGTGCATCTTTGTTATTACAGGATTTGTGTAGTGTGTTTGAAAGCATGTATGTGTTTTGTTGTTCTCACTCACACAACATGGCTCCATAAAGCAAGTACACTATACTTGTTTTAGCAATAGTGGAGATGGCAAATCTTGAGGCTGAGCTTTAGCTAGGGCTTGCACTGCTTGGGCAAATTGATGAGAAGATTTACAAACAAGAACTAAAGCTTGCTGAGTTGCAACATGGCAAAGGCCTATTTGATTGAGCTGTAAGTGCATTGACCACAAACATTTGTAAAGCTAATGAGAATATCATTCTTGAGATTTACCTAGATAAGAGTGAATAGAGCAACAACTAAAGTGACTTTACTACAGTTGAAGAGAGGAATTCCAAGCTCATCTAAGGGAGCTCAAAGTGGTTGCTCTTACTACTGCAAACATTTTAAACAAGATGAAAGCTATTGAACAACAAAAATTTGAAAGATTAAGGGGTCAATGCAAGTGATTCCTTGATGAAGCAACCAAATTATACCATGGAGTAGCCTCTTTTGTAGTTGAAAGTTCTATGGTGTATTTTGTTTCTTTGTTTTCTGTAAAAATTGTGAAAAATATTTTTATGCTCACAAACATGTCTTTGAAACAATGCTACTTTGGGGTCAGGCTTTCCGTAACAACAGCACAAGGTCAACTAATTTTAAACATTCTACATGCCATACTATGATGTAAAAACCATGAACAATTGATTTTTCACTAATTTTCACTTAAATTAATGTGACAAACTACATATTTCATTTACGTTGAGGAATTTAGGAGTCTTGTAATCACATTCAGTATTCTATTCATCAAAAGATTAAATATAGAAGATATTTCCTTAGTATTTGGGTCTTACATTAATAGCCAAAGTTATAAGTTGAGGTTTCAAAAACTATCTGAAGTATAACTCATAAGCCAATGCTGGATTTGGAATTTGTTTAAATGCTTGGCTTTTTAGTAGCTACCTTGAACATTTCAAACTGGTCTGAAAGTGAAAATATCTCCCCACGTCATCATGGCACCACTACAAATGCAATGGACCCGGACATTGTGAAACTCACCTTTGGCAACTTTAAATTAATGACCACTAATTTCATCACTAGTTGGGACAATTTGACTTCAAGAACAATAAAAATCCTTTCAGACATAATGGCCTGAGAGTGAAAGAACAGATTGAGCTTCAGGTTTCGGACCCGGTGCATTTCGCACAAGACTGTCCCTGATAGGAATTAACCTGGCAAAGACGTAGTAAACCCATCGTTGAACTCTTGCATGAGTACTTCAGAGGGATTTACATGAAGTTATAACACCCCTAAAACAATCCAAGTCAAGCTAGGATGCAAACTACTAGATCAACACAGCCAGTATAAATGCTTCACGTGAAATAGAGAAGGGGGATCTAGGAAAAAGGCGAAAAGCATTTACTAAGAACAAGGTTCTGTTCGTCACGCGACTCTGTTGGCTCATGTGCATAATCGTTCACTACCAAAGGTTCAATTCACTGTCGAGATGAGTGATTAAGGCTGATAAGATGCCTTCACGTAGCTTCTTATAAATTAGAGCACGGAAGGCTCATATGCTCAGAACATCTACATCACTACCATGAATCACTTACAAACGAATACCCACATTCTACATCACAAACCGCTCGCTGAGGGATGAATAATATTTAAGCCCTCTAAAACTTGCCAAAGGAAATTCAGAAACTGAGATCATTCCTACATTTTCTCAGGTCTCAGAAAGAAAAGTAAAGAAATAAAAAAAATAAGAGAAAAACAAATAAGGCAGCAACAAATCAAGGTTGAGCTTGGGTGGGTTTAGCCAGCAGTCCCAAAAGGAAGCAATCCCTTGTTACTGGTTGGCAATTTCCAACTCAAATTGCTCATCTTCGAAGCAATCTTTGTCCTCTAATATTGGCTCTCTTGACTCTTGCATTTACTTCTTGAATATCATCATGAAGATGCTCAATGCCAGGGGCTTGCCTGTGATGAGTTGCATAGATAAATTAATAAACAGTAACCCGAAAATCGTAAGTGAGTGATCACCAAAGAGTGAAATAGATTGAAAGGAGGTAGGGAGAGTACCTTTCAATCTCTGTGTTCATATCCATTGACATTTCCTTCATTTGTGAAAGTACATTACTTAAGTCATCAAGCATGTCATCCTGGGTTTCCCTTTCAGCCTGTACCAAACACAAGATATAATCCATCAGAAAACTGGTCCAAGGCCAAAGGAACCAAATGAAACCAAACTGAAACAGAATCAACAGGGTATCGATAATTGCGAATACAAAAAATGAGACTCCGCAAAGTCTATTCATGAAGATGACACATCTATCCAGAATGATTGAAACAAAAACTTACAGCGATTTGTCCCTGAAATGTCTCTCTATCATGCTGAGATCCAGATCCGGATGTCTTCTTCGCTTGACTACCATTTAATCCCAAGGCTTCACGATCCTCGGCGCTCTCTTTATTATTATTATTATTGTTAGCTGCAAAACATGTCGAAACACTTTCCAACATTACCACCCAGACAAGAAGATACTCAGGATGGGTGACAAGCATCAGGCAAACAGAAACATTCAATAAAATCTACAGTTGACTCCAAATGCCATGGAAACGATCTTTATAACACCAAGTTAGTGATTGTGAAATGATCTGAGAATTACCACGGCCAACCATTGGTCCCGTGATCTTCTTTGTCTTCTTGGGTTTCCAAGACTTGGAAAACACTCCTCCAAGACTACCCAGCAGCTTCTCACCCTACACCCATTATCAAGAAACAACCCAAAAATCAGCCGTGCTACCTGGCACCACAACTGAAATTTTCGAAACTGACCTACAAAATTCGTTCCATCACATACTGATGAATTCTATGATCTCTACATCTAGCGAATTGACAGCCATGTGCAGTTGAGATGTAAGCAAGCTATATGCAAGAATTTCACGTGAAACAAAAACATACCCTGCTCAAATGCTGGTCAATATGAACAGCCTTCTCGTGGGTACGCTCAATTTGAACACCCTGCTCATGCAAGCTAATGAGGGTCTGCGCGCCAATGCCCATGGTATCCTCTGCAACTCGAAGACAGTTTTTCAACGTTGATGTCGTCTCCTGCGACTTCTTTACAGCGTGCTTCTCAAGATCCAACACCGCTTGATTGACAAATTCCTCGCTGTCCTCCCCACCCCCGTTGTTGTATCCAGGCTTGGGCTTCGAGGAACTGTAGCTGAAAAGTTCATCCTCATCTGCAGTTTGGGTTTTAATCACGCCCTTCCTCCCAGCACTTCCATCAGGACGAGACTTCGAGTAAGTCTCCTCGTCATCGAAAGGGTTCCTAGGAGCACGTCTTGCCATGATTTACAGGCAGCAAAAATCTAGGAGTTCTCCTTCACAACGACTCCCTTCCCCCAGTAATTCAGTTTCGAGGTTCAAATATCTGCACACGAGTTCCAAACTCAATGAAAAATATGGGGCGCACCAACGCCAACCGCAACCCACCCGTGAAAAGTGATCGCAAAAACGCTAGCTAGCAAGCCCCCAACGAACACCCAGCGGCAATCCTTGAGTGAGATGCCAAACCCACCGAACACGATCTGCAAAAGAATAGGTTCAACTAACAAGGTCTTGACTGGACAAGCATACTCTTCCATGGGGCACCATCCAAACTTCAAATAGACTCAAACTCTTCCATGGGGCACCATCCAAACTTCAAATAGACTCAAACCAGAGTAACCATCCAAGAATGCCGCCCTAACAATCAACGCCCTGGATGTACAGTCAAAACCTGACACACCATGCAGAGCTACCACAACAAACGCCCAAAACCAACATTTCAGGATATGGCTGAGCGGGAAAAAAAAAAAAAAAAAAAAAAAAAAAAAAAACTAGCAAAAAGACGGAAGGAATGCTCCGGAAGCGTATACCGTCGTGGAAGGTGCGTACAAGAAATGTATACAAATGCGATGGGCAGCATGAAGGGAAAAAAAGGGAAGGCAAGCCACCATCTCCGACAAAAAAACGGACCTGGTGCGAAGAGTGAAGAACTCGAGGCGCTGGAATCGAAATCGGAAGGCGAGAAGCCAAAGGGGTTGCAAGGCGGGGAGGGGGTGAGCCACGCGGTTAGGAAGAAGGCTCGATGGGGCCGGTCCTTCACCACGCCCCGGTACTGCGAAGGATCCCCAACAAACTGGGGCAGTCCTCACCTATCTCGCTCTCTCCCCTGCAGGATCGACGCCGAGTGCTGCTGCTCTACAAAATTCACGCGCTCGAGGAATTCGAAAGGGGCTTGGAATGAATGAATGAATCATCATCCTGGCTCCACCTCGGCAGCCCCGCTGCATTCATTCCGTCCCATAATGTGCTCCCTCCCTCTCTCTCTTCCCCAGTCTTTTCCGTTCGTCGTCGGCTGAGTGGAGCCGTTGCCTCGGTCCATTGTGAAGCGTAATATGCCTGTCCCGTTGAGGTGCCCATTGCCGTGCGTGTCACGGAGAAATCTGACAATACGACAACGTGTCGGAACAGTCTTGCGTGCATTTCTTGCTTATTTCTTCTTATATATGTGTGAATATCAATATATATATATATATATATATATTTCTTTTGATATTGTATTTCCATTAGGAAATTTCATATTGATTTCAAAAATTCCTAGATTGTTATTTAGAGATAGTACTGATTGACTATTAGCACGTGAAGTTTTTTTTAGCACATGTTGCAAGGCTAAAAACTATAATATACAACTTTTGTTGTAGTTGAGGAAGTTTAATCTCTTTTTGTATTCAATAATTAATATGGTAACTTGATGTTTTAAAATTTAATAAACAGAAGTAGAATCCTTTTATAAGTCAAAGAGTATGGATATTATTATTTTTAAATGAAGGTAATTACATCAATTTTTTTTATTAAAATATAAAATTTTAATTTTTAAAAATTAGTTTGGCATAAGGCATTTTTAAAATTTTATACTTCTTTTTTTAAGCTAGTTATTAATACTTGTAAAAGTAAGATCTCTTTGATTATGATAATTAAAAGGTTAATACATACAAAGAAGATGCAAAATCATTCCTTTAATTATCTTGTTTTTCAAATTAGAGGAAAAGGAGATTTAGCTTTACAACTCATTTTCTTCCATGTTTCTACCTCAAGAAAGAGTTCATTATTTTTTTTAGGTTGGTTGAGAAGGGAGGTATTTATTCTTATACTATATTCTTTTTCAACCAGGTTTTTCTTCTTCTTATGGTTATAGCACCAATAATGTTTTATGTATGCCAATCTTTATTTCATCTAGGAAGTTTACCACATAGGTTATATACCTTTCAAATTATGATCTTCTTACAATCACGTACTGCCATCAAGACTTCATGACATTAGTTGGTCTCAATCATTGAGTTTAATTTTTCATCTATTTACTCGAAGAGAGTTAAAGGAAGAGTTGCTCTTGCCCTCTCTAAAGCCATAAGTTGTGGTGGTGGGCAATCAACTTCCTTATTACTACTTTCTTTTACTATTGTTTCAATTCAATTTTTTACTATTATTTTTTCTTATTTTTTTAGAATTTTTCTGCCAAGCTTGATGATAGATTATTGGATGGATATTGTAACCTCTTTACAATTACAAAAGAAAAGGTATATATCTCCATTTTTTTTATAATAAGTCACATAAGACTTTATCATCCATTATTGATAGTACAATAATAATACAACTATGATATATATATATATATATATATATATATATATATAAGTATAATTCCATGAAGCTCTTAATTAGACTATATATATATATATATATATATATATATATAAACAAAGATAAGATTTTTATTACTCTTTTTAATTTCTTTCTTATTTCTACTCTACTTTCAAGAATTTCTAATTTTTTAGTGTATGGAAATATTTTATTTAGTTTCTTCTTGAATATACATATTTACTTGGCTTCTTTTTATTATTTCTATTCAAGAAACAAATTATTTGGTTATATTTACTTTTCAATTTTTTATCTTTTATAGGTTGATATGAATATACTTATAATATCAAATGTTTGTCTTTTCTTAAGAAGAGCAAATTATCCCTTTTCTTGACATGAATTAGCCTTGAGTGTGGTTTTATCATAAATGAGAATTGATTATGAACTTCATCATGTAGATTTTTATATAAGAAAATTTTCAACACTCAAAATCAATTACAATATCTATAATAAAAACTTCTTCTAATTGTGAATTTATTTAAAGAATAGTGCCATTATTTACAAGACACTTGTAGTCAAATGATAGTTTATACAAATCTTAAGGATTTCAATTACTTTATGTTAATATGTATTTTGAAACATTGCTAAGTTTATTGGAGCATGTTTTTGTCAAGATTTGTATTCAATATCACTATTGACTGAAAAACAACAAGGTTTGTCATATTTTCTTTTTAGACATTTTTATCTTGTGCCAAGATGAAGAAATAAGGATCACTCTTTTAAATGATCCATATTGTATGATTTGAAAGAGTGATCCTTATTAAATGTCCATAATAATTTTTAGTTGTTTTACAAGACATTGGATAGTATAATTTAGTCATGCCATTTCAATGAAAGTGTCACGGACATACATATAATTACCTATATGAATAGATAAAAGTATGTAAAAGTAGATAAAAGTAGGTTAATTGTGTAATATCTTCTAGAGAAGCTTCTTAGAAGCTCCATAGACGCTGCTTTGACTTTATAGGAGTCTATAGTTGACTTTTAGGCTAGAAACTTGGTCAACAAGTTAGTCATGTGCCACACATGTTGGAAGCTTAAAGAACAAGCTAACTACGTGGTCCATCCATAGAAAACTTGCCTTGCAAGCAAAGGCATGTGGCCTAGAAAGTCAACATATATTGGAGGTCTTATAGAACATCGCCATGTGGCTTCTAGTTAGATAGTATATATAGAGGCAAGAGTGAAGCCCTCTTCACTCTTGTCAACTCCTTTCTTGCTTCTAGTCTAGTTTCAAGGGTCTCTAGTTTTCTTGTATTTTGGCAATAGCCATTCCAGTTTCTTTCTTAATATACATATTTCTATTTTGTCCTATTTCTTTTTTGAGAAAAGTCTCACTTACTCTTTAGCTTTCATCGAGTTCTTGTCCTTGACAGATTGACAAGAGTACACTTACAATATCAGAGCTTTGTCTTTTCTTGATTAAGAGTGGATTACCCCTTTTTCTTGATAAGACATAAGCGCATTAGAAGTTGCGGATTACCCTCTTTTAAACTGATATTGTTCTTAGTATTTTCTTTGTTATCAATTCCTCTCTTCTATTTGTTTTGAGCGTTATTAGACATCTTCTCTTTTCTAAGTGCTACTATGGCAGAGCTTGTTGAAATGAAGAGTACAATGGCACAGATGCAAGAACAATTGAGGGAGTTAATGCTTGCGATGCATCAACTCAATTTACCACCACAAGGAGCAACAAGAATGGTAGGAAGTGAAGATATAGAGATGATTGGGGCTGCTCCAACATCTGCACCAAACCATGTCCCTTCTCCCAGAATGGAACACCCTTCGAGTGTTAGAGAACCGAGAGTTGCCTTGCCCGAGAAGTTTGATGGTACTAGATCCAAGTTTCGAGGATTCATCAATCAGGTCCAACTAGTGATTGAACTTCAACCCCAGAGCTATCCAACTCCAGGGCCACAAGTTAGATTCATTGGTACACTTCTTTCAGGTTCAGCATTGTCATGGTTTTCATCTTTTCTTGAACGACGAGATCCAATATTGGATAATCTGGAGGCTTTTTTGGCGGAGTTTCGATCCATGTTTGGAGAACATGATGCAATTCGTGTTGCAACCAACAAGATCCGTATTTTGCGACAAGGCAATCGATCAGTAACATTATATGCTTCGCAATTTCGACAACTTGCAACTGATATCAAGTGGGATGATGCCGCACTTGTGAGTCAATTTCTCTACGGATTAGAATATGAGGTAAAGAAATTGATGCTTAATTTACCTGATCCTCAAACATTGAATCAAGCAATTGACTTTGCTGTGAAGTGCGACAATCGACTTTTTGAATTTTGATCCGAGAGTCGCACAAGTAGGCCTCAACGTTACTACAATTCAATGGCAACACCGACGTCTCCTCAACACATACCTTCAGAAGTAGAGGATATGCAAATTGATGCGGTACGTTTCAAACCTCTTACTAAGCAAGAAAAGTCTCGTCGTTGACAAGAAGGATTGTGCTTATATTGTGGAGAACCTAAGCACACTGCTCAACATTGTCCAAAGAAGCGACGTAACTACAAAATGAGGAGTACGGCTGTCAAAGAAGACAGTATGTCGGAAAACGAGTACGTCCAGCTACAATAGGGACCGTGCGGCTGGAATCTTGTACAACTTCTAATGAAGGTCCTATCCTCTCCTCAGAACCATCTCCTTGTTTTATAATAGATGTGCGTTTAGGACCTAATAATTACAAAGCCTCTGCCTTGATAGATTCAGGAGCCTCAGCTTGTTTTTTAGATGAAGAATTTGCTAGATGTCATAGAATATCATTAATACAACAAACTAAACCTGTACACGTAGAAGTCATAGATGGTCGTCCGTTGTCTTCTGGAGATGTAACTCACGAAACACTTCCTGTAGATGTAGTAATAAATGGTCATAGTAGTTGCGTAATTTTTAATATAATTAGATCTCCCTCTAATCCAATAATTTTAGACTTATCATGGTTAGAAAAATATAATCCTCGAATAGATTGGATTTCTCGTAAACTTGATTTTCCTCGGAGCATTAGTAACAGTTCTATTAATCAAGTAAAAAACCATGAGTCTAGTATAGTAAAACCCGCACTTATAGGTCCAAAAGCATTTATACACGCAGCAAAAGAAGGATCAACTTTTGCTATTTATGCTGCACCTATTTCTGAAAGCGTAAAGACTTCAAGTGGCATTCCAAGTCAATATCAGAAGTATCAAGACGTTTTTGAGAAAAATAATGCAGATATTCTTCCTGAGCATCGCCCATACGATTGTTCAATCGATCTCAAGGAAGGAACTCAGCCACCATTTGGACCAATTTACAGTTTATCGCAAGATGAGATGGCTGAACTCAAGACATATATTGACGAGAATTTAGCGAAGAATTTCATACGCCATTCAAAATCTCCAGCAGGAGCTCCAATTTTATTCGTAAAGAAAAAAGATGGATCTTTACGAATGTGTGTTGACTATCGAGGACTCAATAAGATCACAATCAAGAACAGGTATCCATTACCTTTGATATCAGGACTCCTTGACCAGTTAAATCAAGCTAAGATCTATACAAAAATAGATCTAAGAGGAGCATATAATCTAGCACGGATCAAAGAAGGAGATGAATGGAAGACTGCGTTTCGAACCAGGTACGGACACTTTGAATACAATGTCATGCCTTTTGGACTCACGAATGCACCAGCTGCTTTTCAACATCTCATGAATGATGTATTTCGTGAATTCTTAGACAATTTTGTCGTCTGCTACCTAGACGATATCCTGATTTATTCTAAGAATGTTGAAGAACATGAAATACATGTTCGTCAAGTATTACAAAAACTTAGAGATGCAGGATTGTACGCCAAGATAGAAAAGTGTGTATTTCACACTACTCAAGTTGACTTTTTAGGATACATCATTTCAAATGATGGTCTTATGATGGATTCTAAGAAAGTCCAAACAATCATGGATTGGAAGATTCCAAAGACTGTAAGAGATGTCCAATGTTTCTTGAGATTTGCCAATTACTATTGGATCTTCATCAAAGACTTCTCACGAGTTGCAGCTCCACTTACACGCTTGACTAGTAAAGATAAAGTCCAATGGAATCAAGAAGCGGAAGCAGCATTTGAAGCCTTGAAGACATCGTTTGTCTCTGCACCAGTCTTATATCGTGTTGACTTTTCCAAGGTATTTTTTATGGAAACAGACGCATCGGATTTTGCCTTGGGTGCAATTTTATCACAAATGGGAACAGATGACAAACTTCATCCGATAGCTTTTCATTCAAGAAAATTCTCAGCAGCCGAGATCAATTATGAGATCCACGATAAAGAACTTCTTCCAATCGTGGATTCTTTTCAAGAATGGCGTCATTATCTAGAAGGTGCTTCTAGTCCAGTCACTGTGTATACAGATCACAAGAACCTCGAGTATTTCATGTCAGCACGCGTGTTGAATCGTCGTCAAGCTCGTTGGAGTATGTCTTTGTCAAGATTCGATTTCATTATCACTTATTGGCCAGGAAAACAATAAGGTTTGTCCGATGCCCTGTCTAGACGTTCTTATTTTGCACCAAAAGAAGGAGATGCAGCTTTTGAGCAACAAAGAACGGTCCTCTTGAAACCGGAGCAATTTCATCTCTGAGCAGTGAAATCAACACTGACTGTTGATTCAACTTTTCTCAAGCAAATCCAGTCCAGTATGTCCTCAGACCCTCTTGTTCATGATATCGAGAATAATTCTTCCAAGTCTCATGATTCTTCTAAGTTCGAGTTCAAGAATAATCTATTATATTTTGAAGGACGCCTATATGTTCCAGAAGGAAAAGCACGTTTGCGTGTTCTTCAAGCACGTCATGACTTTCCAGCAGCAGGGCACTTTGGATATAATAAGACTCTGGAACTCATATCAAGAGATTTTTGGTGGCCACAAATGTGGAAGTCAGTCAAAGACTTTGTACAATCATGTGATATTTGTTCAAGATCAAAAATTCCTCGACATCGACCTTACGGACTTCTTCAGCCATTACCTATACCAGAACAACCATGGTCTTCTGTTTCTATGGATTTCATCACAGATCTTCCAAACTCAAGATCTTATGATTCTATATTTGTGATAGTAGATCGTTTCACCAAGATGGCACATTTTATGCCATGTACAAAATCTATCACAGGTGAAGAAACAGCTAAGCTTTTCATTGATAATATCTATCGCTATCATGGATTACCTAAAGATATCATATTGGATAGGAGAACTCAATTTGTGTCGAGATTCTGGAGGACTCTTTTCAAGATTTTAAAAGTGGACATAAAGCTATCTTCAGCTTTCCATCCTCAAACTGATGGACAAACAGAGTGCGTAAACCAAGTCTTGGAACAGTATTTAAGGTGTACCATCAACTACCAACAAGATGATTGGACAATCCTTCTGCCATTGGCAGAGTTTGCTTATAATAATACAGTACATTCTTCCACGCAACAAACACCTTTCTTTGCCAATTATGGCTATCATCCACGACTTGATACTTTTGATTTTTCAAAAGTTGATAATCCTGCAGCAGAAGATATGGCAAATCGGTTGTCAGAGTTACATGCAATAATGAAGGCGCAGTTGAAGAAAGCTCAAGAACGGCAAAAGATAAATGCAGATGTATATCGTAAAGAGCAACCACAACTCAACGTGGGTGATAAGGTATGGCTACTTCGTCGCAATATCAAGACCACTCGACCTTGTGACAAATTGGACTATCGTAGGCTTGGCCCCTTTTCTGTTTCTGAACAGATCAACCCAGTTGCATATCGGTTACATCTACCGGAATCAATGAAGATCCATCCTGTATTCCACGTGTCTCTTCTTGAACCATATAAGACAGTGGATATACAAGGAAGAAGACAAATGCCACCGCCTCCTATAGAAGTAGATAATAATGAAGAATTTGAGGTGGAAGAGATATTAGACTCAAGACGGCGCCGAAATAAGCTGGAATATCTTGTTCATTGGCGCGGATATGATATTAGTGAGCGCACATGGGAGCCATCCAGGAATCTAGCAACAACATCAGCTAAAGTCAAAGTTTTTCATCAACGACATCCATCAAAACCAAGATGAAAACCTCTCTTATAAAAGAGACAAGATTGAGGCAAGATAACATTCAATTTCCTATCCTTGTTTGTAACTTCTTTGCATTTGTGATGCTAATTAGATGGAGAGCCAACAACCAGCGGATTCAACTCAAGAACCTTCGTTTGCTGACTTACCGGATGAGACATTGCGATTGTCACAACCTTCAAGACGACGCAACCGAGATGAAGATCCTCAAGAACGACATGTTCTTCCTCGAATAGATGGTGAGATACAACGCATTTGGTATCACGACCTTGGAAGAGATTCTCGATGTTTGGTGATATTATTGGAGATAGGAACGACTTCTGATGGTGTTTTAAATGTATTATTTGAAGGAAGTTATGAAGGCCTCAACAGTGATCAAATAACAGGGTGGTCTTCTCGTCCTGGAATGGGACACTATCGATGGCTAAGAGGACCCATCAACTATCTTCGAAGAGAACAAAGATCAGAGTATGTAGCAAATACAATTTGCCGCATATTAGATTTTCTCAATATATAATCACCGCTCCTCGTGGAACTCGTCCCTAGAAGGGGGGGTAATGTCACGGACATACATATAATTACCTATATGAATAGATAAAAGTATGTAAAAGTAGATAAAAGTAGGTTAATTGTGTAATATCTTCTAGAGAAGCTTCTTAGAAGCTCCATAGACGCTGCTTTGACTTTATAGGAGTCTATAGTTGACTTTTAGGCTAGAAACTTGGTCAACAAGTTAGTCATGTGCCACACATGTTGGAAGCTTAAAGAACAAGCTAACTACGTGGTCCATCCATAGAAAACTTGCCTTGCAAGCAAAGGCATGTGGCCTAGAAAGTCAACATATATTGGAGGTCTTATAGAACATCGCCATGTGGCTTCTAGTTAGATAGTATATATAGAGGCAAGAGTGAAGCCCTCTTCACTCTTGTCAACTCCTTTCTTGCTTCTAGTCTAGTTTCAAGGGTCTCTAGTTTTCTTGTATTTTGGCAATAGCCATTCCAGTTTCTTTCTTAATATACATATTTCTATTTTGTCCTATTTCTTTTTTGAGAAAAGTCTCACTTACTCTTTAGCTTTCATCGAGTTCTTGTCCTTGACAGAAAGAATACTTTGATATCAAGAAGAGATAGATTGTAAACTTAGTTTTTTTTTTAAAAATAGAAGAATGATTTCATACTATGTGTATTCTTGCTTAAGAGTGCACTTGGTACCTAGTTGTGAAAGATAAGTAAAAATATAACAAAAATCTTGTCAAGTCTATTAAAATTTTAAATAAAATTTAAATAATCTTTAATAACCTTAATCAAACTTTAACCAATTCAAAATAAATTTAAAAGAAGTTACAAAAGAATCACAAAGAAGTCATAAATTAATTTATTTTTAAATAAAAAAAATCCTAAAGAAATATAAAAATTAATCTTAAAAAATAAAAATATCTTTAAAGAAATATTAAAATAGAAATTCTAAATAAATCCTAAATAAATCTTAATTTAATCCTAATTTAATAATAATTAAAATGTTATTAAATCTTAATCAAACTTTAGATCAAATTGTAATTGAAATTTCAATAAACTTTAATCAAATCTTAGATAAAATTTTAACTAAATTCTAATTGAAATCCAAATTAAAATCCTAAATTCCAATCAAATCCTAATCAAATCCTAGCAAAATCCTAAATCCTAATTAAATCTTAAATTCTAAATCAATATTAATGAAATCCGAAAATAATTCTAATAAAATCTTGGATCCTAAATTAATTTTAATCAATCTTTAATCAAATTTTAAATCTTAAATAAATTCTTAATAAATTCTACAGTAGATTGAACATTCAATAATTAATGATTGAACCATTGATTTTTACTCAAAATTTACAATCTTTACAACAATTAAGTTAGAAAAAATTACAAAAATTTTGAAAAAGATCCTACATACTAAATAGATGATAATCTCTAAATTCTATTATAATATTAGTAAGTCTCTTTTTTCAATGTTGATGTTGATATTTTCAAACCTTGATCTCTTAATTTAACTATTTTATTGATTTTTAACTTTGCATAATTTTTAGATGTCAATCTAACTATCTTTAATCAAATTATATTTTAATCCAAGTATTAGATTAACAAATATCTTAGAAATCCTCATTATTCCTCTAAATTCTAATTTCAAGATTATAATCCACAAAATTCTTATATGCTTCAATCTAACTATTCAATTCACCTCAATTTTTTTCACACAAGTTTACAACAACCACAACAAAAAATTTCCAAATTTTTATCTACAAATATGCTATGAAACTCACAAAATCCTAAAATTTATAAACTTATTTTTATTTCTTATAATCTAAATCCACCAAATACATCATTAAGTTTGAAAATCTTTTAAAACCTCAATTTTAATCTAAATGACATAAAATAAATTTTTAAAAATCTTTTCTTTAGTTTGCTTTTAAATCAAGTTCTTTGATTTTCCAAAGAACTTTGGAATTGCTATAAATATATACTTTTGTACCTTGAGATCTGATTTCAATCCAAGTTGACAATTAATCCTCTCCAGATATCAATTTTTGATAATTTGAAGTAATTTTTACTTAAATATATTTTATTTTTTTTCTAAATTTATCTATTTGATTTACTTATTTCATTTACTTTCATTTAAAGCATTTATGTTGTTACAAAATAAATAAAAGTTCCTTCTACAAAAAGCAATAGCAAGACTAAATTTTTTATTACCTTCTTATCATTTATCCTTATTTTTCCATCATATCTTTATGCTAGACTTTTCTATAATAACATCCATATTTTTATTTTTTTCCATAGAATTGTGTTATCTTACAACAATGTGCATCAAGCCATAATGGTTTCACGATTATCATGTTGGTATTTGTGAACTTTCAATAAAACCATCAATATTCAAAAATTCCCCTATAAATAAAAGATGGCATGATGCAATAGAGAATGAAATTACTTCCATTTATAAAAGCAACATCTATGTACTTACAACCTCATATCATAGAAATGTATTTATATTCATAAAATAGATTTTTCAAATAAAATTTAAAGTTGATGATAGTTTCATATAAAAGAAGGTTTAATTAGTTGTAAGAAGCTTTGAGCTGTATAAGAACATTGACTAAAAAGTCACATTTTTACTTATCATAAAATGAAGAAGAATCAAACTCCTATTAGTACTAGCAACATAATAAAAATAGAAAGTATATTACATGGATATGAAGAGTACTTTTTTCATAGAGAATCAAAGAAAAAAATGTCAATAATACAATTAAAAGGTTTTAAAGTAAAAGAAAAGAGTACCTTATGTATTGACTATACAAGACATTCTATAGATTATATTAAGCTCAAATGCTTGATACACCAAAATTGACTCTTTTTTTGCAGTAGTAGGATTTCTTCAAACGAGAAAGAGATTACAACTTGTATATTAAGAATCATGTTGAAAAAATTCATATCCTTACCTAATATATTAATGACTTATTATTTATTTGAAATTACTTATAATAGATTATTTAATTCAAGATACAACTCAAATAATAATTTAAAATATTTGAATTTGGTAAAGGGCATATAATCATTGATTTTAAGGCTAAATATGTTAGAGTTTTGTATAGAACCTTCATCATCTAATATAGTTATGCTATTTTAATACTTAACATCTTTGGATTGACATCATGCCAATCAGCCTAAACTCCCATGATGCTTAAATTAAAATTCTTCACAAATATAAATAAAGATCTAATAGATCCCTCCTACTATATGACAATGGTTGGAATATTGATTTACTTTGTCTACACTTGTCTTGACATATCTTATGGAATTGGAATTATAAGTAAATATATGTCTTGACTTCAAAGCTTCAAAGAGCCAAAAAAATCCTCTGCTACATTGCTAGCACAAAAGTTAATGGAATCTTATACCCAAAAAAAAAATCTTCAAATCTTTAGCTATATTGACAAAAATTAGATTAGAAATTTAGAAGGAAAAATATCTACAATAGATTTTGTATTTAGTCTTGATAATGAATCTATCATATAGTTGTCAAAAAATAAGCAATCATAGCTTTGTTCTTATTAGAGATAAAATATATAGACCTATCTACAACTATAAGAAAAGGATTGTGATTAAAAAAACTTATATGGCACCTTATCTTACAAATTTTAAAACTTCTTCTAATTTTTTGTGACAACAAAGCTAGTATGAAGATGGCCACAAATTCAAACATCAATATGAATATAAACCACATTTCTATCTATTACGACTATAATAAAGAAAAAATAGAAAGAGGAGATATCAACCTCAATTTTGACCCCCTTCAATTGAACAAATAACAAACAACTTTACAAAATCTCTTGAGAGAAGGCTTTTTGAAAAATATTACAATATGATAAATATATATAATTACAAAGATGTGGCAATAAAGAAAAAAAAATAAACAATCTATATAAAAATATCATATTCCAAAATCACTAAATTTTCTACTCTTATCTTTCTTTTTTAGTCATTTCTATATCAAATCAATACCCTAACTTCTATCAAAGTTGTAGAGTCAATCATCTAAGTTCCATTTGGCTGAATCTCTATCATTGCCATATCTATTATATTTATCACATCTTCTATCATATTTGCCCTACAATCTTTCCTCCAATACATGTTAAATCAAATACTTTCAATTGATAGTTTGATCTATCCAATCATACCATTATCTACAAACACATTGCTAATACATCATCTTTTGGATTTTAACAATATCTACACTTTAAATAATTTGGAACCAAATAAAATAAAAAAATGATTTTTTCTAGAATTCCATTAAAGAAAGAAACTACAACCTCATGACTAATCAAGCCTAAGAAATCTCCATCATTTCATATGTCATCTATTCTATCACTCAAAAAATTATCTTTCAATTGAAAAATTGTATTGATAAGTTCTTCAAAATCTTTAAATAAGTCACAATAACAATCTCTTACATTAAACAAGACAATAAGTCAAAATCTCTCTCTACAATTCTTCACTTGTTTAAAGTTTTTCCATATTGAAAGCTCTATGTGTTATGTGACATGACAACTCACAATGTTTACATCACAAAACCTACATAATAAGCAATAGAAGACACCTCAAAACCTCTCTTGATATACTAAAAGACTTACAAGCCATCTCATGTGATGAAGAGATATTAGAAAGTTATTTTTTCTAGCCCTTAAATCTTAATTATGGTAATTTACAATCTAAGAATATAATTTGGCACCTTGTAGAAGAGCTATGTACTTAAAGGACTTAGTGCTCTAAATATTACAAGATGAATCTATTTTTCTTGTTATTCCTTTTTATTCTTGTTTTTTATATTATTCAAAGTGATCAACACTTATGCTTTTGCCTTGCTTGACTCTCATTTCAATTTTTTATATGTACTTGTAAAATATTACAATATCTTATCTACATATATTTAGAATTTATGTACAAGTATCAAGTGCTTCATGACAAATGTCCATGTGCCATAATTCTTCTCATTGAACCAACCAATGTGATGGTCCGTATAAGATAATATTATTGTTAAGACAATAAATGCAACAACAAGCAACAAAATTATTTGACAACAACAAATCTTAAAGCAACAATAGTAAAACAATCAACAATTGTTGTACCAACAACAATAGAAAAGAACAATAATACCAAATTATGATGAAGCAAAAATCTTGATAGGAATTATTCTCAACAACAATATCAATAATGGGTAGGACTAAGTTTTGTGACCATTCTTCATCCATGCTCTAATATCATGTTACAAAACAACATTCATCCAATTTTGCAAATACAAATGTCCCGTAAGAGAGAAAGGCAACACTCTGTCAAGCTTTGTTTATGTGATGGACAAATCTAAGCTTGTAGACAATCCTCACATTACTATTGAACACTTTCTACAGCTAAAGATTAAGTTTTAGCTTAACAAAAATTATATGAAAACACTCAAAGGATGAAATTTTCACCTTAAGCTTGAGTTTGTGTCACAACTTGCATACCGTGAAGGATCAAACATTCTTCTAGACCTTGAGTCTGTGCATGATGTGAAAGAATGCTCACAAGCCCTGTGTTAAGGGAAGGCAGGGTCGAGCATTGAAGTTTTATTGGTTTAGGCGGAGAATTGGACCCTCATGCGTGCTCAGCGGCCGGAAAGGATGTTTTATCCGTGGTTGTGAGAATTCATTCTGCTAGGACTCTCATTGTTTTTGTAAGTCGAGATTAGGCGTGCTTAAAAATTTGAAAAGAGTTCCCAAGCCCTTCAGGCCGGATATCTGCTGGACTTTGGTTGCAAGGTAGTCGGGGTGAGACAGCAGCAAAAGTAGGGTGACAGAAAAGCAAGAGTCTTAATTTATTTGCGATAGTTTTTTCTTACAGTCATGTTGAGATTCATCGATTATTAACTATGTCTTTGCAGTCGTAGCATAATGCTATGAAATAGGTGAATCGTATTCTATTATTGTATTATTTTATTGTATTATTTTAGACAAGATGGAGTTACACCTCCAACCCAAGCGCTCACAGGCGGGGTCAAGGATGAAAGTTGACCCATACACAGTAAATGGATGAAAACATACATCCATCGTCAGTGTCAAAGGATGTCCCCAGGTAAACCGTTATTTCAATCCTTAAACCCTAATTTCAGTGCCCGAGGCTGCGACGCCGAACTCTGATAATTTTTAAAGATTTGCTGCGAAATTCGAGGCTTGACTGTGATTTAAATGCCGACACCAACGGGGCTATCCGCAAGGGGTTGTTCTCAGCCTTTGGCGTCATGTAAGCGGCGCAGGAGCTTCCCGACAATTCGTTGTAACATTCTCCTAATCTGTCCTGTGAACATTATATTGTGGCGGGCTGATCATGAGTGTCCACAGGACTTTCACACATCATCTGAGTTGTCAGATCTTCGAGGTGTTTATGTTTTGAAGTGTTTGAACGATCAGCGCCTGCTTCTTAGCTGGAGATGAACGTTTGTAGTAGGTTTGTGAAGAGTGTTGAAAGAACTAAATATTTGGAAATTGTATGTCAAGTTCACTTCGCAGCGAATATTTGAGCTTCCTCTTACGCCTTTTATTGTGTTCAATGTAGAGTCGGGGTTGAGCTGCTGAGCGCGATTGAGATGTGTGACAGAAATAACAGTCGTAAGTTTCTTCTGCGGGACAATTCATGCATGCCATCGGATCAGTAGCGTCGCGTTCTCCTTTGTTCGGGTTCTGAGAACGAAATAGCCCCGGGTATGCTGGGAATTTCTCCATCAATGGCGCTTCGCTTCGAGGTCCCTCTCATCTACCACCTTACGTTCTTGTGTTTGTTTTCATATATTTATGTGAATTGCAGAAAGTTAGAGCACCACATTTTTATTTCTTGATCGTTCTCTGACCTGTGCATCGAGCACTTGAGGTGTTGGCGCGACTAGTAATATAAAATCAATCTCTGTTTAAATTCTGGCTCTATGTGATGGCAGGTGCTTGCTCGTCACAACAGAGCCCGTGCATCGCGTCTTACCCTGCCGCATTATGAGGCTCTTACCCCACTATTTATGCCTGTCGGTACACAAGGTCTTTCTCTAGACCTCTACACTTCTGTTCAGGATTTGTAAAGCAGGAAGGTGCTGTTGCAACTGTTCGCTACAGTACGTTCTCTTCATTTTACAGGGATGTCATTTCTGTCAACCCCTTGCCAGCATGATTTTTGTGATTCTGATTTCACATACGCTGCCAGGGTTTTTAAATCCTCGAGGCAGCCCAAGTATGAAGTGTGTTATGGGGCAAATTTGTGTCATGACTTCATTCTTAAAGTTTGTTCCTGGCATAGGGGCTGATTGAGTCGCAAAGTTTTCGTGGCCGTCAATTGATGTTTCCAAGCTCTTAACTACAATAGCGCTAATTTTGTCTCCAGGCACCATAAAAGGGCTTACAAATGATCAGTTGGAGGATTTGGACTGTCAGATTATTCTTGGAAATACGTACCACCTGGCATTGCGCCCCGGAGCCGACTTGCTAGATACAATTGGAGGGCTTCACAAATTCATGAACTGGCCTCGTGCTCTTCTGACTGACTCTGGCGGCTTTCAAATGGTATTTTCTTGTAGTGTCTATTGTTTTGTGTATTTCTTGTTAGCACTCACAATTCAAACATATTCTCTTACTGTAATGACGATGACCTCTTACTTTGCACATTTGGGTGTTCTTTCGGAAGTTTACACTCACCTTTTGACAGTGATTTGCTTTCATTTCTCATGCTCGTGAAGTGATTCTTGTTTAGGTATCACTTCTTCACTTAGCAGACATAACAGAAGAAGGAGTTACTTTTCAGGTATATTCGACTCATCCTTTCTGCATCACCAGAGTACGAAATGAAAAACTGTGTATGAGATATTCTGCGTTTGGAAGTAGGTTGCTTTCAGGATTTAAGCCTACTCTGCAGAACAGATTTAGATTCTCTTCTACATTGACCTTTTCAAATTGCAGCTTTCAGTTTTATTGGTACAACCTTAGGAATATCTAGCGTATCCCTCAATCTGCTTGAGGAACGAGTATCGTAGATTGTGCGAAGTGACCTCTATCATTGGATTATGTGTTATATGTAACGCTTTATTCGCAGTCTCCAGTTGATGGGAAACCCATGTTGTTGACACCAGAAGATTCCATTCAGATACAGGTATTTTTTTCTTCTTTACAGTAATATTTACTGTACTGCGAAATTATGGCACTTTTTCAAAAGATTGATGTGCTCGACTCCTGTCATCTTTACACACACACACAAAATGAATGAGTATGTGGTCTTTAATGGTTGTAACTTGTAAGCTTTTCGTGGAGCGATAGGTGGTTAGTGGTCCCAAAAACATCCCAGGCTCTGTCATCTTGCCATAAATTTGTGATGTCTTCGTCAAAATCTTGCAATGGATGGGACCTAGTGGTGCAGTGCATTACGTTATGAATTTTAAACAGTATTGTCCAGCCAATGTATATGTGTTTTGGATACAGTGTTGTTATTCTAAACAGGCAAAAGAGTACTACCGTGCATGTCTTAAAGATTCAGATATTTGAATATTCTACCTGCAGAACAAAATAGGTGCAGACATCATTATGGCTTTGGATGATGTGGTGAAAACTACGACTACAGGCCCTCGTGTAGAGGAGGCTATGTATCGAACCCTGCGATGGATTGATCGCTGTATTGCAGGTCTATTCCGTATTATTTTACCTCTGAATTGACACGCAATTTTCTTTTCAAAACTTTTTACTATCATCTTTATTCAAGGTAGATGAATAGCTGTAGATTTACACAGTGATGGGTCATATACCGATTGCGGAATGATGCTTGGTATACAATATCATTGATTGTATGGAATCACCATATCTAGTATGTTTGTATATCCAATATTTTTATGATTCATTTAATTGTTGACCCTTACTATAGTTTAACTCGACATATAAAGCTGTATCAATGTTCTCGTAATTCTGACTAAGTTGTCGTGGTTTAATATTTTTTGTGCATTAACAGCGCACTCAAGACCACATGAACAGAACCTTTTTGGGATAGTACAGGGTGGCTTAGATCCACAGCTTAGGTGAGTCCTTTCTTTAGTAGATGGCGCCATGGACATGAAACTATGCTGTGTCGAGTAAATCTGTATCCACTCTGGAGCTGATGCCTTGTTGTGTATGCAGAGATATATGTTTGGAAGGTTTGGTGGCACGCAACTTACCTGGGTACGTGAACCACTTTTGGAAGTTGGTTGATGTGAAATAGATTACATGTCACATGCCTAATTTCCTCAGAAATTCCTTAGTAGGAGATGCCAGTTTAGGATGATTTCTTGTAAATTTCTTTCCTCTAGCTCTTTCAAATCCTTACGTTCATGCTCAGGTTGAAAGTAGTATACCCTTACTTGCACAGGTACGCAATTGGAGGGTTAGCTGGCGGGGAGGGGAAGGATGCGTTTTGGAGAGTTGTTGCACAATGTACAGCAGGACTTCCGGAAGATAAGCCTCGTTATGTAATGGTAAATCCATCAATTAACTTCCACAACCTCCTTTTTGAAAACTTGAATGGGAAGATTCGAAGACCTCGGTCCATAAAACTTGAATTTAGTCAAACTGGGGGAGTCATCAGTGAGATTGTTTTATAAGGTGAATAACGCGATTCAATCATATTCATAACTGATTCGTCAGTTTGCATAGAAAGCATGCGCTTCAAATTTCTTTCTTGCCATGAAGTTTACAATCTGCTTGGTATGCTATATTGTTTTAGTGGTTTTAGCATATATCAATATTATCTAAATTTGTGTATGGTACTAATCTACTTTAGCACAACTGAGAAAGCTTTGCTAAAATCTTCATCCTTCAAATTTATGACTGTGTGAAGGGTATAGGATTTCCTCTGGACATTGTGGTCTGTACTGCTCTTGGAGCCGACATGTATGACTGTGTGTATCCTACTCGTACAGCTCGCTTTGGCTCCGCACTTGTATCTGAGGTAGGCCAACCGCCACTTAAAATTAATCCTTTCAAATTTGGCCAGTTTGAATGGTTTTGCTTCCTCTTTCGAGCTGGTCCGGTTTCGATTAAACACTTGCATAGTTTCCTTCCTTATCAATTTCTTTCATGTGCAGTTAGTGTTGTCCTACTGTGTAATGCGAAGAGTAGTGCCTTACGTTGATTCTTTGGATACAGGGCGTTCTGAGATTGACACACGCAGCTATGGCCACGGATTATCGACCTCTTGATTCATCCTGCACCTGTATGGTATGGTTTTATTCATTCTGCTACTCTTAGCGGTCTCGTGTGGGAATGACGAGTTTTATTCTTTGACACTCTTTCGAGATGTCCATCCATCCTTATACAAACAATACTAAAGGATCTGGGTCGCAAGGCTTCCTCTTCATCACTTGGTGCCACAAGTTGCTTATTATATATCTATACATAAATAAGAGTAGGTTATAACTTCGATGATGGACTGTGCGTGACTGTTGCATCGTCGTTGCTGGCGTAGGTTTGTAAGCGGTACACAAGAGCGTATTTGCACACACTTGTGACAAAAGAAGCAATGGGTTCTCAACTGGTTTCTTACCACAATATTTCCCACATGATGCAGGTTTGTGTAAAGTTATGAACAAATGCTGATATAAATTGTTTTACCGATTTATACTTCCTTTGTCCAAATGAATGCTAATTTAGTATATATGCTCATCAGCCGTTCTATTTTGATGAACCTGGCATTTCTCTGTGGTTGAATGGGAGAATTTTACTTAATCATATTAGCCGTCTTTGTATGCAATATCATGTCATATCGTAGTCCTCTTTCAAAACCCTGTAAAGTAGATGATTTGTTCACACCGATAAGTTTTCTCCCTCTAGGGTTTCTGCACCTCAGGCTATATTGCTTATCTGTTAATCCCAAACCCGAACTTGAATTGGATGTTGCAGTTGAGTCGTAATCTACACAGTTCAATCTTAGAAGGACGCTTTCCAGAGTGAGTTTTCGAAGAATCTTAACCTCATAAAGTTAATTTTTTCATAGTTTTTAATACTACTTTTTGATTGTTGAGAATGGATCAATCCAGCAAGTCCATGATAGTTCAATCTCTTTTGTGTTCTTTTTGTAATGCATTGTTGTTTGATGATTGCTGTAACGCTACATAATTGAGTGCTCCTTCCAATGAGATCCACTTCGGTGTTAGGAATTTTACCCTACTCTCTTAAGGAGAATTATTGCAGGTTGCATCAGTGACGAGCAACTTCTGGATTCCTGACGGATGTTATGTGTCTCCTCATTAGTATTCATGGCGGGAGCTAGATTGTTGCCGTTGATTGCAGATATATACTTTGAAGTACCAGTAGAATTATTCCTTCCTAAATTGAAGGTTCTAATCTGTCTCTTACGTGCATTCAGTGCGCTGTTGTTTTATCCGACCTTTATTTTGTTTGATTTTTACTGTTTAATGATAATTTTGTGTGGGATGGTATTACAGATTTGTTCAATCATTCTTGCAAAAACAGGTCAGGAAATCTTTAGTATTCTTACTTATAGCAGTCTGCATTTCATTGGAGAACGAAACTAATCCAGTATTATAACACATAGCAAACTTCAGTTCTGCATTGTAGTTTGAAGAATCCGTTGACTTGATTAGAATGTATTGTGTGGGCATGTATGGAAGTCATATACCCAACCTTATGTTGTGGCAAGAGTTTGCAAGCGAGTATTTTACCAGCGGTTGTTTTTACCAGTATTTCATTCTTTGTTTGTGACTACATGTTGGCTCGATTTTAACGTCAAATATTCTAAACATGTACAGAGGTCACCTTTAAGATTTTCACTTATTTAGCTTGTGCTTCTCTGGAACTCTCATAGTGATCAACAATTGGTTCTGACAGTTGTCAATCGTTGTGCAGTTTCCAAAAGGTGATGTTCCAGACTGGGTATGTAATGCTATGGATGTGGCCGGCATCGATATTTCTATGTGTCGTATACCCCAATCTGCATAGACAGGAAACTTGCAAATTTGGTATACAATCTGAAGGATGAAGCTGGACCTCTTTCAATAATCAGAGGTGCAAAGCGCATGCAGGTCTCGTTATCATTTCTTCATCATGCTAAAGCCAACATTGACCTGCATTTGAGAACACAGATTTGGATAAGGGTGTATGCAAAACTTAGTCCCTTTGCTTGGCCGAAAGGCGCATGTTTGTTGTGAGCACGGGCAATGCAAGGGCAGTTAGTACAAAACTTTAAAGCGGTGAGCGACATATTCATTACTAAGTAATTCGATTTTTCAGGTAGAACTGGATGTGCACCATGATCAGGACTTTGCTTCCTGCTTTGTTCTCAATTTTTTGGTGGTAGAAAACCCATTCAGGTAATTCAGGATTCATGGCAGGTCTTGCTCCTTGCTCCATCATTTCTGGTAAGACACATTTATTTGTCGATAGTTTGTGTATCCCAAAACTTTCTGTGATAAGTTCCAAGTATTTCATATTGTCCAAGTGAAATTCTATGGATTGTTGGCATCGGAATGTGTCTTGTATGTGCTAACGGTTTTCCAACCAAGATCTGTTGTTATGCTGGAAGCACGTTTATGGAAACAGCAGCATTGTTTTTTCAAATGTTTGTAATTGGCCTTTTTGTCCGTGCTTATTTTGCATGTATAAGATTGTCCATGCAAGTGAAGGAAATTTGATAACGATGATGTGATTTGCAATGCAATCAATTCATATCCATTGTTGCAACTTTTGCATCAACAGACTAAAAATTCTATCTAAGATTCATTTTAATGTACATATCAATTCATTTCTCACTTTTTGAATTGATAATTGATCTGTAATTATTAGCTATAAAACATTTATGGTCACATTCATAAGGTTAATGTTCTCAAGTTCTTATTACAAATATAATGCAAATATATGATTTTTGTGTATATTATGTTAAATTATTAATTAATGATTGGATTGTTCAAATAGAGTTAGAACATCAACTTTTGATTATAATATAAATGTTTTTATTCAAATCATTTCTTAATTCTGATATTGATACTTCGGTCACATTTGCAAAACCTTCAAGACAACATAAGATAGATAAAGATACTTAAGAATGATATGTTCTTTTTTAAATCAATGGTGAAATATTACATGTTTAATGTCATCATTACAGAAGAGACTTTTGATGTTTGGTGATATTATTTTGAAGTAGAAACAATCCTTAATGATATTCAAAACATTTTATTTGAAAGAACTTTTAAAGATCTTAATAATAATCAAATATAAAGGTGATCTTCTTGCTTTCATATAAGACACCATTGGTGGATGAGAAGACCTATTACCTACCTTAAAGATCAAAGTATATGGCAAATATAATTTTTTGTATCTTAAACTATTTGAATATGTAATTATTGTTTTTTGTAAAACTGCCACAGTCATATATAATTATCAAAATAAGAAATATTAGATAGAAAATAAATATGAATAGATTTGAGAATATCTTAAAAAAAAACTTCTTAAAAACTTCATAGATGCAAATTTGTTCATGCTTATTTTGCATGTAGAAGATTTTCCATGTGAGTGAAAGAAATTTGATAAAAATGATGTGATTTGCAATGCAATCAATTCATATCCATTGTTGCAACTTTTGCATCAACACACTAAAAATTCTATCTAAGATTCATTTTAACTTCACAAGTGTGTATAGTCTTAATGATTTGTCTAATAACTCAACAAAAAATAGTTTTTAATTTGAATGAGTTGATTTTTGATTTTATATCTCTTTAGGACTACAAACACAAAGAAAATATAAATATAAATAAAATATAAAATATACTCATCAATGAACATGTTTTGCTTTAAAACAAAGAATTCCTTAACTCTTTATTTCAATTTTGATGGATATTGTCAATAAAAAGCATCAATCATCTTTGATGCATTTGCAAGATTTTTAATTGGCACCCATGTGCATTCACTAATATTATATCTATGTTAGTGTATAAGATATTCTAATCTATTTTTGTGCTATCTTAAGTCTAATATTCTTTCAACCTTGAACTCTTGATTATTATCCACTTTTATTAGAGCAGGTGACATTTGTATTCTTTTCAATATATCTTCTATCCTATATGGCTGAAATAAAGATACATACAATATGGAATGGATCTTCATATACTCCAATAGGTATAATCAATAAGCAATTAAATTGATTTATTTACAAATAAGAAATGATCTAAGTTTATGGCAATTTAACTTATTATAAGAATGACCAATCTCGATATTACAACAAAATAACTTAGGTTGTTCATTACAATAGGCATATAGGTTGATTTTTTATTATTCTTGAAATTACTTTAATTGTATCTTTATTGTTTTATATAGTTTTAATATTTACTTTTAAAAAGTCAAAAGTATCAATTTATAGATGATAATCATAATTTGTATAAAAAAATGTTAATTTAATAGAAGAATATATTATATTATATTAGATAAACTCTATCAATGAAAAAAAATTATTCAATCATTTTAATAGTAATTGATAATACATCTTAAATACTATTCTAAAACTTAATCCATTTGTTTTATTTATCCATCAATTTAAAGATCCAATGTCAAATATAGTTTTATATCTACCTTTAATATCTTAAAAGTGATACAAATTGAATCCCTCTATTGAATTTAATATCCTTTGATAATCTATAATATCAAAAAATATTATTAATGAAAATCTTAATTATTTCTATACTTGTGATAGTTTTTTTTTACATTGTACAAAATATGCTATCTTAATAAAAAAAAATTTACTAGGACAAATATAGAATTATAAGAACTTAAAATTAGAAGATTCATTATAAAATCTATAAAAATAAAAGATTATGGTTGTTTTGATATAATGGCTAAAGAAGTCTATAAGGTTATTAATAAGGAGTTTTTAATCTTAGACAAACATCACATAATTTTATAAATTTTTTAACTAAATTTTATATTTGAGGCCACAAAAAATATTTGGATATTAATTCTTAGGTCTTACTATATTTAAAATATCTTAGAGTGAGAAGGTCATGACAAGCTTAAAGAGCATGTAATTGTATTTCATCTTCTGAAACATGTAAGCATTCTTCAAAATAGAGTAGATTGTTCTTGAATTCAAACATAGGAGTATCATGAGATTTAATTAGATTATTTTTAATATCATAAACAAGAAGATTTGAAGACATATTTCATTAAACTTGCTTAAGAAAGGTTGAATCAATATTCAACATTGATTTTACTATTCAAAGATGAAATTACTCTAGCTTCAAAAGAATTATTTGTTTTTGATAAAATAAAATAGAATCTCTTTTTTTAATAAAAGATAAGATTACTTAAAAATAAAGTCTGACAAATCTTATTTTTTATATATTTATTTTATTGATAAGTGATTTTAAATTCAAATCTTGATAAAGACATGTTCCAATAAACTTCATGATAATTTAATACATATGCTGATATTCTTAAATAAAAAGCTATTAGATGAAGCTTGTCATTTGCTTCCATTTATTATAAAAATTCATTCAAAGCAAAGTTTGACATTTTTTTTTTTATTAAAAAGGCCTTAAAAAAGTTAATACAATATAAGATTGGTGCAAAAATAAAAATTTCCTTTAAAGCTTCAAATGATGCATTTGCTTTTTTATTCCACTCAAGTTTGTCTTTATAAGTCAAATATGTAAGTAAAGCTACAACTTTTAAAATATCCTTGATAAATATTCAATATTAATTAAAAAATATAAAAATATTAGACATAATAAATTGATTCTTTTTTGGATATTTTATAATATCATTATTTGAAATAATTTATTTTAAAAATTCAATTTAATTTGTGTAAATACATAATTTTCCATCTTAGTATATAGTCTTGCATCTCTAAGTTTTTGTAACATATAAAAAATATAAAGTTCATCTTTTTTTACATTTTTAGAATAAATTAAAATCTAGTTTAGATAAAAAATTAAAAAAATATTTAAGATTTTTTTTTCAAATTTATTTATAAAATATTAAAAAGAAATTGGTAAATTTTTTAATCTTAAAGATATGACATAATATTCAAAATATCCATATTTAGTTCAAAATATAATTTTTTATTTATTTTCTTTTTTAATGCATATTAAAATATTTATTCTTTATAAATTTATTTTTCTATAGATCTTTGTTTGATTTAATTAATTAAGAAGTTTTTATATCAAAGATCGATGGTACTTATTTTATATGATTACTTGGTTGAATCCTCAATAATCTATACACATCCGCAATGATCTATCACATTTATTTTTACAAATAAGATAGAGGCTTCCATTAGAAATTTGAAATGGCATATAAGTTTGAAATGATGTATAAAGTTCTTAATTAAGTTATTTTCAATGTATTCCTTAAGTGAAATCAATGTATTCTTTAATAACATATATATTAGTTCAAATAGTGGTTGAGCTTCTTTTCGAAGATTAATTGAGCAATTATAAGAACAATATATTTTTTTAAATAAAAAATTATATTATTCTTTTAAAAAATATCTTAATAATTTTGATATTTGCTTAAAATGCCACTTAAAGTCTTTTGACTATTAAAAATGGATGTGGCATTAATACTAAAAGATGAAAGCTCTTGTACTTATTAATAAAGATTTGGTTGTATTAGACTTATGACCTTTTATTTAAATAAAAAAAAAATGAATTATACTATGAATTAAAAAAATCAAGGTTACAAAAAATCCAATTTACTTGGAGATTGTATTTTTTTTATTATAATACATCTAAAATAATTAGATTAAAAAAATATCTAATAACATTAAATATTAATAAATTATTGTAACCATTAATTATTACATCTAAAGAAATAGTTTTAAAGATAATATCTTTAGAAGATAGTAAATAACCATCTATAAATTTTACATGCATAGACTTAATTCTATTGACTAAAAATATTTTCTAATTTTTTTATAAAGTCTTTGATTATAAAAAAACATTGAGGCTCTTAAATCTAATAAAACAAAGACTTTGTAATTTTTTTATCCTAAAAAAATATCTATTATAAAGCAAGGTGAAGGATTTAAAGAAATAATATAATATTTAGTAGGTGTTGTATAAGATTCTAGCTGCTTTATCTCTATTGTAGTTGGAGAATCTCATTTTTTGATATATTATCTTCTTTGGCAACCATGCTCTTTATTTTGTGATTGCCTTATTTTTTAGGAAAATATTAATTAATATTTTTAGATTCTCTACAATATAAGTATAAATCTTTTTGACAAAGTTGAGTCTTTTCCAGCTTACTAAGAGATTTAAAATATTCAATATCAATTTGTATAGATTTTAGTCTTAATTAAGAAGTTTTTTAAAATATAAGAGTTATTATTGTGACTTGATTTATTTCTCTCCAAGTAAATTTTTGTTTATTGCATCTTTCAAAAAATAATTGTTACATGTAATGGCTTGACAAATAAATCATGTTAATGAATATGCTTTTGGTAGTGTCAATAATAATATTTTGACATTATCTTTTAATTAAAATTGATTGATGAAGGCTTTATCATTTCAATTCAAATTACAATAAGATTTTAGAATCTTATGCCAAGATACAAAAATATATATATATATAATTTAAATTAATTCTTTTGAATTTATCATTTTAAATAATGACCTTATAATAGATCCTAAGATAGTAAAAATTGCTATAGATTAAAAATATTTAAGAATAATAAGAGATATTTAATATTTTTTTGAAATATTTTAATTACTATCAAATTTTTATCAAAAATGTTTCTTAAGTTTCAATTCTACTTATATGTTTGACTTGTAAGACAAACTTGAGTGGAATAAAGAAGCTAAAGCAACATTTGAAGCTTTAAAGTCAACTTTTGTTGCAACCTTCATCTTATATTTTGTTGTTTTTTTAAGATGTTTTTATGGAAACAAATGCATTGGACTTTGTTTAGATATAGTATTGTAGCAAATGGGAATAAATGAAAAACTTCATTTCATAGCTTTTCATTCAAAAAATATTTTAGTAACTAAGATTTAGAAATGATGTCCACAATAAAGAGCTTCTTACAATTATACATTTATTTCAAAATTAGCTTCATTATTTCAAAGGTTCTTTTAGTATAGTGATTGTTTATTCAAATTATAAAATCTTCAAATATTTAATATAAGCATGCATTTTGAATTTTTGTCTAGTTTGTCAAAGCATGTTATTATCTAAATTTGTATTAAATATCACTTTTAGATTAAAAAAAATAACAAGTTTTGTCAATTTTTTTTAAAATATTTTTATCTTGTATCAAAAGAAGGAAATATAGCTTTTAATTAATAAAAAAACATTATTTTTAAAGTTAAAGAAATTTCATTTTTAAGCAATAAAATCAATAATGATTATTCATTTAAATTTTTTTTATTAAGTTTGATCAAATATGTCTTCAAATCCTTATATGCATAATATTAAGAATATTTCTTCTAAATTTTATGATATTTCTAAATTTGAATTTATAGAAAATCTTCTCTATTTTAAATGACACTTGTATTTTTTTAAATGAAACAAAACTATATACTCTTTAAGTTCTTAACAAAATTTCAATCATAAGATATTTTAGATATAACAAGACATTAGAATTAATTTCAAGAGATTTTTAGTAGTTTAAAATGTAGAAAGTAATTAAAGACTTTGTAAAATTATGTAATATTTATTATTTTCAAAATTTAAATATTATTAATTTTATAATTTTTTTCAACTATTACATTTACCAAAATAACTATATTCATTCATTTTTCTATAGATTTTAATATGGAATTTCTAATCTTAAGTTCTTATGATTTTATAATTATGATAGTATATTATTTCATCAAAATGGTATATTTTGTACCATGCACAAAACTATCACAAATGAAGAAAAAATTAGACTTTTTTTTGACAATATTTATTACTATCATGTATTGTCAAGAAATATTGTATTAGATAAATGGACTTAATTTATAACTCAATTTTAAAAAAATCTTTTTAAGATATTGAATGTAGATATAAAACTATTTTTAGTCTTTTATTTTTAAATAGATGGACAAAAAAATTATAAAATTATGTATTAGATCAATATTTGAGATATATTATCATCTACTATTAAGATGATTAGACAATTCTTTTGCCATTAAAAAAGTTTTCTATAATAAAAAAATACATTCTTTTACTTAACAATCATTTTTATATATTAATTATAATTATCATCTATAATTTTATACTTTTGTCTTCTCAAAAGTTAATAATCTTATAGCAAAGATTTAGCAAATTGTTTATTAGAGCTACATACATCAATAAAGAAATTAATATAATAAAACTCAAAAACAAAAAAAGATTAATTCAAATGCATATTATAAAGAACAATATCAATTTAATATTAGCAAGAAAATATGGTTACTAAGTTATTATATCAAAACTATTAAATATTGTCATAAGTTGGATTAACATAGATTTAGACTATTTTTTATTTGTTAATAGATTAGTCTAATTATATATTAATTATACATATAAGAATACATAAAGATCTATCTTGCATTACGTATACCTCTTCTTAAATCAAATAAAAAAATAGACATATTTGGAAGAAGATAAATGCCACTTTTTTTATATATATATAGAAGTGGATAAGAATTAAGAATTTGTGATAAATGAGGTCTTAAATTCAAGACATTGTTTTGACCTATTAAAATATTTGATACATAAATATTAATATAATATTAGTAAATATACATGAAAGCTATCTAAAAATCTTAAAAATATAGTAAAGAAGTTTGATACTTTTTATTACCAACATCTATCAAAATTAAAATGAAGAATTGAAATATTATTTGTTATGAAGCAAAATAAATTTAATGAAGATTATATTCTATCTTTTATCCTTATTTGTGATTTTTTTTGTATTTGTGGTATTAAAAAGATGAAAAATCAACAAGTAGATTTAACTCAAGACCTATTTTTTGTATTATTATTAAAAAAATCATTGAAATTGTCACATCTTTTAAAATTATGTAATATAGATCAAATCTTCAAAATTTTCATATTCTTCTTTAAATAGATCAAAAGATACAACTCGTTTGATATTACAATCTTGGAAGAGACTTTCAATGTTTGGTAATATTATTGGAGGTAGGAACCACTTTTAATTGTGTTGAATTTATTTTATTGGAATGAAAGTATAAAGATCTCAATAATGATCATATAACAAGGTGGTCTTCTAGGCTTGATATAAAATATTATTAACTACTTATAAAGAGAATAGAAATCAAAGTATGTCGAATTACAAATGACTATATTTTAGACTTCTTCAACATGAGATTATTGATGTTTGTAGAATTTGTGCTTAAAAAGGGATAATGTCATGGATATACATATTAACATTAGTAATTATTAAAATAAGAAGAATTATATAAAAATAAATAGAATATATAAATTTGATATTATCTTGTGAAGTAGCTTTATAGATACAAATTTGAGTTTCTAAGTATTTGTAGGTAATTAGTAGGTTAAAAACTTAATCAATAAGTTGGCCACGTGTTGCACAATTTGACCACTTTTTTTACAAGTTAGCCATTTGTAATACAAATTGGCAAAATGGCACATCTATTAGAAACTTGTATTGCAAATAAGATATGTATCTTGCAAGTTGGATAAGTATTAAATGACTTATATAATGTCGCCACATAGCTCTTTACTTAGATAATGTATGTCAAAGCAAGAGTGAGATTCTATTATGTTATAATAATTTTATAACTGAAGTTCTTATTTGAATAATACAATAAGGAAATAATACTTTGATCAAGTAAAAAATTTAAACAAAAATTGATTGAATTTTTTTTCAGATGATTGTAAATGAATCTGAATTGTAACAGTCTAACTTCTGTAGTATTCAAAGAAGCCATATCTATTTTTTCAATCTAAATTGAAGTTGAGCTTTTGAAAGTAAATTATATTATTATTATACAGAATCAACTGTGTAGATTACATACACACACACACATATCTATATATATATATATATGTGTGTGTGTGTGTGTGTGTGTGCATTATCCTAATTATATATTAAAAATAAAATTTGCAATTATATGTCAAAAAAATGAATATGCTTATTTTTTTGCTTATTATATTTATTAGAATACTGCAATAAATTAATTTCTACATAAAGTTAATAAAATTATAACCCTAAAATTATCTATATGTAGTTATGTTTATAATATGCTCTAGACATGTATACAAATATATGCACATAAACATGGTATTAGCTCTTACATGTTTATAAACCTTGCTCACCTTATCATTTTTTTCCTTTTTCACATCTATTAGTGGACAGAATTTGATTGTAGTGTATGAGCTCTCCATGCACTTATTCACTTGCCAAGGAATATTCCCAACACCACAGAAGAATAGATAGATAAGAAGTTTAAAAGTAAAAAAAGAACAATTAACAAAACACAAAAGGAGGGGAATGTATAAAGAAGAGAAACAGAAAGAAGAGACTTAAACTATGAAGTGAAAGGAGAGGAAACCATTAATATATATATATATATATATATATATTGAAAAAAATCTCTTCCTTTGTGTTTTTCTTTCCCTTTTGTACGTCCCCCCACCTTTCACTAGATTCTACTTTTTGCTGCTTCTTTGTCACGAGTGTCCTACAAAGATGCTTAGAATTGAATTAGTATGTGTGGGAGTGCCACAGAATGACAACCCTACTCACATTTTCCCTGCTTGGCGGTTGAACCTAAAAATAAAACAAATTGAGAAGAGGGAGGTACTAGCCACATTTATCTCATGCATCCCCCCCCCATTTGGTGCCTTGAAAAAGGAGTCAAGGAAGGAGTACACACAGAGAGTGAGAGAGAGATTGCATCACTGCAGCTGAAGTCTGTCCGTGCCTCAAGTCTGCCAGCTTGTACTTGGAATCCAGAGCTGATGCTGTTGATGCTGTATGGGACTGAAACCAAGGCACCCTTCTTCAAATCAGCCATCATGCTGCCTCCCTCCCTTGTCAGAAGACCCCCACCCCCCTCGAAGTTCAATGAGGGAAGGAATATATTCCCCATCCACCTTGAACTGGGTTGGAAGACTTGAGGGGGGGGGCATTCACAAGTAAAATGTGCTGAATCTTAAAGAAACGGAACCTTAACAGTTAGACAAAAAGACAGACAAGAGGATAGATGGAACGATGGATGAATAAATAGATGGATGGATAACTGGATGGAGGAAGGGTCCCTGCCTGGCTACCTGCCTGCATGCCTGCCACACCCTCCTGGCAAGCCGTTTGACAAGGACTCCTAACCCCACACCGGGAGGATCTTCTTTGGAGGAACTTCCC
Source organism: Physcomitrium patens (assembly GCF_059467195.1). Lineage (NCBI taxonomy): Eukaryota > Viridiplantae > Streptophyta > Bryopsida > Funariales > Funariaceae > Physcomitrium > Physcomitrium patens. Next base: position 5,508,188 of record NC_143411.1, read on the forward strand.
GAAGTGGCGTGAGGGCAGTTTCCTAACATTCACTGTAGATTTGCAATCTGGGTAAAAATTGTCATCGGTGGACTAGGGTGAAGATGGACAGTTAAACCGTTCAGTTGTAATGAGGTATACAGTCTAGATCTCTGCTGACAAGTGAATAATCCACAGTGCTGATTGACGGTCGTGCGTGATTTCACATGATTTCATCACTTTTTTTCACCTTTTTTTTTTTTTTTGTCTTACCTTAAACATCCGATTAAATACCAATTGTTTGGTATTTGTGATAACTTGCCACTACCAAAGTATTTGTATGAGTTATTAACGCGCTCTACACAATAATGTCGGATGGGGACGTTCATCCAGACGACACCCCCGTCGCAACACGGGGGCGGGGGGGGGGGCGAGGGTGCCGCGGGATGAAGGGGGTGTGCCTAGTGTATAGCCTCCTCCCTGGCAAGTAGGTACCATGTGAGGAGGGCGGAGAATTAGGGGTTCACAGAATGTATAGGATATTGTAGCAGACTGACTGAGCCCGACTTGTATCCCCGCGCCTCCCGCCCTTCTCTGTCCAAGCTCCGTGCGACAATTCCCCTTTCCTACCCTTCTCCGCTGTCATGGATGGTACAGGAGCCACAAACTTGGCCCCAAACCTGCGGTTCGATGCCGCTCCGCCCTTTTCCACTCCAAGCCAGAACCAGGTCTGACATGTCAGCAGTGCAGGAAATTGGGTGGGTTGGTTGGTTAGTAGGTTGGTACGTGGGTCACCACGCGTGTGCTTACATGGCGCCTAGTTACCCGGGAATGTGGTGAGGTGGAATCATGAAGAACGACGGGAAGGGGGTAAAATTTGGGGGAACGGGCAGGTTTAGGTGAAGGAAGAAGACAGAGTTCAGGGAATGCATGGACAAGAGGTTTTTCATTGACGATATCTATCAAAACCAAGATGAAAAATAGTAAATTTTTGCTATAAAAGAAACAAGATCCAAGGAAGATAACATTCTATTTTCTACTCTTATTTGGTACTTTTGTGCATTTGTGACGCTAAGGAGATAGAAAACCAACAACCAACAGATTCAAATTAAGAGCTATTATTTGTTGCCTTATTGGATGAAATATTGTGATTATTACAACCTTCAAGATGACCTAATTAAGATAGAGATCCTCAAAAACAACACATCTTTTTTCAAATAGATGGTGAGATATAATGTGTTTGATATCATGACCTTGGAAGAGATTTGCAATATTTGATGATTTTATTGAAAGTTAAAACGACTCTTGACAGTGTTCTAAATGTTTTATTTGAAAGAAGATATAAAGGCCCCAACAACGATCAAATAATAGGGTGGTTTTTCTACCTTGATATGAGACATTATTGATAGTTGAGAGCACCTATCTACCATCTTCAAAGAGAACAAAGATCAGAGTATGTAGAAAATATAAGTCATTGCATCTTGATTTTTCTCAACATATGATGACCGCTCTTTGTGGAACTCGTCTCTAGAAGAAGAAATAATATCACAGGCATACATATTTATTATAATATTTATTTATATGATTAAAAAGAAGTAGGTAAAAATAGATTTATTTCATAATATTTTTTAGAAAAACATCTTAGAAGCTTGATAGAAGCTTCTTAGACACTACTTTGACTTTATATGTATTTATAGTTGATTGATAGGTTAGAAAATTAGTCAACAAGTTAACTACATGATAATAGCTTGTGGAATAAGTTAACTATGTGGCACACATATAAAAAAAACTTGCCTTGCAAGTTAAAATGTGACTTACAAAGTCAATATGTTTTGGATTCTCTATAGGATACTACCACATAGCTCCTCATTAAGAGTATATATGGAGGCAAGAGTGAAATCTTCTTCACTCTTGTCAATGCCTTTCTAGTCTTTAGTTTTATTTCAAGACTTTCTAATCTTGATATCTTCGGGAATAGCCATTTTAATTGAATATTATACCATCTCTCTAATGATTTTCTAGTCTTTTTAAGTGTTACAAAAATGTATTTAGATTTTATTTCTTTGAGATTTATGTCCTTCACAATATTCTTTGCAAACATTAAATATGAACTAGTAAACTTTGTCTTTGATTATTTTAAATCTCATATATCATAATATATTGATTAGTTCTATTTTTACATTCCAACTTGAGATATTATGATTTCTTAATCCACATTACAAACGCATCCTATACCTTCTCCAAGTTAATTAGGAATTTTACTTGAACTTGCAATCAAGATCAAGCGCAATAGCAATCACAGTATTGGTTAATAAAATGGATCTTAGATAGCCTTAGCAAACACTTCTCTATACTTTCTATTCCAAAAAAATAAGAGATTGGCTTGACAATATAAAGGCCAATGCTTTCCACTAAAAATGATTAGTAGTTTTTGGAACTTATTGTAATGTTATGCATATTGGCACAAAAATAATTTCTTATTCTAATTATTCACTACAAAAATTTGGTAGCCAACTCACCATATAATCTTGCTGATCTTTTGCAAGACATCTTTAGAGGGTCATATTACTTGAAAATTAATTTATACTCATCATTGATTCAAGTAATATATACCAAAATTATTCATGCAATTCTAATAGTATCCAAGTATTCTTCCTACAAACGTTAGTTTAGATGCAAAGAAGACAACAAGTAATCAATATAAGAAATAAGGGATGAGAATAAGGATAATGAAGGAGGAAACAAAGGAAGGGGGAGATTTAGGCACAGAATAGGGAAGGAAGGAAGGAAGAGAACAATGACATGAGATTATGAATAAGGAATGGGAATGTAGATGGAGATAGTAGGGATTTGAATTGAGGAGAAATATGGAAATAACATTGAGAACAAGGGATGGAAAAAAAAAATAAGCAAAATCAATCATGAGATGGCAAAGAGAATGTGGCTTTAACATTTTTTTTTTTTTTTTTTAATCTTTTTTCTCTCTCTTTATATATATATAATAATATTACTTGTTGATTATTAGAACTTTGTGTATATTTCAACATACACAAACTTCTACTCACATAAATACTTATAATATGTAAAAATTTGTGTATATTTCAACATACACAAACTTCTACTCACATTCCTTGTTAATAACAAATGTTTTCTCACACTTATTACTAAAGTAGTTTTCATAACACAAGCATAATGTAAGTCCATAACTGTATGCCAGGATTATAAGCTGTTGAAATAAACTTTACTAAACAAACAAACGAACAAAAGATAGTAGAAAAAAGTGAACATAAGGACAAAAGTCTCGGAACTGTAACCGATTTTTTGAAATCTGGTTTGGGTTTAGGATCTTGACCTCCAAGAAAAAGAAAAAAAAAAAAGAAAAAAGAAAGAAGAAGCAATTTTACCCACAATACCACAAGGCTTGGGATCTAATCTTTTTTCATCCCACACCAAAACAATGGATCCAACAGAAAAGCCACTTGCAATGCAAATCCACACCACCATGATGTGGACTAGTCTTTGTTAGCCAAGACGCGCCTCGTTTGCGGCACCCTGCAGTGGATCCAAAAATAACAATGCAAATTAGGGGAATAATCAATCAGAATGGGTTCCCACAAGAAAACAATGGGTGGGTGCGGTTTTGAACAGTGGAACAGGTTGGTTGACAAATCCCAAGTCTTCGTGGTGGTGACGGTGGATTGACGTCCTCTCGTTTGCTGCTGCTGCTGCTGCTGCAGGGGCAACCATGGATGGAGAGTGGTGCTAAATCCAGACTCACGCCACTTTGTTGCGAACCTTCCAGGCCCAGACAAACAGCTTCTTCTTCCTTCTGCAGGGTAGTGGTCTCGTGCAAGCTCGTGCTTTCGTGGCTTTCTTTGCCTTGGAATTAACGTGAAACATCGAAGGAATGAGGAGTCATTATCTGCTTCGTTGCGGTACAGGTTCCAATAAAAGGATACTGTGAGGCGGGCTCTTAAAAGCATGATGATTTCGTGGAATATTTTTGTGCTTTCCAGCACCTCGGCCGTCAGCTACATTCCACATCAAGAGGAAAAAGGAAAAGAAACACAGAAAAGTAATGCCACACTGCGTGGTGATTCAAGTGGGAGAGAGAGAGAGAGGGAGTCCGAGATGGTCATTAACGAACAGCACAGTTTGCACCGCTTTGCACATGGCTGACTCACATTCCATCGTTTGTGGGGATCATTTCGTCGTTGGAGATTTCTTAGCAGGGGAGAGACTGAGAAGATTCCGCAGAGCATCTTCGTTACACGAGGAATCGGTTTCTTCAGGCGGTGTTTTGGGTCGTTAAAGCGACTTCGTGCACACATTCAACCCACTTGGATATAAAATTGAATGCGGTGGATTAGGAACTTATGAAATTTTATGTGGTCCAGCTGTTTTGATTGGACTTGAGATGCAAGTTTTGAGAGATCGTCTTTAATTCTCACGATCTTTTTTTTTACTTGTGCGAAGGAGACGTAGCAACTCCACACTAACCGTCGTTTGAAGTGCCTTGAACCACTGTGCTATCTTCTAAGGTTGCTGCAGAAGCGTTCGTTAAAGTTTTTAGAAGTTATTTTTATTTTTTCAAATGATGCTCCACACTAATTGAAGCAGCGTAGTAATGGTTTTCTATTCCCACGAGTGGAAAATGCTCAACTCAGCGACAGAAGACATGCAAGTCACGGCTCACAAATTGCGTTGGAAATGTTATATTTATTTATTTGAGTTTTATTAAAATGACGTCAGGTTCTAATAATTAAGCCAGAAGCATCAAGACAGGATCGGGAAAATTACGCAGGGGTAATACGCAAACAGTCCCTCACTGCGAGGAATTTCTAACCGTGGGACTCCTAACTAATTATACGTCCATCGGTCGGAAGCATCAACTTTCGGCCGGAAGGGGAAAAGTCTGAGTTTTACGGTCGCTGCCTAAAAAAGCGCACAAAAGCCTGCGAAACATTGGAGACAGCGACGGGATCTTCCGTTCAATCTTTAGGCCCCTGCGCTCCTCCACGTATATTAGAACCCCTCCGAGATAGCGTTCGGAGGAACAAACAATCTGGACCCTTCTTTGGCTATCCCCTTTTCGGCTACTTTAACTTCAAACTTTCCCTGGGAGTTTTGCCATTTGTCTCTGTGAAGAGAGTCTGGGTTTCGGAAGGTTTTTCGAAGTGATCGATTGAGGAGTCGGGAAGATCGTATCTGGTGTTGTTGCTTGTAGGAGAGTAGTTTGTTTGAGATGGCGAGTAATGGCAGCTTCGGTGACTACACGGCCACGAACTTGGACCGGGAAGAGTACTGGCCCTCCCAAAAGCTGAGAATTTCTATCACGGGAGCTGGTGGGTTTATTGCCTCGCACATCGCGCGTCGATTGAAGAGCGAGGGGCACTACATAATCGCCTCCGACTGGAAGAAGAATGAGCACATGAGTGAGGATATGTTCTGCGACGAGTTTCACCTCGTGGATCTGCGTGTCATGGACAATTGCATGAAGGTCACTAAGGGCGCTCATCATGTGTTCAACTTGGCTGCCGACATGGGTGGTATGGGCTTCATCCAGTCTAACCACGCCGTCATTATGTACAACAACACCATGATCAGTTTCAACATGCTCGAAGCCGCTCGCATCAACGGTGTTACCCGGTGCGCGCTCTCGCAGTGCTTTCTTTGCCATTACCAGTTCGATTTTCACTTCGTCTCTGCCATTAGTGGGAATTTTGTTTCTTTTATTCCTAATTGCGTTTGAAAGGAAGGGTTTCTTACCAGAGCAATTTGTTGTTCTGATGTGTGTAGGGTCGATTTATGTCTTTTTTGATATCACAAGTATGGAGTGGTAGCCTGAGTGGGTTTAGTGGATGTTTCAGGTTTTTCTATGCCTCAAGCGCGTGCATTTACCCTGAATTCAAGCAACTCGAAACTGATGTGAGCAGTTTGAAGGAGTCTGATGCGTGGCCCGCTCTGGTATAGTTTCTCTACCCTTAGTGGGAAGAACTTGTGGTCTATGATTGAAAGTCTACTCCTTTGGTGACCTTGAGGGATTCGCGTTGTTCGGGAAATTCGAGTGAGAGAAATAGTGATCGGCGACGCTCTCTGTGGGTTTGCAGTCTTGTTATTTAGGTGGCATTTCCGTAGCAGTCGCCACGCAGTTCTCTGTGGTGACCAGTGTCCGCGAACATCCATTGCTTTACATAATTTTTTTGGATTGGGCATTGATAAGTTACTTTTCTGGCAGCCCCAAGATGCTTACGGTCTTGAAAAGTTGGCCACCGAGGAGTTGTGCAAACATTACACGAAGGACTTTGGCATGGAGTGCCGCATTGGTCGCTTTCACAACATTTATGGCCCATACGGAACCTGGAAGGGTAAGTACAGGAGAGATTCGCCCATCATTATTCACTTTTTTAATCTCTTTAAACTTATCTCAAATCGAAGTATCATTAATGTAGTCAGATGTACTTGTGTTTTGCCTTGATTCTTTCTCGAGGGTTCTGAGTAACCATTGTTGAGCTTGCCTGTACAGGTGGGCGTGAGAAGGCACCCGCCGCCTTCTGCAGAAAGGCCTTGACAGCCACCGAGCATTTCGAGATGTGGGGCGATGGCAAGCAAACTCGCTCCTTCACCTTCATCGACGAGTGTGTAGAGGGCGTCTTGCGCTTGACGAAGTCCGACTTCCAAGAGCCTGTAAATATCGGTAGCGATGAGATGGTGAGCATGAACGAGATGGCCGAGATTGTGCTCAGCTTCGACAACAAGCAGCTCCCGATCAAGCACATTCCCGGACCCGAGGGAGTGCGGGGACGAAACTCTGATAACACTCTGATCAAGGAGAAGCTCGGCTGGGCTCCATCCATGCGACTCAGGGACGGACTCGCCATCACCTACAAGTGGATCAAGGAGCAGATTGAGAAGGAGAAGGAGTCCGGTGCAGACCTTGCATCCAAGTATGGATCTTCCAAGGTGGTCGGTACCCAAGCTCCAGTGCAGCTGGGCTCTTTGAGAGCTGCTGATGGCAAGGAGTAAACCAACTCAACTCAATTCCACAGGCTGGTTTAAAACAATCTGCATGATGTGACTGTGATTGTTGGGTTTTTTCTCCGTGTGAATTAGTTGTGTCGGTCGGTTGAGGTCGACTGTGAGACTCCACAGAATGAGGTCGCTTTGACTGTCTGAGTGTTTGCCGCAAGATGCCACCGGGTTTGACTATCCCTTGTTCAATTTTCCCCCTCACTCCCCCGCTCCCCTTGTGGTTTATAACCGAGCTGGAAGACCAGTGAAGCTTGGCTCCAGCCTAGATCAGTTAGAGTGTTTCAATGCAAGACATTCTTTCAATAATAAACAAAAAGAATAAAAGAACCTGATTGCAGGCGTCCATGTGACACTCACCTTTGATTAAACTCGTCAGTGGGTCAAGTTTTTTTCTTCTCATTTTGACAATGGTTCTGCGAAATTCTACCGAAGCTGGTGAAAATTCTGTTCATATTAGTATACCAGAAGTTCTTGTTAAAACCCCTAGTATCTTTGTTCGGTCAAATTTGAGTACTTCTAGCTATACGGACTTGGGTTGATGTTTTTACATGAGGGGTCAAAACTTGTAAGTAAGTAAATTGTAAAATTGAATCACATGCCCAGTTGCAAATAATTGCTTGTACATAACAGTAGATTAAAAATAATTTCCTGCAAATGACTAGAATGAAAATTCCATTATTTGTGTTAAATGTAAAATGAATAATTACGAAATGGAAAAAAAGGTGTATCCACAACGTTTGTAAAAACCAATGTATCATTTTAGTCTATAATGAAATCGACTAATCTATGATTGACACTCATCCATTGTCTAAAACTATCCTCTACAGTCTAGTCCTGGTCACAATTGTCATTGCAAGACACTTCATTGTACTTTCCTTTATTCCTGGAAAAGTCTCAAATTGAAACCTGGTACGTCCATCTCTTATCACACTGGATATGATAAACTGCTGTTACGTATTTGAGAATGTGTCTCCACAGTAAAGAATATTAAAGACTAGAAACAGATGAGTTTCAATTCCAATGTACTGTATGGTTTTTTTTTTTTATTATTTTAAATTTGAATGTTTTGGTGTGTGTGTGTGTGTATGTGTATATATATGTATATATATATATATAATTAAAATAAAGATAAAAATAAACAATTGCAGAACCCATTGGTTCTTAAGCTATACATAGATAATTTTGGATATTTATTTGATCAACTTGTTTATTTTTATTGAAGGTCTTTTACTTATTGAAATTTATTGAAGGTCTTTTACTTATATATATATATATATATATATATATATAGATATATATCTGTTTTTACAAAATTGCAGGTAATCTTAGAATGTTCATAATATTATATATATACATATATATATATTTTCATATACCATCAATAATATACTAAATAGAAATACATACTAATATTATGTAAAAACATAGAATTGATAGGTGAGATGTGTGTACAAAAAATATGCAATAAAAACATAGTAAGTGGCTTTACACAACACAAATGGTAGGATCCACTCCTTGATTCCATCATCACCATTAATGTACACCTTATCAACTTGTTTAATCATATTTTGTGGCAAAATATTATTAGGTGGCTTCTTACAAAGTTCTGAAGTTTTAATGTTATAAAATTCTAATTATGTTCTTGAGAATAACTTTTATATTGTTAAGCAGAGAATATATCATTTGATTTTTTTTTTGTTATAAATGAAAGTTTTGTTGGAAGAAAACAACCAAATCTAGTATTAAAAGAGTAATTTTTTTGAATTAAAGAGGACGATAGGCCATTTAGTGTTAAAAGAAAAGTAGGCATATGATATTGTTTTGATCAAAACAAGTTCTCTAACTACTACCAAAAAATTATAACTTTTCAATCTATGCAAAACCAATTTTAGAATTTTAATAAGATTAGAATGCATTTCAAATTGTAATTTATTTACTGTAAGCTTTTAGAAAAATCTAGCTAAAATTCTAAGTAGGATAATATTTTAGAAGCTACCAAATAAGTTCACTATAACAAGTATTGTTTTAATAAAACAACTTAAAGTGATATTTAGAGAAGATAACAACAATCTAACTAATGTAGATGTTGGATTTTGCATTGGTCTAGATTCTAAAAGATGGTAGAAACTATTTTTTTAGATTAATAAATCTTATAATAATAATAATAATAATAATAAATCTTAATAAACTATAACTACTTAGTTATTAAATGTAGATACTACCACAAATATAAGTGCAACATATAGATTCAACAGCTTTAAGTCTTCAAGCGAATAATTTAGATGAATTTACAATAATTTAAATAGGCTAATAAATAGAATTTTATAATAGTTAGCTACATATTGTACATAATAAGTTATAAGTTATAAATTATTGGCTTGCTTGATATCTTCTTTGATTGGGATCTTATGCATTTATTATTATTGGTTACATTATTGACTATTTTATATTAACTTTGAATAAGAAATTTTAAGAATGAGATTAAATAAATGGCTAGTGAGATCCTTGTATATGCACCAAATATGTGGTGCACAAGTTGGAAACTTGTTCTATGAATTAGATACATGTCTTGCAAGTTGGACATGTGACATATTGCCTATAAAGTATTGTCATATAACTCTTTAGTTAGATAGTATATACAAAAACAAGAGTAAGACCTATTTCACTCTAATCAATTAGTTTTATTGATTAGAGTGAAATAGGTCTTAAAACTAATCACTATAAGCAATTAGTTTTAAGAGTCTTTACTCTTCTTATCTTTGGCAACAACTATTCTAATTTCTTCTTATATATATATATATATATATATATATATATATATAATTTTTTTCTTTGATGTATATGCTACTTTTTTATATAATAAAAAAACATATACATATATTGTTTTTTGTAATACTTATCCTTGAAAGATATTTTGAACATAAGATGTTTTAAATCTATAAATAGTAGATAGAAGTCTATTGTAATGGCCTTCATAATATAAAATATTATTAAAATATCTATATTGAACTTGATTCTATTCTAAAAAATAGACAATTACTTCTTTAGTAACCTTGATATAAGATAATAAGCCAAAAGAAGTCATTACTAATAAAAAATTAATAGAAAGAATGCTTGGATTTTCTTCAATAGTTGGTTAGTTTCTTCCTTTGTTGCAATTAATGTAAGCTATATAAGTGGCATTGATACCTTTAAATCTACCTTTTTAATTTGATCAATTTCAAGCACTCATACTTTATTTGAATACCAAATATGGGAGAATTAGACATAATTAAATAAAACATATTCATTATTTTTTGCTCCAAAAAAATAAAACATTGTATACCATGTATACATAGTTGGCACAATTTGCTTTAAAGTTTGGCAAACTTTTTATTCATAGTCAATTGGTAAAGTTTATTTCTATCTAAGTTTTACCAATAATTATTGAAGTTGTCTATTCCACACATTATTTTGAACCATCATAGAATAATAATACTATTGAGAGTATTGAAAGTAATAGAATGATGTAACAAAGTTATTTAGAAATATGATGCCACAAATATGATTGACTTTATGGTAGTGGCTTCTAAGTCTAAAAAAACTACTACTATGGCTACAAGTAGCTTAATGAAGACATAAAAAAAATACTAGTAGTATGTTGTAATAATAATAGGAAAGGTCATATAAAAAATAAATTTTATTACTTAGAGATGAAGAAAAAAGATAAAATGTTGATAATTCCAATAAGAAAGATTAAAAAAAAAATCAAACATATAAGAATATATGGCTAAAAAGAAGCATCTATAATGATTAAATTTTAGAAAATTTAGCTATAATGAATAATATTACTTTCAATTCCAAATAAAGAAGCCATCTCTCTTAAGGAAAAAAAGTCTTTAAAAGCGAAGATGATTGTTCTTTAAGAAAAATTTAAGATTATGATATATTTAACTAAATTACTATATTTAGAGTCTAAATTTAATTTATATTATATTTTAGTTATTAAATTAGTATTTTAATTTTATATATTTATATTTATGATAAATATAAATAATTAATAAAAATAGTTATTATTTATATAAAAATGTGAGCCAATAATAGGACATTGGTAAATTTGATTGTGGATGAACAAGTAAATTGTATGCAAGCGAAGTCAAATTAGCCAAATTTGTTTTTTAATTTGAATGAGGTTGTTATAAATTATACTTCAATTTTGAGTTTAGCAGGTAGAAGTATAATTTTTAAAGATGCCACACATATATCAACTTATTAGATATTGTAAACATATATTTTTTTTACATTAAAATTAATTTCATTCACTTTCAAAATGATGAAAGTTTAAAAGATAAGATAGATTTATCTTCTTTTAATGTAGACCAAACAATGGCCAAACCATTTGTGGATAAAAATTTGGAAGTAATGGCTAAATTGCAAGTAGAACTTGATATGAAAGCAAATACAATTTTTGATGATAGCACATTCTTGACGTTTGAGCTTTTTATATCATTGGCCACCAAAGCCACTTATTTATTAAATATGGCTATTAGATCTATATAGAGATGTTGTCATATTATATTTATACACAATATATAAAAACTAGATAATAACTATGAAATAAATTAATATTTAGTTTGTATTTTTTAATTAAATAAAATATTTTAAAAAATAATTAGATATTATAAATAACTAATTAATTTAATCATAGATTAGAATAAAGATTAATAATAATATATTTAGAATATAAAAAAATATGGTTGTGTAATTCTTATTAGTAAGAAATGTCATAGTTGTTAAAAAAAATAAGTTTATAGATGAAAGTTTATATGATTTAGGATAACTAAATATTAGAGTATTTATTTAATTTGAAATTTGATGCATATATTTTTAATAGGTTTAAAGATAGGTGTAAATTTTTTTGTAGAAAAATAATTTTTAGTTTTTAAGAAATTGAGATTTAAAAAATAAAATAAAGTTATTAGATTATGAGTTTATAGAAAGAAGAATTGAGGCTTAGGAAATTAAACAACAATTTAGGGCTTATAGAGAGAGATGGATGATAAGATACTTGGATGGTATCTAAGGGGTTCTAGGTTCAAATTCCATGGTAGCATATAAAGAAAAGAAAAGAAAAGAAAAGAAAAATATATATATATATTTTTTTCAAAAACATTTAATTTATTTATAGAAGATATCTAGAGAATTGACTCTATAATATTTGCATTAGAGAATTATGTCGGATGACAAAGGCATTTATTGCCTATGGACAAAAGCAAGGAATATCTTTTAGTAGTAGCATGATATGTAATTTTTCTTATTTGATAGATAGGACATCTAAAAATGACTTCATTAATGATTAAAACAAGATAAAAGAGGCAATTAGATTTTTAGCTAAGAAAAAAAAATCTCAAGTCTCATGGTTATCCGACACAATCAGATCTAATGTCCATTATTCAAATATCATCATTAATTCAAAAAGTGAATAAGATTATTCATGATGAAGTATTAGAAGAATTATTCCAAAGCATAAAAAATTTGAAGGTAGAAATAACAAAATTGAAAAGATCTTAAAAGCCTAGTGTATCAGATGTTTCAAAAGGATCTAAAAGATATGTGAAAAGATATATATAATATAATAATTTAGGCCATAAGTATGGTAAATGTGATAATTATAAAGCAAAAATTATAAATGGTATTATTTATTTTAGAGAAGGAAAGATAAGACTTTTAAGCTCTGATGAGTCTTTAAGAAACAAATTTGGAAAAGAAAGTATAAAGAAATTGATAGAAGAATAAGTCAATAAGAGTAGTAATATATCTGAAAGAGAAACATGGTCTCATGCCATTAAAGTAGGGCAAAGAAAAGTGAAATTTTTTGATTCATCAAAAATTGATGCCAAAAAGAGAGGAGCTAAGGCTATTAAAAAAATAATTAGATAGAAAAATCTAATTGATGCCATGAATATTAAAGCTTTCTTAAGTAAAGATCAATAAGTTGCTAATTCATGTGGTATTGTGGTTTAAAAAAAACAAAGTAGAGCTTATAAATAAGAAGATTCTACTAAACTTCTCAACAAGAAGAGAGTATTAAAAAAGAAAAAAGAGAATGAGAAAGATTCATTAAAGAAGGCAAAGGTAAAAATTCGATCTATAAATTTTAATTTGATATCAAAATGTCTACTAGTATAAAGATTATTTTGGAAGAAAAAATTTTGGATGCCAAAATTGAATTTACCTTCAGAGAAGCTCTTGATATAAAAAAGAGAGATTTTCATGAATTTATTATTGATATAATAAAAAGAAAGAAGTAAATGACAACCAAGGCTATTATGATTAAGGTATTAGATACTTAGATGAGTTAAAATGAAAAAGAAGTGATATGACATGTATTTGCCTAATTTGCAATATTAAGAGCGGAGAGGGAAGAAAACTTGAAAGACAAGACTTTGATCAATAATAATATTCTTATGAAAGTACATCAAGCACAAGAAGTTTTAGTTGTAATTTATATCAAGTATGATGATCATGAAAAATGAGTGATCTATTAAATTTTTTATTGAACTAGAGGAATTACAGAGACACAAATGAAACTTTGTGATTTAAATAATTGAGTATTTGCTTTGGTTGATCAAAGGTTGAAAATTAACATCATGTTGCAGAAGATATATGAAAAAGATAAGTGGCCAATTGACATGAACCATGAATAGATAATTATAGTAGCAAATAATCAACAAAAAAATCTTTTTTAAGCTTGCCTAATAGTAAAGTTGATGATTAAAGATATAGAGGTAGAGCAAAATTTTTTTATGGAAAATTTAGCTATATATTTAGTAATATTGGATTAATCTTATATCATTGCTATAAGAATAAAAATTGAAGTTTTAGATGATGGTAGTTATTATAGTAAGATTTATAGTTGTGATAGAAAGAAGGTAGTACAATTTTGTATAATTAAGCCTATTCATAAGAAGCATTGAGACCAATTCTAGAAAGTTCTTTTAGTATCCAAAAATAGATTTTTAGATTTTTAGAGAGTATTTTTTTTTTAATTTTTTAAATGACATAAGAATGAAAATAAAATTATGCCAATTCCAATATAAATATTTTGAATAATAGGTTTTTGGATTTGAATGATAGTGATTTTATGAATTTAAAAAAAATTAAGATTTAAATTTAATAGATAAAAGAAGGATGAAGAAATAAATAAATAAAAAAAACTTCAAAAAATATGGATTTACTTTCAAATGTAAAAGCTATATATAGAATAATAAAAAAAGTAGGTTTAAAAGATAATTTGATATTGGTCTCGGAAAGCATAGTGGTGTTGTATTATGTGTATTTTTGCTTGAAAATGCTTTGGGCATCTATTTGTGGAAGATAAGTAGAAATCCAATAATAATTCTATCAAGTCTAATAGAGCTTTAAATATACTTTAAGCAATCCTTAATAATCCTAATCAAACTTTAATGAATCCAAAATAAATTTAAAAGAAGTTATAAAAGAAACACAAAGAAATTTTATATATATATATATATATATCTATATATATTTAAAATAACAAAGAAATTTTAAAGAAATATAAAAATAAATCTTTGAAGAAATATGAATAATCTTAAAAAAACATAAAAAATTGAAACTTTTTTTTAAAAAAAATCTTTTAAAATATTAAAAAAATTCTAAATAAATCTTAAATAAATCCTAATAAAACCTTGATTTAGTCCTAATTGAAATCTTAATAAATCTTAATCAAATCTTAGATCAAATTTTATTTAAAATTCTAATTAAAATTATAATAAACTTCAATCAAATCTTAGATCAAATTCTAATGAAATCCTAAACTTTAGACCAACTTTAATAAAATTTTAGTGAAATCCTAATAAAATTCTAAATTTTTTTTTATCAAATCTTAGTCAAATTTTTATCAAATCTTAGTCAAATTTTTATCAAATCTTAGTCAAATTTTTATCAAACCTAGAAAAATCCTAAATTCTAATTAAATCCTAAATATTCTCTAATCAAACCTTAGATCTTAAATCAATTCTAATAAATCTTCAATCAAATCTTAAATCTTAAACAAATTCTTAAAAAATCCTATAGCAGATTAAAAATTCAATAACTAATGATTGAACTATTAATTTTGAATGAAAATTTGTATACCTTGCAACAACTAAATCAAAAACAAGTAGAAAAAATTTGAAGAAGATCACATATACCAAATAGATAATAATCCAAAAACTTCGCTTGGGAGTTAGTTGGCCTCCTTTTCCAATCTTGATGTTGATATTCTTAAGCTATGATCTCTTACTTTCACCATTCAATTCATTCTAAACTTTTTATTTTTCTTGAAAATCAAGCTAGCTTTCTTAAAGAAAAATTGTATTTTATCCAATTAATGGATTGACAAATATCTTAGAAATCCTCACCAGTCTTTAAAATCCTAATTTTTGAGACCATAACCCTCAAAAACCTTCATACGCTTCAATCTAACTAATTGATTGACTTCAAATTTTTCACAGATTTATAATAAATACAACAAAAAATTACCTAATTTTTACTTATAATCATACTACAAAAATCACAAAATCTTGAAATTTATAAACTTGTTTTTATTTCTCAAAATCCAAACCCACCAAGTATATTATTAAATTTGAAAATCTTTGAAAATCTCAATATTTACCCAAATGGCATGAAATTAATTCTTTAAAATATTTCCTTAAATTTTATCTCAAATTCTATTCTCTAATTTATAAAAGAATCCTACAGTCATTATAGGTGCATGGTTTTGTACCTTGGGATATGATTTTGACGCAAGTTAATAATTGGTCCTCTTTATATATCAATTTTTGGTAATTTGAAATATATTTTTTATTTTAATTTATTATTAATAGTTTTTAAACATACTTATATCAACTTCTTATTTCATTTACTTTGATTTGGATTTTTTATGCTTCAACAAAAAAAAATTCTGTTCTACAAAAAGTAGTATTAAGATTAAAATTTATATTACTTTTTTATTATTTATCTATCATAAATATACATAGGTATTCTAATAAATACCTATATGATTAGATAGAAGTAGGTAAAAATAGATAAAATTAGGTTGATTGATACATTACAAACTTGGTCAACAAGTTAACTATGTATTGGTAGCTTGAAAAATAAGCTAATTATATGGTGCACATTTAGAAAACTTGCCTTTCAAGTTAAGATACATGTCTTCCAAAATCAATACGTTTTAGAAGTCCTATAGGACATTGCCACATAGTTCCTAGTTAAGATTATATATGGAGATAAGAGTGAAGCTTTCTTCATTTTTGTCAATATCTTTCTAATCCTTAGTCTGATTTCAAGACTTTTTAAATTTCTTATTTTTGGCAATAGCCATTATAGTTTAATATTATATCATCTTTGAATGACTTTCTAGTTCTCTTTAGTAACACAAGAGCGTAGTAAGGATTTTCTTTCTGTGAGATTTATATTCTTGATAATTTGACAAAATTACTAACTTATTATTTTTTTCTAATTTTAGAAGTAAATGGATTACTCCTTTTCTATTGTTGTATTTTAAAGATTATAGATCATCCATCTTTAAATAAAAAATATTATTTTTTAATACTAATATTTTTCTTGAAGAGAATAGATTATCCTTGTAGAAATTTTTATTTATTATTAGAAGTTGTAAATTATCTTCTTTTAATTTAAATTTTAAATTTATTTAAGTTATTTATAAAAAGGAAAGATTATGGATGCTACACTCAGAAGAGCTGAGAATAGATTTACAAGTATTACAGATCTTCATGATCTTATCAATATTATAAGAATAAAAATTTCATATATTTCCAACATGAATTATAGAGATATTATGCCTACACTTATGGAAGAAGTTCAGAGTCTACAACAAAAAATTGTGTAGTTGAAGGAAGCAAGTAGATTGACCTCACAACCAAATCGAGAGAATTTTTCTTCTATAAGTATGATGCGAACAAGAATTAGTGTGCTTGAGAAGTTTGATGGAATAAGATCAAAATTTCAAGGATTTCTTCAACAAGTCAAGCTCTATCTAAGGTTGCATCGCTTCTAATTCCTCGATGGATTTACTCAAGTTGGATTCATAGGTGCACTTCTATCAAGAAGTCATTTCTCTTGATTTGCATCTTTAATAGAAAAAGATTCATGACTCTTTTATGATTTGAATTCATTCTTAAAAGTGTATACGCTCACATTTGGAAAAGTGATAAAAAAAGAGTAGCAAAGACCAAGCTCTTATCTTTATGGTAAATATCATAGTGTCATGTGGCATGATTTATAATTTGAGAATATATAGGATATTTAGCCATAGAGAGTTTAACTTTGGCTTCTATATGATGTTTTAGCTTCCAAAAATCCCTTTATTTGCACAAAAGTTCAAAATATAATAAAACCTTTCAAAATTTTTTCTTCCTACAAAAGATATTTTTATCCTAAAGTTAAAAAATTCATATCTCTTGATCAAGGCCAAAACCAATGCAAATTGATATGGTAAATTTCAAATCCTTCATAGAGTAGGAAAACTATCAAGGATATGAATCTTGAAGAAAGGAAATCCTCAATACACTCTTGTGCCACTGAAAAGAAGTAAAAAGTCATTCAAAGATGATATGATATTAAACTAGAATTGCTATTGCCAAAAACAAGAAGATTAGAAAGTCTTAGAACAAGACTAAGGACTAAAAAGACATCGACAAGAGTGAAGAAGGCTTCATTGTTGCCTCCATATATACTCTTTAAATAAGAGCTACATAGCACTATTCTATATGACCTCTAACATGTATTGATTTTACTAGCCACATGTCTAAACTTATAAGGTAAGTTATCTATGTATATGCCATGTAGTTAACTTGTTCCACAAGCTACTAACATATGATTAACTTGTTAACCAAATTGCTATCTTATAAATACATCTAAAATCAAAACCGCATCTATGAAGCCTCTAGGAAGTTTTACTAAAAGACTTTATAAAATTAATCTATATTTACTTACTTCTACTTTATCATATAAGTAAATATTGGAATAAATGTATATAATCGTTATCATATTATAAATACTTATAATATGTAAAAATTAATTAAAAAATATTATATGATAATAAATCTAGATGTGTGTTAGAGTAGTTAGTAGATTAAATTAAAAGGAGTTGGTATAAGAAACTTTACTTTGTTTTTTTTATTATTTTTGATTTTGGCATTAAAAAAAATATAAAATCTAAATGTTTAGTATGAAGCCTTGAGAGAAGGTGGAAGCTTTAGGATGAAAATCTAAACTAGTAGGAGACTAATTGGGAGGGATGAAAGTAAGGCATGGTCAGATGAAGGCAAGGAATGGAGAACTTCATCCCTATTGGTCAAATATCATACCCAATGGGCTTTGAGGAGGCTTAATAAGGATTTCGGCAACTTCAAAGAAGGCATTTGGGAATTAGAAGCCATGATTGTAAATTTTAGGATTTGAAATATAATTTTTGTACAAAAATTAGAAGATTTGGAATTAAGGTGAAGAAGATATAACCATTTGAAGTTAAGGTATTAATTTAAGACATATTATTACTCTTTTGAAGATATGAGGAGTTTTATGGCAACTTTTGAAGATCAGAAGGTACGGCTAGAACAAAAATTTCAAGGCCTACATCTCTCATGAAAGAATTATTGCTTTTGGAGTTCATATGAAGGTATTATAGGGAGTTGAATACAACACTTCCAAATCAAAGGTAGTAAGTGAATGGTTTCATTTTTAGTTATATATGGAGCCATAAATTGAGTTTTTAGACAAATTTTTGACTCAAACTTTTTGAAGAATGTAAAATTTTGTATTAAAAAGCTATATATATAAAATTCGTGGTATTTGAACTTATATTTTGTGAGATATAAAAAAAATTACACGCAAGTGTATAAAATAAAGGGTTTAAAGTAACTATTAGAATTTTCAAGTTATATCAAGATCTGCAATGAATTTATGGTTAAAGTTTATTAAAAAATTAATAAGAATATATTAGTATCTCATGTAAAATTTGAGTTTGTTTGGATGGACAGATTAGAAAATATGAGGTGTTGAAGTTTAGAAAATTTTCTACATAAGGATATATAAGGTTTTAGAGGATTTTATCATATTTTGGATGTTGTTGGTTACTTGAGGCTTATGTATTTGGTGTAATTGCTCAAAAAGGGAAATTTTATATATAAAATTGATCTTTCTTATTTCAAGACTTGATTGAGTAATTAGTGACAACAAAGAGCCCAGTGCTTTCTTGAGGCAAATTCTTTCTATCCCGAAACCATGACATTACCTTTCCTTCTACGGATAAGTTTCATGAGGAGTAGTCATCATCTTTCATGAATCTTTATAATTCTTCATCTTGATTTTAATAGATGTTGTTGATGAAAGGCCTCAATCTTCTATATTACATTTGTAAGATTCTTTGATGGCTCCTATATGCATTCATTAATATCATATCTATGTCAATGAACAAGATATTCCAACTTATTTTAGCGCCGCCTATAGTCTAAGACTTCTTCCACTTCGAATTCTTGATTATTATCTACTTCTATAGGAGGAGGTGGCATTTGTCTTCTTCTCAAAATATTCATTATATAATACAGCTTAAGAACAAATACATTGTCGTGTTGTAATACAACTATAAGGTAAAAGATGATAATATGGATCTTATTATAGAAGAGCCAAGTTAAAAGAAAAAGTAGAAAAATATGGATAAAAGATAGGATGGTAGTATAACTTTTAGTAGTAATGCTACTGTTTTAGAAAAAATAGCTTCTACTTACTTTGTAGAGCCAAAAATAAGACAAAATATGGTAGATTGGAAATATAAATAATATAGAAATCTTTACAAGGAAGTTAAGAGTAAATTCTATTAAAAATTACTTAAAAAAAACTAGATGTTAATATCTAAAGAGGGCTGGTTATGAACTAGGGTTGAAATCAGACCCTAAGGCACAAAACCAAGTCTTGACGATGACTCCAAGACTCTTTGGCAAATTGAAGAATAGGATTTGATAGCAGATTGAATAAGGTTTCTATAGGCATTGATTTTGGGTGATTTGAAGTTGTTATGACTTTGTAAGAGCTTTGCAAAGTCAAGGTTTGTTTTGGATGACTTGGATTTTATGAAATAAAATAGGGTTTACATTTTGAGTGATTTCAAGAGTTTTGTAATAGATCTACAAGTAAAAATTTGTGGATTTATGGTTATAGTTGGGTTTAAAATTTATTATGAATTTGACCTTGATCTAATGGTTGAATTGAGGAATATTGAGGTTTAAGTGGGTCAAAGTCTTAGAAAGTAGAATTTTAGGTCTAGTGAGGGTTTTTAAGATTTCTTGCAATCTGCTAGTTGTATTGGAATGAAACTTATGTGAGAGAATATTAGACTTGTTTTTCTATGTATATGAAAATTTTGAGATCAATCGAATGGTGCAAAGAAGTGAAATTGGCTCTGGAAGATTAGCATCAAGGTTGGAGAAGGAGGTCGACCAATACCTGAGCACGTTTTTAAGGTTATCGTCTATTTTGTAATTTCGATCCTCTTCAAATTTTTTGTGATTGTTTTTAACTTAATTTTTAAGAAGTATGCAAAATTTGAGTTAAGATCAATGGTTTAATTCTTAGTTATTGAGGTTTAAATCTGTTGTAGGAATTACTAGGATTTGGATAGGAATTGGTTTAGGATTAAGATTTGGTTTAGGATTTGATTAGGGTTTGGTTTAGGGTTTAGGATTTATTTAGGATTTGATTTAGGATTAGGATTTGGTTTACGGTTAGATTTTGATTTAGGATTTGGATTAGAATTTAGGATTTGGTTAGGATTTATTTAGGGTTTAGAGTTTGATTTAGGGTTTGGATTAGGGTTTGGTTTAGGGTTTAGGATCTAGGATTTGATTTAGGATTTGGTTAGAATTTTATTTAGGATTTAGGATTTGGATAGGGTTTAGTTTAGGGTTTAGGATTTGGATTAGAATTTGGTTTAGGGTTTAGGGTTTAATTAGGATTTTATTTAGGGTTTAGGATGTGATTAGGATTTGATTTAGGATTTAGGATTTGGATTAGGATTTGGATTAGAGTTTGGTTAGGATTTGGTTTAGGATTTGGTTGGGATTTGATTTAAGATTTGTTTAGGGTTTGATTTAGGATTTAAGATTTTATTAGGATTTAAGATTTAATTAATTTTGGCCTAAAGTTTGAATGAAGTTCAATAGGATTTTAACTAGAATTAAATTATGATTGAATTGAGATGTATTTGAGTGATATTTGTGATCCTTCTAATATTTTTTTAAGACTTCTTATTGTTTGTTTGAAATTTCTTTGAGGTTTTTTTGAATTTGATTAAGCTTGCTTAGCATTATTATGGTCTAATTAGAGCATTGTTAGTATTCTATTAGAATTAGGAGTTTTTTATTGCAATTTCTATTCTTCCTTCCACAGCCTGGTGCTTGGAGCATTCTTAAGCAAGACTTCATGTATTATAACAACATGAAAAATATGGTGGATCTTCATAGATTCTAATAGATGTAATTGATAATCAACATGATTGATTTGTTTACAAATAGAAAAAGGTCCCAGCCTACAATAGTCCAACTTTTCACAAGGACAAGTAATCTTGATATTATGACAAAGTAGCCATATCTTATCACCTATGTTAAATTTTGGTTGGTCTTTGCGATAGGGATCTCTGTTGGTTTTTTGCCATCCTTGAGCTTCTTTTAATTGTATCTTCATTGTTGCATATAGTTTTGATAAATGATTTGCTAAATCTTTTGTAGTAAGATTATCAAATTTTAAAAAGTCAAAAGTATCAAGTCATGGATGATAACCATAATTGGAAAAAAAAGGTGTTTATTAAGTAGAAGAATGTACCAAATTATTGTATGCAAACTCTGCCAGTTACAAAAGAGTTGTCCAATTATCTTGATGATAGTTAATGGTACACCTCAAATACTGCTCCAAAATTTGATTTATCCGTTCCATTTGCTTATCAGTTTGAGGATGAAAAGATGAAGAGAGCTTTATATCCACCTTTGGAATCTTGAATAGGATTCTTTAAAATCTTGATACAAATTTAGTCCTCATATTTAATAAAATATCCTTTAGCAATCCATGATAGCAATAGATATTGTCAATGAAAAGCTTAGCTATTTTTTCACTTAAAATAGATTTTGTACATGGTAAAAAATATGCCAATTTGGTGAAATGATCTACGATTACAAATATGAAATCATATGAACTTGAGACTAGAAGTTCCATGATAAAATCCATAGAAATGGAAACCATGGTTGTTTTGGAATTGATAACATTTATAGAAGTTATAAATCACTGGGTATGATCAAGAACTTAGGAATTAAGACTAGTAGAATTAATTATATTCTAAATTTTGAAGTGGTGAAGCTGAAAGAAGAAGAAGGCAATTATTTACTCTTATTAGGCCAAAGGTTTTTGAAGAAATGTGGGGGTATTATAAATTAGTTATCAAAAATACCTTACTTCATTTATGGACCTCAAGAAAATAAAATAAGTATATTAATTAAGCCAACATTGCTTGTAAAATGATGCCAAAAAAAGATAGTAATACAAAAAAGTTCTAAATCTTTGTTAGTGGGATCTTCCACAAACTTGGGACTTATTAAGTATATTGGACTAAGCTTATATGCTTATAAGGATGATGGAACTTTTGCACAGTGGTTAGCAAAAAATCCCTATTTAGAAGATGAACAACATGTACACTTTTTAGAAACAATATCAATCATGGAAGAGCCTTCAGATTTTTTTTTTTTTTTTTTTTTTTTTTTTTTTTTTGAGATATGGCTATATTGATTGAGGACGTGGAAGAAAAAAAAGCCTTTCGATTTAAAATATATTGTAAAGAATTGAAAGAGTTGTAAGCTCTAATACAAGATGAAGACATTCAACCTTTTTTACACTTAAAGAAAATTTCAAGTGTAGTCCAAGAGAGGTTGAATTATTCTAGATTAGTAAATGTTAGATTAGAGCAAATGGAAGCTTTAGATAAATTTAGAAGAATGGCAACCCAAAATGTTGAGGCCATTCAATGGCAGAAGAAAGCAACTTTTGACAAAAAGATTATAAAGAAGGCATTGGAGCCTGATATGTGGATCATGCTTCAAGATGCAAGAAAAATGGAATTCTCAAAAAAATTTGATGCCTTATGGATTGGCTTTTATATTGTGGTGGATGTCTCCACCAAAAACTCTCTAAAATTGAAGACCTTAGATGTCTCATTATTTCCTACATGAATAATAAGAAAACGTTGTAACAAATATAAAGTATAACCATTGAAAAAAAATTCTTCTATAGATCATATCTTATCAATGTCAAATAGTATATTGGAGAGAAAAAGGGGAGCTATGAAGGTCAACATTAATCAACCCTCAAGGATGGTTCATTGAAGATTTAATAGCAATCACAAAGTTGAAATACCAACTAAATACCTCTCTTTATAATATTCTTGTTATATCTCAAAATTTTCTTCTTCTTTTCTTCCTCTCTTTTTCTTCTTATTTTTAAACAAGGATGTTAATATTATAAAGTTAAGTATGATAGTATGATTTATATGGTATTCATATATTTATTAAAAGTACATAAAAATAAAATATAATATGAGTATTCTTCCATGTGTTAGGTCCCAGACAAAGTGTAGAGAGCATTGAGTGAGTAATTTTCATCTTTTGCTTTCACTATTCAATCTTATATCACTTCCTTAACTTATATTAGATGGTTTTAGATAAGTTAGGTTCAAATCTCTAAGAAAAGGGCATTGCTTTTCATATAATAATTAATGTCTTTTTATTCTATTATTCTTTTTTTGTTTTTACTTTCTCTCTTTTAATCCAAATCCACTCTAAAAGAAGAGGAAGGACAATTGAAATAATTTATTATCTACAAGTCAAAACTAGCTCTAACAAGAAAAGACATGGTTATTTTTATTCTTTATTTTTTAAATTCTAATTATTTTTATAAGTACTCTAAACCAATACCAATTGAAAAAGGAGGATGGTTTCAATACTTCTTAATTATAATAACAACCAACTCCTATTAGAATAGTTAGAATTTAATATAAGAGTTCTTTAATATGACTTTATTGTTATAAGAGCCTTCTCTTTAAGATTTTATATTAATCGAGTGTCTTTGGACAAGACACTATTCTCATTAGCAAGAAAATCATAGATCCGTTCTATTTGTGTGGCAAATAACCCATAGATGGTGCACCACATGTGAGCTCTTATTTATGCTCTAAAATTTTATTTTTTAATTTCTTCTTATTTTATGATAATTAAGCATCTAGATTACAATTTATATAAGTAGAATTTGGTTTTATCAAATTATTAGGATTATAACTTTTGATGGTATAAATCCTAACATGATTCCTTAAATTAGATTAATTAAGACCAAAATGATAAAGATTAGAAAATTAAAACAAGAATTTGATTAATTTTAATAATTTAGAGGTCGTTAGTCATTGCTTTAAAGGTTGATTGAAAGCCTATGAGTTCACCTACAATCATTTCATATGATTTAGAGTGAATTAAAATTAGAACTTTCTCAAAGATTTAGTGAAGTTTGTCGATGATGGTTTTGAAGCTTTTTCTTCAATTTCAATAAATCCAAGTAGAAAAGTAGTTTTTTTCAATTATTGGATGCTTTTAAATGCAACAATGGCATTGGAATCACCCCATGGAGTAAAAAAAAACAAGATCAGCACCTTTTCCTCTAACATACAAGTGGAGCAATGAAACTTTTATTTTTGAAGGATTTTACAATAATTTCTAAAATTTTTAGAAGTAAAAACTTTCATAAAAATTTCAAATAAACATATATAGAGGCATCTAAGTAGTCAATCTTAGCATAAAAAGGTATTTTGAATACAATGAAAAGTTAGATTTATTAAAAATTATTTTTTTGACCACTTACAATAGCTATCAGCCTTGATAACAAAATTAGCTTTTAGATGAATGAAGGCCGTAGATCTAGATTAAAGATCTTAAAAATCAAAGGTGGAGATGCAACTACCCTTCCATGAGTTTCTACTTAATTATATAAGATAGGCTTGGTTTTCCAAGCCCTCTTTCTCTCCTCTTTTGGTGAAGGGCAAAGCCATACCAAAATTTGGCCAAAAACCCTAATCTTAATTTCATTAAGATTTTAAAATCTCATTATGAACTTTTTTGATGGGTGTGCATGGATTTTTAGTTGTGAATTATAGTCATTGGATTTTAAAACATGCTTCATTGTGGTAGATAGCTCCTTTGGCCTCGTAAGTATTTTGAGGGTTTCAAGAGCCTAAGATTTTCCTCAATCAATCATTAATTTTTTTATTTTTCAATGTAAAATTCTTTTTAATTGAATATTTTTCTATTAGCTTTCCAATAAGATAAGACTCACTCAATTTGGAGTTGAATTGAATTTTTGGTGAAATTTTGAGTGCAAGGGAGTCGACTTTTTGCAGTTTGGATTAATCAAGTTTGGAAAGGCATTTCTCAGTGCCTTATAATTGAAATCAATTGAAATTTTGGGAGCATTGAGCTTCATAAGCTAAGCTTTGAAAGGCATAAGTTTTGCTAGATTTAAAGACAATTTGGATTCTTAGCGAATTTCTAAGTGAAGGGGGTTGGTCGCCACAGCAGTTTGGATCACTCAATCTCAAAGGAGCAATTCTCACGATTGGATTATTAGATTGCAACGAAATTTGTTGGAACAAGAGTGTCTTTGAGTTAACCTTGCAACAAACTATATATCATTTAATTTGGAGCTAGTTAAAATTTTTGGTAAATTTTGGAGTAGAAGAGGGTTGCTGCCCTCAATCATTGGATGTTGTCAATGTACCTTTGCTTATACCTCTCTTATTTTATTTTTACTTTTATCTTCACAATGACTTGTAATCTCCACATTTCAACTTTTGGCTAATAAATTTTAAGTTTTAAGTTTTAACCTTTAATATTCTCACTTTAACATTTAATTTTAACATTTAATTTTAATATTTAATTTTAACTTTTAACTTTATTTTAAACTTTTAAATTTAATTTTTAACTTTAACTTTTAAAATTTAACTTTTAACTTGAAATTTTAACTTGAAATTTTAAATTTAATTTTCACCTTTAATTCTTTAATTTAACTTTTAACTTTTAATTTCAA
Source organism: Physcomitrium patens (assembly GCF_059467195.1). Taxonomy (NCBI): domain Eukaryota; kingdom Viridiplantae; phylum Streptophyta; class Bryopsida; order Funariales; family Funariaceae; genus Physcomitrium; species Physcomitrium patens. The sequence goes on from NC_143411.1 coordinate 5,534,348, forward strand.
CTTAAACTTAAGTTTTTATTCTTATTATAAATTAATAGTAATAAATAAATGAATTATTTTTATCATTTTTTCATAGAGAATTTTATTTATTATTTTTATTTAATATTGGTAACCATTTCTTGAAAGGCATTAATTTTAATTGAACTACAAACACCGTCATTTAAATTAACTTAACAATTTCATAATTGAGAGTTCTTCCATTCTATCTCTTGAGTTCGTTGTGTAGTACTAATTCCATAGAGTGGTGGATTTTAGGCTCATATTTTGGTGCATTTACTGGGAGGTGGCAATTATTGTTTGTTTTTATCTTATTTGTTTGATGTTGATTGATTTTTATGTATAAAGTTGTCTTTAAGTGGATATTTGTTGGTTTTGACTTATTGTGAGTGATATACATTAGCTTATATGGTTGTTTTAATTATTCTTATTCTACTTCTATTGAATGTCTTATGTTGCATTCTTGGTGTTGTCAAGGTTGCATTGAAGTGGAGTAAATGGTGGTCTTTGATCTTTGTGAGGGTACATTTCAAATAACCCTTCTTGTTTAATTCCTTTATAGTTGTTTGATTTTATTTTATATTAATTTTAAAAAAAAACTTACCAAGTTAATTTTTCATTTTATTATGCCTATGAAAGTGGATATATCAAAAAAAGTGTGATTTATTCCATCATCAAGTGGGCTAATATAAATCCCTTGGCAATCTTCTTTTATTCTTTAGACATTATCTAGTAAGCAATGGAGAATGCTTAGGTGACTACGTATGGAACAAGGTTGGACCTTCTTTTTCCTCTGAAGTAGTTTATCATTAAGGATTAAGCAAGGCCTTAATCTTTACCATCTTCTATTTTACTTCAATACATCCAAGTACAACCTTGATGAACTTAAAGGCCTTAGATGCCAAAGATAAATCTAACTACTTCGGCAATAAGATCAATATGAAGACTTACTAGATGAATAGTAACTCTACAATAAAAGAATCAAGACTTAATGGAATTAGAAATAAGGACTTAAAGTAGATTCATCGAGAATGGCAAGTAGAGAAGTACAGCCTCATATATGTACTCAACTACATATCCTAATTTTTATGCAACAAGCTGAACCATCACACACATCTATAATTCTACTAGTGAATGTGGTAATTAACTTGGAGCAAGCTTCAGTTATTCTACCCACTATATCAACTACTATACCATCTCACCTTTCTCAACCAATGATGCTACCTTGAGGACTACCTATAGTGGTGCCTCGAAGACCTCTTGAAAGGACAATGCCTCTCAATTTACCACAATTCATAGGCTCTAGAGATGAAGATCCTACAGCCCATATAGAAAGATTTTTAGAGATGATAACCTCTTACATGGTATTCAATAATGGCTATTATTTGATTTGGTTTTCTACCACATTGGAAGAAGGTACAGATGCATGGTATAGGTCTTACAATGCACAAATATTCAAGATGTAGAATGAGTTGTTGATTTCATTTTTAGATTAATTTTAGCCTCAAAAGATACAACAACAAGCAATTGTTACTCTAACGAGGACATGCCAGCATTCCACAGAGGAGATTTTGGCATATGTGAGGTATTTTAAAGAAATTTGTAGTAGAATTATTGATAATTTGCTCCATAATACTATCATAAGATATTACTTTGTCAAAGGATTAGATCGGTCTTCAGTATTTGAAGAGATTTGAATTCATAGGCCACAAACATTGGATCATGTAATACAAGTTGTCCTATTAATTGAAGAAATTAAATTAAAAAAATGAAAGGGTTAAAGGTCGAAGGAAAGATCCAATTTCTAGCTACCTTCTAATAAGATATGATCCTCATCCAGTCCATGCACAAAATGCCATGAGAGATTCAAGATATGGCCAATATGCATATCCACAGGTGCCACAACTTAATTATGTACAAACTTTGGCTTCAAAAGAACCTCCTCTTTCAGTGTCTATTCCTTACAATCTTATAGTAATTTCAAAGAGATGAGATATTGAAAAGGCTAAGGAAGCACGAGAAGATAGAATACTTAAGGCCATAGAAAATCTAAGAAAGTAGATTTCATACTTGATGAAGGATGGAAGAAGCCCTCTACCTTTTTCAATATGAATCGGGAGGTCATATAATAGGATTATAATATCCAAGTTGCAATCAATAAGGTCATTCAATGCAAAATTGTCCTTATGCTTGGCAATCTCAAGATGTAAGGCAAGTTAGTTAATTAGTACAACCTTGTAGGCGTCCACATCTTCACCAAGGCAAAAGGGCTTCTTAGCTACAAAAACAGAGATATCCACTATGTAGAATATATGAAAAATTCCATATTCTTAGTACATGTTGGATAGAAAATGGGATTAAGTGCTCTAATAGTGGAGGAATTCATCCATTAGACCGGTATACAAGACCTAATAAGGTCATTCCATTACAACTACCAAGGAGAGATTTTGTAAGGCAAGCGGCAAAAAATTTGCACGATATAAGGTAATTAAGGCCTGAATTGCAACCAAAAAGGCTGTCTAATCAATATTATGATAGAGAGAATAATAGACAAATATATCATCCACCAATAGTTGTGCAAACTTTGCAAGGTGTGGTTCCTTTGTCACATGGATAAAACTCTCTAGATAATTGTTCTATGGAGCCACAAAAATTGCCAATACAAGGTGCCAATTTAGTAATTGCAGTGCAAATTGAGAATTTATTATCAAAATTGCACTTACCAACTTTGGTGGTTATACAAGGAGGTACTAGAACTACTCCCTTAGAATCAAATGAAGAAGTGAAAAACCTAGAATCTCCATTTTCATCAAAAGAATCACTTCTAAGAATTCAATAAGACTACAAAAGAAATAGCTAAGGATGTGCAATTAGGAGATGCATATGGGATGGAACTATCCAATGATGATAAATTTTAATTTGTGAATAACAATGATTTCTAAGTACCCCTCAAATCAAAGACTAAAATAAAAAAAATCTAAGGTGAACAATCGAGCAAATCCTTTTGATTTATGGAAAGACCTAGCTTGTGCAAAGACAAATATATCTTTTGGATAGTTCATCCAATTAATGCCTTCATTGCAGAAACAATTGAAAGAAGATGCCATAGTGCTAAGGCAATCTAAGAAGTTTAGAGAGTCTCGAAGGATTAAAGAAGAAAATCTAGAATTGCTTAATTTAGAAGAAAATTATGATGTATTTGAAATAGAAGTAGAGATTGCAGATAAATTCATATAGGGTATTATTGTAGATGATGGTAGCAATGTCAATATCATGCCTTTATCTACGCCTTTATCCACAATGCAAAAGTTGGGACTCCAAATTACACACCCCTCTATTTTCAACCTCAAGATGGCAAACCAAGGAAGTTATAAACCAAGGAAGTTGTAAACCACTTGGTATGATCAAGAAATGGTGGAATTGATTATACTTTCAATTTTTCCTCTCTAAGCGCAGTAGAGAGCAAAAGCCTATTTGTTAGGATTGCAGAACTTAAGAAGAAAACCAAGTGCCGAAAATGTACAAAGAGGGGACATTGGAAGAGCGAATGCCCCAACAACAACATTAACAGATCATTTAAGATAAACAAAAATAACGGCGTAAAGAAATGCAAGGCAAACGCTGCCATCACTGAAGACTTTGACGAGGATGACAGCACGACGATCATGGCGCATACTAACAAACCCGTGGACGACTCTGACACTTGGTACATGGACGGAGGTGCGATAGACCACATGTCAGACCGTCTAGATTAATTTGTCTCGCTAAAAATTGTATCCCAAGGGCAATGGCCCGTGATGATCGTCAACAATAGATGACTCTGGGTTCGAGGTATTGACTGGATCCACTTACAATGTAAGCTCAAGGATGCGTGGAAGCTACAGCACATCCACCGTGTCTTCTACATCTCAAAACTACGAAAAAATCTCTTCTCTGTAGGGCAAGCAGCCGACAAAGGTTTCATTACTACATACACCTACCGCACATGCTACCTCACAAGTCTCGAAGGGTGGGAAAAGATTGTTTTAACAGGAATTCGAATTAACAAATTATACAAACTGGATCTTAAAGTCAAATGTCAAGCCGCCCAAGCTCACATTGCTACGGCAAGAGACGCACACAACAGATGTGATGATACAAATTTGAACTCGGCAGATATGACGAAATCTTCAGCAAGCACAATGGAATCTAGAACAGGGAAGGCCAACATGCAAGGATCCTCCAAGTCGATTACAGCCCCCAAAAGCCTTGAAGCGGCTGCTGCCCATCTCCCTTACCACTGAACAATGTTGTCCTCAAGACATTAGTGGATGCTCTCTACTAAAGCATGCAGAAGTGAAAGAGAATCAATCAACTCACTTTAGAAGGCAAAGTAGGTAGAAGCACTATTGGGATCTAGTGGTGAGCATTGTAGTGCAATTTTCTGCAAGCCCACAACGCCAATAGTACCAAGCTGTAGCACAGATCTTTCGTTACCTCGCAGGCACTCTCCATCTTGCATTGTGTTTCAGCAGCACAGCCAAAACAATGTTGCTCGAGGGATATGGAAACGCGAACTATGCTGGAGACATCACAGATCAAAAGTCGTGCACAAGGACGCTACTCTTGCTAAACGAGACACCCATCTACTGGTATATTAGAAAGCAAAATTGTGTTTCTATTTGCACTACCGAATCCGAATATGTGGCAGCAGGATCCACTACAAAGGATATCATATGGCACCGCATGCTCCTTGCAAATCTGCATTACAAGCAGAGCCAAGCCACGCGCCTCCTCTCCGACAACGAGAGTGCAATTCGACTTGTGCACAACCTTGAGTTTCACCATCAAACAAAGCACATCGATGTAGTTTATTACTTTATATGTGAGTACCAACGTTTGGGCGATATCAACATTCAGTATGTCAATACCATTGCACAATTGGCAGATCTGCTCATGAAGGCATTACCTTTCGATCATTTCTCTTTGCTTCGTGAACTGCATTGGATTGCTTCAAATGCCCAGCATTGAGCCTGCCCATTACGCAAAGTTTTTCTGATATTATAGCCCACTAACATCAGGAGCTAGTGGTTTGAGAGAGGATGTTGAAAAACAACCTTCTAGGTTGGATGACAAACAGATTTCCGTCGCACGCCATTCCAACACACTCGCATGCCCACCCGCGCAATTTGGGTATATAACTAATTCCGTTTAAGGCAAATGATGATTTAAACTAGTTCGTTAGGGTGAGTGACATTTAAGACCCCACGCACATTCACGAAAAGATAGATGTGTTATTTTTTATCTTCTATTTAATGCAAGTAGCATTCTATTTCATGCAAATAACAGAAGCTTTTGCAAGGTCTCATGTGTGTGTGGATCGAATATGGTTCGAGCATCTTTTCACTTTATTCTCAACAGTGGCTAGATCGGGGGAATGAGATTAATCAGAGATGGGCGGCTTGTTGGTGTACCGAGAGTGAGTTTCTGATCGGGACTAGATGATGCTGGGTTGGCCGCCGCAACAGTCGCTGTGGGTGTTGCCTCCTTAGTGTCAGCTTTAGAGTCGGATTGTAACAAGGATGTACTGGCACCATCCGTCGTTTGTGGGGTAGGGTCTTGTGGTAGTTATGGATGTAGCATTTCATGGTCAGGTGACCATGTACTCGCAGATTGGTCTTCATGTTGGTAGCCATGATTTTGAAGCGGTCCATTGAAGTGTCAAGTTTTGTCAAATGTTATGTACATGCTCACGACTATTTTGTTTGTATGCGGATTGAACACGCGGTAGGCTTTTGCCGCTTCATTGTATCCAAGAAATATGGTCGGGATTGCCCTGGATTCAAGCTTATTCCGTTGTGTTCTGTCCAAATGCATGTAAGCTAGACATCTTAAGGTTCGGAGATGGTTGAGTTTTAGTCGCACTTGAAAGAATTTTTTGTCCGGAGATACTCACAGGTTGGCCTTTGCCGGTGATTTGTTTTGCAGATAGATGACTGTTTTTGCCGCCTCGGCCCATAAGAGGGTTGGTACTTTTTCGCCGAACAGCATGCTTCTTACCATGTCTAGTATTGTTTTGTTCTTACGCTCTGATACCCCGTTTTGCTGAGGGATACGGGGCGAGGCAAACTGCCTGTTGATACCGTGTAAGTCGCAGAATTTAGAGAATTCTAGTGACTTACACTCGCCACCATTGTCCGACCGGAGGGTGAATATACGGCATCCTGTTTGGTTTTCTACATGCTTCTTAACAATACAAAACTTCTCGAAGGTTTGATTTTTGTGTTTCAGAAAGTAGATCTATGTTTCACGAGTGAATCATCCGTAAAGGTCAAAATATTCGGCACCCCCGAGTGTTTGGTACGGCTTCTGAGCTGTAAGAACTATACGTTTACTCAATAAATAATACCAGATTTCCGGAATTGGTTATTTGTCCTATGTAGAGCAAGTTTCTGCTGAGACTCGGGACATAACAAACCTCTCTGATTGTTTTCATTTCATCTTTTGGCGTTGGAAGTTCAACACTTCCTTTGCCTTTGATCACGTGATCTTGGCTTGAACACGAAGTCACCACTCCTTGTGAACTATGCTGAACAGGATGCTATTGAGCCTACTACCCAGTAGTGGTTGGGAGTGGTATCTATCGAGAGAACAGCAATAGCTACTTCTATACCTTCCTCTGGCAGAGGACTGTTTTCCCAAGAAAGAAGTTAATATGGTTGTCTTTATTTAATAAGTTGTAATGTGCGCCAATGTATGTAATGACAAGATGTCACGAACATATACATTTACCCCAATAGTTATTTATATAATTAGGTAGAAGTAGGTAACTATTAATTAATTTTACAAAGTCTTTTAAAAAAGCTTCTTGGAAGCTTCATAAATGTGGTTTTGACTTTAGATGTATTTATAGGATAGAAACTTGGCCAACAAGTTAATCACATGTTGGTAGTTTGTGGAACAAGTTAACTCTGTGTAGTAACTTGTAGAACAAGTTAACTATGTGGTGCATACATAGATAACTTGCCTTACAAGTTAAGACATGTAGCTAGTAAAGTCAATATGATTTGGAGGTCCTATAGGACATCACGACGTAGCTCCTAATTAAGAGTATATATGGAGGCAAGAGTGAAGCCTTCTTCACTCTTACCAATGCCTTTGTAGTCCTTAGTCTTATTCCAAGACTTTTTAGTCTTCTTGTTTTTGGCAATAACCATTCTAATTCAATATTGTATCATCTTTGAGTGACTTTCTAGCTCCTTTCAATGATACATGAGCGTATCAAGGATTTTCTTTTGTCGAGATTCATATCCTTGAGAGTTTGATAAGAATACTAACATATTGTTTTGATCTTGTTTTAGAAGTGAGTAAATTATCCAACTTCTAATGCTGTGTTTTAAAGATTATGGACTATCCACCTTTAAACAAAAAATCTTTTTTACTAACATTGATCTTTTCCTTAAAGAAAGTGGATTACCACTTTTTATAGAAATTTTTATTAGAAGTTGCAGATTATCTTTTTTAAATTTAACTTTTTGAATTTGTTTGAATTGTCTACAGAAGAAAAGAATATGGATGCTATTCCTAGCAGTAGCAAGAATAGATTTGCAACTATTGCAGATCTTCACAAACTTCTCAACACTCTTAGGGCAAAAATTTCATATATCACCAATATCAACCATGAGAGCACTACTTCTATATCTATGGAAGAAGTCTAAAGTCTATGTCAAGAAGTTGTATAGTTGAGGGAAACAAGTCAATCAACCTCACAACCAAATTCAGGGGGTCTTGCATCTACAAGCTCAAGAAAGGCAAGAATTAGTATGCTCGAGAAGTTTGATAGAACAAGATCAAAATTTTGAGGGTTTTTACAATAAATTAAGCTCTACTTAAGATTACACCCTTTCCAATACGCGGATGGATTTAGTTAAGTCGACTTCATAGGTGCACTTCTATTTAGAAGTGTATTTTTTTAGTTAGTACCTTTGATGGAAAAGGATTCACGACTTCTTTATGATTTAAATTCATTTTTAAAATTTTTTATGGCTACATTTGAAGAAAGTAATTGAAAATGAGTAGTAGAGACCAAATATTTATTTTTATGACAAGAATCACAATCAACCATCACATATGCTACTCAATTCCAAAATCTTATTTGCGATGTGGACTAGAATGACAAAGCACTTATTAAATAATTTTAATATGGGTTGAAGGATAGCGTCAAAGATTTGTTATTAACAATGCAGAAAAAAAAAAAAAAAAAAATCTTTGGAATAATTTATTACTCAAGCCATTCCATACGACAAATGATTATTTAAAAGGCATCAAGAACAAAGACTTGGCTAAAGAGGAACAAGTCAAGTAATGGCAGTAGCTCTCAAGTTTTCTGAAACATATTCATCAACGCCAGAACCAATACAAATTGATACAATATGTTTTAAACCTTTAACAAAGTAAGAAAAGACTCAACATTGCTAAGAGGGTTTATATTTATATTGTGGAGAAACTAAGTACATTGTTCAAAATTATTCAAAGAAATAACATAATTAAAAAATAAAGAGTATAATTATCAAAGAAGATAATGTGTCAAAAAATAAGTTTTTCTAGCTGGAATCATATGCAATACCTAGTAAAGGTCTTATTTTTTCCTCAATCCCCTCACCTTTTTTTTATAATAGATGTATATTTAGGATCTAAAAATCACAAAGTCTTTGCCTTATTAGATTTAAGAGCCTCAGCCTCTTTTATAAAAATTTTTTTTGTCAAAAATCAAAAAATACCTTTAGTCAAGAAAACTAAATCCGTACATGTATAAGTCATAGATAGTTATTCGTTGTCTTCTAGAAATGTTACCCATGAGATTTTTCCATTAGATGTAACAATTAAAGATCATAACAACATAGTAGTATTTAATGTAATATGATCTCCCTCCCATCTATTTATTTTAGGATTATCGTGGCTAGAAAAATATAACCCTCAAATAGATTGGATTTCTTCTAACCTTATTTTTTTTGTTAGTATAATTCAAGATCGGGTCAGTGAAGTAGAAGTATATAAGTCTAGTATATCCAAATTTTTACTGGTAGATGTAAGAGCTTTCATGCATGCTACAAAAGAAGGATCATCTTTTGCTATATATGCTATGCCAATTTTTAATGATGGAAAAATGTCAAGTAGTATTCCTAGCTAATATCAAGAATTCCAAGATATTTTTGAAAAAAAAATATAAATATTCTTCCAGAGTATTGACCTTACGATTGTTCAATTGATTTATAAGAAGGAGCTCAACTACCATTCGAACCAATCTATAGCTTATTGCAGAATGAATTGGTTGCATTGAAGGAGTATATTGATAAAAACTTGGCAAAGAATTTCATAGGCCATTCTAAATTTTTAGCCGAGACTTCTATCTTATTTGTGAAGAAGAAAGACGGATCTCTGCAGATGCATATGAATTATCAAGAATTCAATAAGATCACCATCAAAAATAGATATCCTTTGCCTTTGATTTCAAGACTTCTTAACCAACTTAATCAAGTAAAGATCTATACCAAAACAGATTTGCAAGGAGTATACAACTTAATTCATATCAAAGAAGGAGATGAATGGAAGACTACTTTTTGAACTAGGTATGGACATTTTTAATATAATGTCATGCTTTTTGGATTCACGAATGCATTGATCACTTTTCAACATTTTATGAATGATGTTTTTTGTGAATTTCTAGATGATTATATTGTTTGCTATTTAGACAACATTCTAATCTACTCTAAGAATTCAAGAGAACATAAACTTCATATTTGTCATGTGTTACATAAATTTAAAGATGTAGGATTATATGATAAATTGGAAAAGTGTGTATTCCACACTATTCAAGTTGACTTTTTAAGATACATCATTTTTAATAAAGGCCTTATGATGGATTCTAAAAAAATTCAAACTATCATAGATTAAAAGATTCTAAAAATAGTATGAGATGTATAATACTTTTTGAGCTTTGCTAATTACTACCGAATCTTCAATAAGAACTTTTTTCAAGTTCCACCTCTACTTACATGTTTGACTTGTAAAGACAAACTTGAATAGAATAAAGAAGTTGAAGCATCATTTAATACTTTAAAGAAGGAATTTACTTTTGCACCAATCTTACATTGTATCGAGTTCTCCAAGGCATTTTTTGTGAAAACAGATGCATCAGACTTTATTATGGATGTTGTCTTGTCACAAATGGGAACAAATGACAAACTCCACTCAATAGCTTTTCATTCTAAGAAATTTTCAGTACTTGAGATTAATTATGAGATCCATGACAAAGAACTCTTTGCAATCATGGATTCATTTTAAGAATGACATCATTATCTAGAAGGTGCTTCAAATCCCCTCATTATATATACAGATCATAAGAACCTCAAGTACTTCATGTCAACACATGTTTTGCATCATTGTCAAGTGTATTGGAGCATGTCTTTATCTAGATTCAATTTCAAGATCATTTGTCGACACAAAAAATATCTTCCAAGCTTGTCATGATTTTTGAATAGTCGAATATTTTGGATACAATAAGACTTTAAAGCTAATAGCAAGAAATTTTAGTTGGCCTCAAATGTGAAAGATAGTTAAAGACTTTGTACAATCATGCAATACTGGTTCAAGATCCAAAACTCCTTGCCATCAAACTTATGGACTTCCTCAACCATTATCTATTCTAGAATAATCATAGTCTTCTGTTTCTATTGATTTTATCATGGATCTTCTAGTCTCAAGTTCATATGATTTCATATTCGTAATCGTAGATCATTTCACCAAATTGGCATATTTTTTTACTATGTACAAAATCTATTTCAAGTGAAAAAACAACTAAGTTTTTCATTGACAATATCTATTGCTATCATGGATTGCTAAAGGATATTTTATTAGATACGAGGACTAAATTTGTATCAAGATTTTAAAGAATCCTATTCAAGATTCAAAAGGTGGATATAAAGCTTTCTTCAGCTTTTCATCCTCAATTTGATAGGCAAATGGAACGGATAAATCAAATTTTGGAGCAGTATTTGAGGTGTACCATTAACTATCATCAAGATAATTGGACAACTCTTTTGTAACTGGTAAAGTTTGCATACAATAATTTGATACATTCTTCTATTTAATAAACACATTTTTTTACCAATTATGGTTATCATCCGTGACTTGATACTTTTAACTTTTCAAAAGTTGATAATCTTATGATGAAAGATTTAGCAAATCATTTATCAAAACTATATGCAACAATGAAGGTACAATTAAAAGAAGTTCAAGGATGGCAAAAGACCAACACGGATGCCTATTGCAAAGAGCAACCAAAATTTAAGATAGGTGATAAGATATGGCTACTTTGTCATGATATCAAGACTACTTGTCCTTGTGAAAAGTTGGACTATTGTAGGCTGGGACCTTTTTCTATTCGTAAATAAATCAATCCTATTGATTATCAATTACATCTATTAGAATCTATGAAGATCCACCATATTTTTCACATGCCTATTCTTGAGCTGTATTATATAATGAATATTTTGAGAACAAGACAAATGCCACCTCTTCCTATAGAAGTAGATAATAATCAAGAATTCAAAGTGGAAGAAGTCTTAGACTATAGGCGGTACTAAAATAAGTTAGAATATCTTGTTCATTGACGTAGATATGATATTAATGAACGTATATAGGAGCCATCAAAGAATCTTGCAAATGCAATAAAGAAGATTAAGGACTTTCATCAACGACATCTATTAAAACCAAGATAAAGAGTTATAAAGATCCATGAAAGATGATGATTGCTCCTCATGGAACTTGTCTATAGAAGGGAAGGTAATATCATGGTTTCGACATAAAGAGAATTTGCCTCAAGAAAGCACTGGGCTCTTCATTGTCATTAATTACTCAATCAAGTCTTGAATTAAGAAAGACCAATTTCATATATGAAATTTCCCTTTTTGAGCAATTACACCAAATACATAAGCCTCAAGTAACCAACAACATCCAAAATATGATAAAATCCTCTAAAATCTTATATATCCTTATGTAGAAAATTTTCTAAACTTCAACACCTCATATTTTCTAATCCATCCATCCAAAAAAACTCAAATTTTACATGAGATACTAATATATTCTTATTAACTTCTACAATAAATTTCAACCATAAATTCATTGTCGAACTTGATATAACTTGAAAACCCTAATAGTTGCTTTAAATCCTTAATTTTATACACTTATATGCAATTTTTTTTATATCTCACAAAATATAAGTTCAAATGCCACGAAATTTATATATATAGTTTTTTAACACAAAATTTTACATTCTCCAAAAGGTTTGAGCCAAAAATTTGTCTAAAAACTCAATTTATGGCTCCAAATATAACTAAAAATGAAACCATTCACTTACTACCTTTGATTTAGAAGTGTTGTGTTCAACTCCCTATAATACCTTCACATGAACTCCAAAAGCAATTATTCTTTCATAGAAGATGTAGGCCTTAAAATTGTTGTTCTAGCCGCACCTTCCAATCTTCAAAATATGTTGTAAAACTCCTCATATCTTCAAAAGAGTAATAATATGTCTTAAATTAATACCTTAACTTCAAATGGTTATATCTTCTTCACCCTATTTCCAAATCTTCTAATTTTTGTACAAAAATTGTAGTCCAAATCCTAAAATTTACAATCATGGCTTCTAATTTCTAAATGCCTTCTTTGAAGTTGCCGAAATCCTTATTAAGCCTCCTCAAAGCCCATTGGGCATGGTATTTGACCAATAGGGATGAAGTTCTCCATTCCTTGCCTTCATCCGACCATGCCTTACTTTCATCCTTGCCAATTAGCCTCCTACTAGTTTAGATTTTCATCCTTAAGCTTCCACCTTCTCTTATAGAAGTAGATAATAATCAAGAGTTTGAGGTAGAAGAAGTCTTAGACTCAAGTTGGCACCGAAATAGGTTGGAATATTTTATTCATTGGCACGGATATGATATTAGTGAATGCACATGGGAGCCATCAAAGAATCTCGCTAATGCAACAAAGAAAGTTGAAACTTTTAAACAACAAAATCCATCAAAACCAAGATGAAGAATAACAAATCTTTGCTATAAAAAAAACAAGATCAAAAGAAGATAACATTCTATCTTCTATCTTTCTTTATAGCTTATGTGTATTTGTGACGCTAAAGAGATAGAGAATCAACAACCAGTAGATTTAACTCAAGAGCTTTCATTTGCGAACTTATCAAATGAAATATTGTGATTTTTACAACCTTCAAGATGTCAAAATTGAGATGAAGATCCTCAAGAACAACATATCTTTTCTCAAATAGATGGCAAGATACAATGTGTTTGGTATCACGACCTTGGAAGAGACTTCTGCTATTTGGTGATTTTATTAGAGGTAGAAATAACTCTTCACAGTATTCCAAATATTTTATTTGAAGGAAGTTATTAAGGCTTCAATAATGATTAAATAATAAGGTGGTCTTTTCATCCTAGTATGGGACACTATCAATGGTTGAGAGGGCCTATCAACCATCTTCGAAGAGAGCAAAGAGTGGAGTATGTGACAAATATAATTTGCCGCATCTTGGACTTCCTCAACATATGAAAACCGTTCCTTGTGAAACTCGTTCCTAAAAGAAGGGATAATGTCACGAATATATATATATATATATATATATATATATATATTTATCTCAATAGTTACTTATATAATTAGGTAGAAGTAGGAAAATATAGATTAATTTCATAAAGTTTTCTAAGGAAGCTTCGTAGAAGTTTTATAAATGCGGTTTTGACTTTAGATGTATTTATAAGACAGAAACTTGGCCAACAAGTTAATCACATGTTGGTAGCTTGTGGAACAAATTAACTCCATGTAGTAGCTTGTGGAACAAACTAACTATGTGGCACATACCTAGATAACTTGCTTTACAAGTTAAGATATGTGGCTAACAAAGTCAATACGTTTTGGAAGTCCTATAGGACATTGCCACGTAGTTCTTAATTAAGAGTATATATAGAGGGAAGAGTGAAGCCTTCTTCATTCTTATCAATGCCTTTTTAGTCCTTAGTCTTATTCTAAGACTTTCTAGTCTTCTTATTTTTGGCAATAGCTATTCTAGTTTAATATTATATCATCTTTGAATGACTTTCTAGCTCCTTTCAATGGTATATGACTATATTAAGGATTTTCTTTTGTCAAGATTCATATCCTTGACACAAGAATACATACCTATATTTTTTAAAAAATTCCTAAAGATATTATTTTAAATGGCCGTCAAATAATACTTATGTTGTAGAATCCTTAATGTTGTATCTATGCATAATTCATGAATATCAATCTTCTAATCTTCTTTTGTCCTATTTATAGATTAAGATTTAATTCAAATGACTTCTTATGAAGAAGGATTTGTCTCCTTAAAGAATATAATGTTAATTTTGACAAAACATTGCTTTGAAATTGCATCTTGTAGCTTAAATTCAAATTACTAAATAGAATGGATATTGCTTCCAAACTTCAGCATAAAATTAGAAATCACCATAAGACAAGATACTTCTAAGAAAGAATCTGCACTACTTTGGTATAAATGGCAGAGGAATCCTCTCCTTATGTATAAGAAATAAACAAACGAACAAAAAGTAACAAAAAATAATTGTATTCAACTGATTAAATTCAATTTAAGCTACAATTGTTTTTAAACAAGCAGAATGACTGAGAACTCAGATCTCATTTTAAAAGTTAAGCATTGTGTTCTACAATCTTTAAATTTTAAATCTCTTGAGGATGAAGGTTCCATGACACATTCAGTGCTTCATTCTTCTACGCTTACAAGGTAAAAGTAAGATTTATTCTTAACATATTGAGAAGATACTCAAAACGTTCCACGATTGATCCTACTTTCATATACCATTTATATCTCCGTTGAACTAATTTCAATAATTAACATAGCACTCAGTACCAATTTTTTGTAAGCAGAAGCAGTGTAGACTTGAATCAGTATGTGTACTAAGGCCCACCAAGTAGAGACTTCAGTAGAAAATAGATGATCGATTCCACGCAGCCATTACAGAAGAGTAATAGGAAACTGCAAAGCTGAATTTTCTTAAGAATTCATACTGGTGTCATATGACTCTGGGCTGGCTGCAGTCTACTCCTGGACGCTCTATTGTTTACAGAGCCAGACGAGTGTCCTCTACTGGTTCTACTCTTCTGACTGTACTGCATCCTAAACCAGAAAAGGCTGCAACAGGCAAGGCTTGCGGGAAGAAGACACAGCTTGATGAACGGTTGCTTCTGCGCACAATGATGTCTCGTCAGTCAAACTCTTCTGGAGAATACACCAGACTTTATACGAAGTTCCACGGCATACACCCCTACAGAAGAGTCCAACTTCTATAGAGATCAGAAATATATGAATAACGCAGCACTGACCTGAAAAAAGCCCCTCAGTCCTGTGGTGATCCTCCACATTTGCAAATCTCGAGGTTCATCTTCGACCTCGTGCTGCACATACGCCTAGAGATGACACAATTTCACAGGTCAGAGAGTATAAGTGGAGCATGCAATTCAAAACAACAGACCAGCAAATTCTGTGCGCGTGGAAATGCCTCGAACAAACATTCGCTCGTCTCTAGAGTCTCAACATCTACCCGAGGGAAACTTTAGTAATGTGGCTGCAGCAGTGTATGAGTCAACAACGGTAGTTCCACAATCGTAGTAAGAGCTGTGAACAAGAGCTATAACTTCACCGGGTTTAGAAGTGTGGTTGAAGACTCTCACTGGGTTGGGGTTTGACGCTCGATTGTGGTTGAAAAAGAGGACACAAAGCTGTCGCTATATGAAAGTAGTAAGTCAAAGAAGATAACGGCTCAGCTAACTGTTGCCAGAGGAGATCGCGAGTTACTTCTCCATGAAGGTGTGGTGACAGGTATCTTAGCATCCTACCAATCCCATGACGATGCATTTTCACAGGGCAACAGAATGCTGAAATTTGCTGCCCCTCCACCTTCAGAGAAAAAATTTAGAGGTCTTCTGTGCAAAATTCACTTAAACTAGAGTTCTACTTAAAACACTCACTATAACTCCCTCGACTGCTGAAGGATGTAGAATTGAGAATAACAACTTCAACCTTTTCCGTCTTCAACTTGGCATCTCCATCGATAAATTGCTGATGACCAAGGCACTGAGACCAGACTTCTTGCTTACTTTTCAAGGCTGCGATCTGCTCCCAATGACAACACAGGAGAACTCAACGCCACTGAAACATATACCAAGCTCGAAAGGAGACCTGCTGCTGATATTTGCTTTCTTGCGGCGCCTTGGCGAGAGGGTTTCGAGGGTTCACATCGTACCTGGACCTTTAGTTGTTTCAATTTCTGCAAGAAAGCCTCTTAAAACTTCAGTGTATTCTTGTCTGAGGCACACATTCACTCATACCCTCCTTCATTAATTTGTTCCTCCCCAGCTGCAAAGTTAAGTGTTGCGATAAGCTGGAATCATCTGCTAAGACTCTAGAATTTCTCGTCCATTTAATATTTCCACACCCTTAGTAACGGCACAACCACATACTCCACATTAAATCAACTTGCCATTCAGGATCACGAGCAGAGCTTTACCTGCAGATACTTCTTTTCCTCTTTAAGTTCCACCAATTTCTTTTCGAAGTGTTCCTTCAGGTACACTGCGTCAGGTCGAACGAATAACTTAATCTCCGCCTGTAACACAAACCGGACAACGATTGAGAAAGTGGCATGATTTCAAAAAATTCCATGATGCTGAGTTCAGTAACAGAAAAGGAGATTAATGAACCTTTTTCTACAGGACTTTTCAGAATTCGAGTTCCCAAAATATCAAATTACAAAAATACGATAGGTAGCTCTTGAAATATTCACAATATGCAAAGGTGTCCTAAAATGCGAGGAGCAAGGTGGGGAACTGTAATTCCTTTCTGTGGTAAACAATTCACTTGAAGCAACTCTCTCAATAAGCGATCTCTTCACCTCTTTTTGCTCAAGACGTTTGTCTATTTCCCGTAACTCTTTGTCAAAATTATCTTGCACCGATGTGCGTTTAAACTCTTTCAACAACAACTCAGTATCAATTTCCCCCGAAAATTCACCTGCAAACGCAATCCTTTCATAAGAGGCACTCCAATCACAATATTATGAAACTATGGTATGATGACCAGTATGTTGACCCCTTCTACACATGATTTTGAACCTCACAAGATGAAAACACCAACACCAACAAACATGCACACGGCAAGGCACTGATAAAAGGATTATCTACATCTCAAGCAAAAGAGCAGCGACTCATGATCTTATACCAGTTCGTAGATAAATATCCCCATCAATGCCTGCAACACCGAAACCTGGTCCAGCTGTACTCTCTCCTCTGCTCCTGGATGATGTAGAGGAAGGAGCCTTAGAGGAGGTGTCTGACGGAGCTCTAGCGTGCTGCAGTTGTTGTAGCTCACATTCTAATTCCTGTATCCTAACTACGTACTCTTTCAGCAGATTATCCGTCTGCACAACCATATCAAAGTCAATTGTCAAGGGACATAAGCAATATTCGCCTAAACCACAATAGGAACTAAGTCAAAGTACATAAAGAAAGGTGCACCTGCACATGTTGTCCTTCATCGATATCCTCATAAGTTTTTCCAGTTCGAAGTTGGTCGAGCTTTATCCTAAGCTTGTCACGCTCTACCTGTACACCAAAATATTACAAAAGTCTATTGCAAAGGTGACTCATCAACCAGACACCTTCAGATGCATCAATTGTGATAAAATACAGTACAAAGACCTCTAAGGACTTAACAATTATGACAGTAAAACAACACACAGCTTACTTGTGATTCTAGGGCGCACTGAGAAAGTATATCAATGCGATCGCGCGCCTCTTCCAACTCACGCCCCAGTTCCATGTTGCTAGCTTCAAGCCAGGCAACCTTTTGCTTCAACATCTGTAAAATTTAAAACCATTTTATCAGCACCAGCTCTTTAGCCGCGCAAAGCAAACAAAGAAAATGTGATCCAGAGAGGCTTGCTAAACAGGAACCTCCAAAGCTTGGAAGGAACAAAAAAAATTATGTACCTGGACTTCGGCGTTTGAAGGACCTCCTGCCCTTGCACATACAAGCTCAGCCTGCATAAGCTCAAGTTGCTGTCGCATTCGCTGCATCTCAGCTGCAAGTGGATCACGATTGACCTAAACACACGAAAATTGTCCATTCTGTTAGAATACCCAAATTCAAATACATTCCTTGATAATATCACTGTTTATTAAAGATGAGCACATCAAGTATTTAATATAAAAGCAATTGATATCATAAATACTCAAACAAATACCACAGAGATCTCACAACAGACTAGGTACTCACTGTAGGCTTATTTCGAATGTTACGAGCCCTATTAGCATACTTGAGGGTATTGATCGACTCTTCAGCATTTACATCTGCTGGACTTACGCAGGCTGCAGGACAAAAAAAAATATTGCAAATTGGATCATTTTGGAACATGATAAACTAGGAACATTAACAAAAACCTCCATGCAATGTGGCTGTTTGCATCAGAATACTCACCAATCATGACCGTTCTACTATTTCCCCCAAGAGAATCCTGCAACCAGCAGAAAGAACTCAGAAACTCAAAATCAAATTTCAGCCATAAACCTATGAAAACTACTCCAAGTCCCCTTGACGTACAGACTTCCAAGCAAAAATTGACAAATTCATACCTGAAGTAATCGAGTTAACTTGCTGTCTCTATAAGGAACATGACCTCCTTCTCTTCGCTTTCTCTCATCACCTAGTGCACTGATCACGTTTCCAAGTGCTAAAAGGCCTCTGTTTATGTGAATACCTGAGATAATTCGTACCAAACATACCGACAGTTAATTAAACAGCGAAATTTGTCTTGGCTCAGGAACTAGGATCTATATGCATGTGGGGCTGGCTCGCTTTATAACCCACAGCGAGGAGACACAAAAAAAAAAAAAAAAAAAAAAAAAAAAAGGATATCGAACACCTCGAGATTGTAAAAAGAAGAAAAGAAAGACATAGTAACAACAATAATTATTAGGGTAATGTCTGGTAACCTTCTTTGAAACGAAGACCATCAGCCCCTGTTCGCTTTGCTCTTTCAGAACCAGCTAAATCTACGAGATGTAACTTCGCACATAAATAATCTTCGTTACAATCCTCAGGTGAAGGATTTCCGCCATCAGGAAGCGGATCCCATTTTCGTCGCTGCTCTAGTGTGATAGTGAATATCGCATGCGACCGACTGCACATTAATAGAAGAGATACCTATGAGTAACGATACCTTTAAAATAGAAACGTAAGATCCAAACGGCCTGTTTCGGAAAAAACCATGCCAGTGGCAATAAACACGAGCACTGCAACTTCCAGAACCTTCATTTGAACACACACACTCCTGGCAGCTGAACCAGAGATGCTATCTACATCCTTCCAAACGCTCTTTAGAGCACGAACTACATTTTCTTACCAATAAGACACTTAAATGATCAGGATCCTAATGATTGACACAGCAAATGCAGCCCTCACCACCCTAAGCCACTAGTTTTACAAGAAGCACGATAGGACAAGTAGAATCTCAAACACCAACAACCACTAAAAAACCCAGGTATGAATTTGATCTTAATTCAGAGTGTGATTCAAAAACGTTTGTATGAGGTGCCAACTTATTATTTAACTGACAGCCAATGGATCAAGCCAATTAACATGTCTCTTTCATATAGTAGTCCCACAGTGTTCAGAAGCAGTTGATGACCTAGAATGGGAATTCATGTTCGTGCTTCCAGTTGCACGACTAAGAGAGCCATGCTCTAAGTAAGCCGCCATTTCTTCCAGACTCTTCACATCAGCTTCTGTCACGCCCATCAAGGTGATTCCTCCAGCAGTGGTCTCCCGAATTTGAATGGGTGGTTTGCCTACAGCTAATGCTTTTAACCCTCCCCCAAATATGTACTCTGTTGATGGAGGATTTGGATCCAGAAGATCGTGAATTTCCTCCTTGAGTATCTACACGTAAATAACACCAGACATAATATAATCAATATTGGTGTTGAAATCATTGGATTCAAAAACTTGGTGTAAACAAATTACGACGACGTATTAAATTTGAACACTTATGTACACAAGGACAGTTGTCTTGAGGGGGTTCATAAGCAACAAAGAGCAATCTAACAAGAGATTCTCGGCACCCGCTACTGCAGCATTGCACACCGAAATCCATGTATTTCTAACTAAGATCCTTCGAAAAATCTAACCATTTGCTCAAATAAGATCATATCTTAGCTAGTAGATGTAAGACTCACCTGAGATTTTAAGAAGGTACAAGCCCTAAACTCTAAGAAACTCCGGAAGTTAAAAAATAGAGAAAACACACCTCGATAAATGAAACCCTAAGCTGAAAATCAGCCTTGTGCTTGAGAGTTTCAATTCTCTTAAAAATTGTCTGCATAACTTGTGGTATGACCCCATCAGTGCTGCCTCCAACTGTGTAGCCAGTTCCCATGGTGTAAGTTTTCCCAGATCCTGTCTGCGATGAAAGGAAAACGAACGCCACGAGTAAACACATGAAATATAATTCCTGACCTATATTTAAGTCAATCGAATTCTTGGGACTCACTCACGTTAGTCGTTATTGGATGAGAAAGAGACCTTGCGATTCTAAAACATTAACTATCAAACAGCACAGAAGACGCATGTATGATTCAACCATAAGGCACTAATGCGCACAAGGCGTGTACCCAATATCAACCAACCTGCCCATATGCCAGGACGGTGGCATTGTAGCCGTGAAATAACCCCTCAACCAGCGGTTTCACACACTTGTCAAAGATTGCTGAAGACGGTGTATCAGAACTACCAAAAATGTAGTCGAAGGTGAAAGAGTGATGACCGATTTGAACCTGCCACAAAAAAAACTAGTGTTAATATCTCTTCAAGGTCAATAGAGGGACTAACAGCTCACTGTGACCTGAATTTTGACTACAGAAGCACTCAAATGCAAAAGAAATACTTCAATTTTGAGCACTGTGCAATACAATAACCTCCGATTGCGAAGAGGTGAATTACAAGAATTGACCGAATAATTCTCGAAGAACGAAAACTTCTGAAGCATCCAGATAAATATGTGAGAGATCCGCAAGCCCTAATTATTAGTGCAGGTCCGGGCAAAAATTATACGACCCTGGAAAGGATAGGAATGATCAACCAAGTGCCTACCTGTGGTTCACCAGGAACAACTGATATACACTCCTTGCAGCCTTGAACACGCTCTAGTGGAATGAGAGGTCGAATGTTTAAAGCAACTTGTACAGCCTGCGTTGCTTCATTCTCGTCCACGGTGACGTCCTCTTCAAGCCACTCACTCTCAAGGCCGTTTCCAGTCCCCATCACCCTAGCTGTGTCTAAGTCACAGCTCAGGGTTTAGAGGATTATAGCCCGTGTCTGAACAGCGGTAACAAACGGCATTGAACGCGATGTGAACCAAATCACCGACTTCAATAATAAACTGCTGGATATGACGAGGGATGAGCCACTTTGATGCTCAATTAACCTTAACTTCGGAGTGGAGGGACAAAAGGAAGAGAATGAGCAGTCCATGCTGTCATTTCATGGTTGATTACTACTTCTGCAGCATTCTGATCAACGTCATCTCTTCCTACTCGAGAAACCTGTCAATGCCTTTGAAATTCCCCAATTATGCCAATATTCCCGGCTTGATCCCGTATCCCAAGTGCGGACAGTAATGCATTTTGGAGTTCTTTAGGTGAAAATCCTGATCATGATCCAAATGATGAGCTCCGTTAGAACGAACATAGGATACAAACGTAATTTATAGAACGGTTTTGGAGTAAGAAACGCACTTCAAAAACCTAATCTCCTTTTCAGTTGAATGTCCAGATAAGCATGCTGTTGGTATAATGCACTTGTCCGGAAAAAACAAAAAACAAAAACCAAAAAGCAGGAGCAAACATACGATCTAATCTGAGAGAATTACAACGATCGGGTACGAAACGCACAATGAAAAGCATGAACAAAACTTCCACTCCGAGTATTCAAACAAGTGTAGAATACCAAGTAACCACAAGCGTGCACTTTGCGTTGAATCCCCTTTCTCTTCAACTCTCCATTTGGGTAATCCTCCAAAAGAAACCAATGTTCGGCACTATTGGAGGACCTCAAAACAAATTCTCACTCACCATCTACCACAAACTTCGCCATGATCTCCCCAACGATGCGTACAATCGATAAAAAACTTCACTCAAACTACACAACTCACAAACCCAAGTCTGCCACTGTCTCTCTAGACCCTGTCCAAAAAGGATCCTATAATCACGACCAAGCTCATCACTCACCCCCGAGCACCAACTACCATCAAAATCAGTCCCAAATACATGGTGCCCACACCCTAAAATAAACAGCTCCACAATCCGCACAATCAACCCACATTCATCCATGCCATCACTCATCCTCTCAAGGCCATAATCCGCAAATCGAATCCAACAACAACGCCCACGATATCACACCTCTGCGCAACGTCCCGGCCGAACGCCGATTCTCACATGCTCGGGCCTGGCAAATCTGGACGCAGAGCGACGCAATCTGAAGTGCAGGATGATCTCCGAGGGGGAGGAAACGTCTTCAACACTTGTCCACTGCCGCCAAGCCTGACTGAGATGATAGCTGGTCACAAGAGCAGCGAGAGATTGCATGCAGAGAGGCGAAGACAGAGGCCGTGGCTTGCTGAAGCAGCAGCGGTAGCAACAACAACAACAAATTAAGAGCGGGGAGGGAGCGCAGAGGCCGAGGGAGCGGCAGCGGCAAATTGATGCGAGAAGCAGGGAGCAACAGCGTGGGCGGGGGCGGCGAATCCCGGGTCTGGTGACCGGCGCTTCCCGCGGCCGGCACCATCGGTGCCGGTTGTCATGGGGTCCCCCCCATAGCCGTTGCCCCTAACTGCTCTTCAGCCATTTGGACCCAATTCCGCGCTCCTCGGTGCAATCACCACACCCATGGATACCGGTAACCGCCCTCCTCTGCAGGGGCAGTTTCGACACCCCCATTCAGCATGGCTAATGTGAAACCGGGAATAATAATATAACATGTTCTTTGACCGCCATGTTTTGGTACCCATGTGTATCATGTGCATAAATTCCTTCTTTCCTCAGAGTCGATTTATTTTTCTTTGAAAATAATTTGTATATATATATATATATATATAGTTTTATGAATTAATAAATAAGTCAAAGTCTCAATTAGGCATCTATACTTGAATCCAAAAAGTGCACAAGATATGAGTTCATTTTTTGCACATGTTTCACCTAAAGATTCAATCCATATTTCAAGTTCAATTTACAAAGAGGATTTTGTGTCTAGTATTTTTGTGTGTTTTGAATGTTGTTTTGAAGATCCCAAAAAAAATATTATTATTTACTTGTATTTCTAAAATTATAAAATAAACATTTATTTATTTTAAAGAAATTAAAATAAAATAAAATATTTTAAATATATAATTTTTTTCTATTTTATTATAATTTTGACTATTTAAAAAGTTAAGATCATTTTATATCATGTTATATTTTTTTTTTGGACGAGATGGTTGTTTTATCCTATATTATTATAGTAAAAATTAAATTTCAAAAAAGAAAATTGATATTGTATATTATAAACCATGCAAATACTACCTCAATTTTTCATAGATAACTAAATTCATCAATTCTTAAATGAAAATAGTAACCTAAAAAACAAGCTTTCTAATCTTTCTTGCTAATTTTTTTATAACTTTCAAAAGATTTCTATTATGCTTTAAAAAGTAATAATAAATTCTAAATTTGAAACTTTACTTCTTTTTTTTTTTTTTTTTTTTCTTTTTTTTTCTTTTTTTTTTAAAATAAAACTCTAATACACTTGTGTTTTTTTGTCTAAAAAGAAGCTAAGACTAAAAACCTTTTAAAAACTTTCTTTGAACCTCAAAAATATTTATTCTTTTTTCTTTAGAGCTCCTCTAATAAGTTTCCACTTAAGATCTTTGAAGTTTAATAAATCAAACTTAATAGGAGAAAAAACAAAAAAACAAAAAAAAAAAAAAAAAAATGTCAATAAGGTGCTAAGTGTGTACAAAGAAAATTCAACTTCTCTTGATCTTTATTCAAAACAAAGATTAGTTTCTAATTCAAACAACTTTACCAATTATTTTCAAAATCAATGATTGTTCGTATTTTTTTTGAAGGCTTATGAGATATAATATAAATTGAGATTATATAGCTTTTTTTAATGATAATATAATGATAGCTTTGAATTCTTCATAACCTAATTAAATAGCAAATACTATGTTAAAAAATATTTGTCTTACATATTGTAATACTTATCCAAAATGCTTAACAAAAATAAAGTTTTTTCACAAACTTCCATTGATATAAATGCTTTGGTAGAATTATCCTTTATGCACACTATTGATATAAGATAATCACCTTATTATTTTATATCACTTCTAGGCCTTGACGCAGATTAAAATCTTTAACTACTTATTTTCATGTTGTAATCCACTTAATGTACAACGTCCTTAATACACCACCTTTATTAATTTGAGTTGCTATATACAACATGGTCTTTAAATATACAATATATTAGGTAGAAAAATCTCTAAAAGCAATTACTACTACAACATTTTTTTATACAAATCTAAAAAATACCTAAATATAAAAGATAAAATAGAAGTAAAAATATATCTTCCATTAAAAGATAAAAAATTATTAATAATTACATGAAGGACTTAAAGTGCAATATGTTTATGTAATAATTTATAATATTCAAATTACAACATTTAACTTCTGTAATGTGCAAATTCAATATTCATCTAACAATCACATATGTAGTTATCACATACATGTACATTTATTTAAATTAAAAGAATTAGATAGAAGTAAATTGAAGTAAGAAAATTAAATAACATCTTATAAAAAAGCTTCTTGAAAGCTTTATAGATGCAAATTTGACTTTATATGTATTTGTTGATAATTCTTAGATTGAAAATGTGGCCAATAAATTGGCCATGTATTATATATGTTAGTGATTTTTAGTATAAATTAGCCATGTATCAAGGACATGAACTCCAAAGAAAGATAATCTCAATAAACTCTTATGTCATTCAAAAATACTTAAAAATCACTCAAAGGTGATAATATATTGAACTAGAATGGCTATTCCCAAAGATTAGAAAATATGAAGATTCTTGAAACTAGACTGGAAATAAGAAAGGAATTGACAAGAGTGAAGAAGGCTTCACTCTTGTCTCTATATATACTATCTAACTAGGGGCTACATGGCAATATTCTATAGGACCTCCAATATGTATTGACTTTGTAGGACACATGCCTTGACTTACAAGACAAGTTTTTCTATGTGTAGGCCACATTGTTAGCTTGGTCTTCAAGCTAACAACATGTATGGCACATGGTCAACTTGTTGACCACGTTTTTAATCCAAAAAATCAATTAAAGACACCTATAAAGTCAAAGCAATGTCTATGAAGCTTTTAGGAAGCTTCCATATCAAATACTATAGAATTAACTCACTTTTATCTATTTTTACTTACTTTTATCTATTTATATATGTAATTATTGGCTTACATTAGTAAGTCCGTGATATTACCTTCCCTTTTAGGGACGAGTTTCACGAGGAATGGTCATCATATGTTGAGAAAATCTATGATGCGACGAATTGTATTTGCCACATACTCTGATCTTTATTCTCTTCGAAGATGATTGATATGGCCTCTCAACCATCGATAGTATCTCATACTAGGGCGGGAAGACCACCCAATTATTTGATCATTGTTGAGGCCTTCATAACTTCCTTCAAATAGAACATTTGGAACACCATCAAGAGTTGTTCCTACCTCTAGTAAAATCACCAAACATCGGAAGTCCCTTCCCAAGTCGTGATACAAAACGCATTGTATCTCGCCATCTATTTGAAGAAGAACATGTCATTCTTGAAGATCTTCATCTCGATTGTGTCGTCTTGAAGGTTGTGACAATTGTAATGTCTTGTCTGGTAGATCAGTAAATGAAGGCTCTTAAGTGGAATCCGTTGGTTATTGGTTCTCCATCTCTTGAGCGTAACAACTATAAAGAAGCTACAAACAAGAATTGAAAGTAGAATGTAATCTTGCCTAGATGTTGTTTCTTTTAAAAACAAGGTTTTCATCTTGATTTTGATGGATTTTATCGATAAAAAGCTTCCATCGCCTTAGCTGCATTTGTAAGATTCTTTACTGGCTCCCATGTGCATTCACTAATATCATATCCATATCAATGGACAAGATATTCTAATTTATTTCGACGCCGCCTTGAATCTAAGACTTCTTCTACTTCAAATTCTTCATTATTGTCCACTTCTATAGGAGGAGGTGGAGCTTGTCATCTTCTCGATATGTCCACTATCTTGTATGGTTCAAGAAGAGACACGTGGAATACTAGATGGATTTTCATTGACTCCGATAGATGTAAATGATATGCAACTGAATTGATTTGTGTAGAAATAGAAAATGGTCCAAGCCTTTGATAGTCCAACTTGTCATAAGGACAAGTGGTCTTGATATTGCGATGAAGTAGCCATACCTTATCATCCAAGTCGAATGGTGGTTATTCATTTTGATATACATCCGGATTTATCTTTTGTCATTCTTGAGCTTCTTTTAATTGCACCTTCATTGTTGATTGTAACTCTGACAACCGATTTGTCATATCTTTTGCCACAAGATTATCAACTTTTGAGAAATCAAATGTGTCAAGTCATGGATGATAACCATAATTGGCAAAAAAATGTGTTTGTGATGTAGAAGAATGCACTGTATTATTATAAGCAAACTCTGCCAATGACAGAAGAGTTGTCCAATCATCTTATTGATAGTTGATGGTACATCTTAAATATTGCTCCAAGACTTGATTTACGCACTTTGTCTGTCTGTCAGTTTGAGGATGAAAAGCCGAAGATAGTTTTATATCCACTTTTAAAATCTTGAAAAAGATTCTCTAAAATCTTGACACAATTGAGTTCTCCTATCCGATATAATATCCTTTGGTAACCCGTGATAGCGATAGATATTGTCAATAAAAAGCTTAGTTGTTTCTTCACTCGTGATGGATTTTGTACATGGCACAAAATGTGCTATCTTGGTGAAGCGATCTACTATCACAAATATAGAATCATAAAAACCTGAGCTTGGAAGATCTATGATGAAGTCTATAGAAACAGAAGACTATGGTTGTTTTAGAATGGATAATGGCTGAAGAAGTCCAAAAGGTTGATGATGAGGAGTTTTTGATCTTGAACAAATATCACATGATTGTACAAAATCTTTGACTGCCTTCCATATTTGAAGCCACCAAAAATCCCTAGATATCAGCTCCAAAGTCTTATTGTATCCAAAGTGTCCTGCTGCTGGAAAGTCTTGACGAGCTTGAAGAACACATAAACATGCTTCTCCTTCTGGAACATATAGGTGTCCTTTAAAATAGAGTAGGTTGTTCTTGAACTCAAATTTAGAGGGATCATGAGATTTAGAAGAATTATTCTTGATATCATGAACAAGAGGGTCTAAAGACATACTTAACTGTACTTGCTTGAGAAAAGTTAAATCAACAGTCAATGTTGATTTTATTGCTCGAAGATGAAATTGCTCCGACTTCAAGAGAACTATTCTTTGTTGCTGAAAAGCTTCATTTCCTTCTTTTGGTGCAAGATAAGAACGTCTAGACAAGGCATCGGACAAACCTTGTTGTTTTTTTGGTTGATAAGTAATGATGAACTCGAATCTTGATAAAGACATACTCCAATGAGCTTGACAATGATTTAATATGCGTGCTAACATAAAATACTCAAGGTTCTTATGATCCGTGTACATGGTGTCGTGTTGTGGTTCGGCTACGATATGAAAATAATGTAATTATGTACTTAATATATAATTTACTAAGTAACATGGTGAGAGCCATGTTAGTAGATTTTAGTTGGTTGTAGAATATAATTTGATTATTACCTTGAGAAGAGGTTGTTTAAAAAGATTACTATAGAATTTGTATAACTTTAATTTCCTTTTGATAGTGGCTTTTAAGATTGGTTTTGGTTGATAGTAACTTCTAAATATTTAGAGTCACCTTTGTTAGACATTGGTGATATTTGAAAACTTATTTTGATTCGTTTATTTGGTGTTTAGAGCATAAATTATATAAATCTTATAAGAAAAAAAGATTGAAGAAGGGTTTTGGTAGCAAAGGGAATAATTAGGGCACCAATATAGATGAATGGAGATGGATGATGAAAATCTCCATTCCTATTGGTCAAAAATCATGACCAATGGGCTTTGAGGAGGTTGCCCGAGGCCATATCAGGGATTGGGGTTAGATTCTCGGAACCATTTGAGTTTTGAAGGCTAAGATCAGAAGGTTTAGGTTTTTGGCTATGATTTTGGTGTAAGTTTTGTATCGTTTGGAGTTTATATGAAGGAGATACAAGCGCTCAAAGTTAAGGTATTGATTTGGAAGCTACTGTCATACTTTTTGGCATAACGCACGCGTACAGATAGCAATTGAGGATCAGTGATTGCGACTAGAGAGAGCACTTTTGCGGCTACACTTTTTTCATATTACTTACTGGATTCCAAGTTGAAGTGGAGGAGTTATTGCATTTTGAAGTTAGCACATGCAATTTTAGGGTAGTAAGTAACCCGATTTGCTAGTGGTTGTCTCTTAAGCTATATCTTGAGCAATTTGATAAGGTTTTGGCTCAAAATTTCAAGAAATGTGTAATTTTATGTAAGTAAAGTTTGTGCATAAGTTTTATGACATTTGAGTATTGGATTCTTGAGATATTAAGAAAATAGTGTTTGAGTACTTGTAAATTAGGGTTTAGAGCATCTGCTAGGTTTTCTTAGATGCCAAAAGATCAGGAGTGAATTTACAATTGGTTTTTTTTAGGATAAAATTTAAGAGTGAATTCTACTTATTTTGTAAATTTGAAACAAATTAAATAGTTAGATCAAGAGTTATAATTTTCTAAAGTTCAAGACAAGAAAACCCTTTGCTGAAAAAATATGTTTTGAAGGGGTTTTGTTATATTTTGAATTTTATGAAAAATAAAGGAGTTTTGGGAGGCTTATACAAGATTCATATAAAAATTTAAGCTACACTCTCTATAGCTAGATACCCAATATATTTTTAGATAGCAAATCATACTATATGACAATGGTGATTGGACTTGAGGCACCTTCTAGATAATGACACTATTCTTGAAATGAATCCTTAATTGCAAGAAGCTCTTTGTCATAGATTTCATAGTTAATCTTAACTATTGAAAATTTCTTAGAATGAAAAGCTACTGGATGGAGCTTGTCATCTGCTCCCATTTATAACAAAATGGCACCCAAGGCAAAGTTTGATGCATCTGTTTTCATAAAAAATATCTTGGAAAAGTCGACACGATACAAGATTGGTGCAGAAGTAATTTTCTTCTTTAAAGCATCAAATGCTACTTCAACTTCTTTACTCCACTCAAATTTGTCTTTACAAGTCAAATGCATAAGTGGAGCTGTAACTTTAGAAAAGTTTTTGATGAAGATTTGATAGTAATTTGCAAAGCCCAAAAAACATTGCACATCTCATACTGTTCTTGGAACCTTCTAATCTATGATAGTCTGGACCTTCTTGGAATCCATTATCAGGCCTTCGTTGGAAATGATATATCTTAAAAAGTCAACTTGAGTAGTGTGGAATACATGCTTTTTCAACTTAGGATATAATCCTGCATTTCTTAGTTTTTGTAACACATGACGAATATGGAATTCATGTTCTTCTCTGTTCTTAGAGTAGATTAGAATGTCATCTAAATAACAAACAACAAAATCATCTAAAAAATCACAAAAGACATCATTCAAAGATGTTGAAAAGCAGCTGGTGCGTTTGTGAGTCCAAAAGGCATGACATTATATTCAAAATATCCATACCTATTTCAAAAATCAGTCTTTCATTGATCTCCTTTTTTGATGCGGACCAAGTTATATGCTCCTCATAGATCTATTTTTGTGTAGATCTTTACTTGATTGAGTTGATCAAGAAGTCGTGAAATCAAAGGTAAAAGATACTTGTTTTTTATGGTAATCTTGTTAAGCCTCCGATAGTCTATGCACATCCATAGAGATCCATCTTTTTTCTTTACAAATAAGATTGGTGCTCTTGCTGGAGATTTTGAATGGCGTATGAAGTTTTTAACAAAGTTCTCATCAATATACTCCTTTAGTGCAGCCAATTCATTTTGTGATAAGCTATAGATTGGTCCAAATGGCGGTTGAGCTCCTTCTTGAAGATCAATTGAACAATCATAAGGTCGATGTTCTAGAAGAATATCTACATTCTTCTTTTCAAAAACATCTTGAAATTCTTGATATTGACTAGAAATATCACTTGACGTCTTTTCACTATTTGAAATGGGTGTGGCATATATAGCAAAAGATGACCCCTCTTTGGCTACATGCATGAAAGCTCTTGTCCCTACTAGTAAGAGCTTAGATGCACTAGACTTATGTATTTTTTTTTATTAATAGAATTTTGAATTAAACTATTAGAATTGTTAAGGTTACGAGAAATCCAATCTATCTGAGGATTGTACTTTTCTAACCAAAATAGTCCTAAAATGATTGGATTTAAAGGAGATCGTATCACATTAAATATTACTACACTATTATGATCTTTAATTACTACATCTAAAGGAATAGTCTCATAGATAACATTACCATAAGACAATGAACGACCATCTATGACTTCTACATGTACGGATTTGATTTTCTTGACTAACAATATTTCTTATTTTTTGACAAAGTCTTTATCTATGAAACAAGCTGAGGCTCCTGAATCTAATAATGCAAAGACTTTATGATTTTTAGGTCCTAAATACACATCTATTGTAAAACAAGGTGAGGGATCTGAAGAGAAAATAGGACCTTGACTAGGTGTTGCATATGGTTCCAGCCACACGGTCCCTATTGTAGCTGGAAGAACTCGTTTTTTGACACATTGTCTTCTTTTACAATCGTACTCCTCATTTTGTGATTGCGTTGCTTCCTTGGATAATGTTGAGCAGTGTGTTTAGCTTCTCCACAATATAGACATAAGCCCTCTTGACGTCGTCAAGTCTTTTCTTGCTCCGTGAGGGATTTAAAACATACCGTATCAATTTACATTGGCTCTAACCTTGATGGAAAGGTTTCCAAAAACTTAGAAGGTATTGCCATGACTTGACTTGTTCCTCTCTAGCCATATCTTTGTTCTTGACATCTTTCAAATAATTGATTATCACATGCAATAGCTTGAGTAATGAATTATTCTAAACTATCTATTTTTGATATTTTCAATAACAAATCTTTGACATTATCATTCAATCTATAACGAAATTGATTGATAAGGGCTTTATCATTCCAGTCCACATCACAAGTAAGACTTTGGAATTCAGCAACATACATGGTGGCTGAACGTGATCCTTATCATAGTGATATAAGCTTTGTCTCTGCTACCCTTTTTCGATCACTTTCTCCAAATGTAGCCATAAATACTTTCAAGAATGAGTTCAAATCATAGAGTAGTCGTGAATATTTTTCCATCAAAGGTCCGAACCAAGAGAGAGCACTTCAAGATAGAAGTGTGCCTATGAACCCAACTTGAGTAAATCCATCAGGGTATTGGAAAAGATGTAACCTTAAGTAGAATTTAACTTATTGCAAAAATCTTCAAAATCTTGATCTTATTCTGTCAAACTTTTCAGGCATACTAATCCTTGCCTCTCTTGAGCTTGTAGAAATAAAACTCCTGGAATTTGGTTGCGAGGCTAATCAACTTGTTTCCTTCAGTTGCAAAACTTCTTGGCGTAGACTGTGAACTTCTTCCATAGTAGTAGGAATAGTGCTTCCATGGTTGGTGTTGGTGATGCGTGAAATTTCCATCCTAAGAGTGTTGACAAGCTCATGAACATCTGCAATAGTTGCAAATCTATTTTCACTTCCACCAAGTATAGCATCCATGATTTTTTCTTCCATAGACAACTCAAACGAATTCAAAAGTTAAATAAGAGGAGGATAATCCGTAACCTCTAAAAAAAAATTCTACAAAGAGGAGTAATTCACTCTCTTTAAGAAAAAGCTCAGTATTAAAAAACAAGATTTTTTGTTTAAAGGTGGATAGTCCACAACCTTTAAAATACAATAATAGAAGTGGGATAATCCACTCACTTCTAGAACAAGACAAAAACGATATGTTAGCACTCTTGTCAAAATATCAAGGACATGAATTCCAAAGAAAGATAATCTCAATATACTCTTATGTCACTCAAAAATACTTAGAAATCACTCAAAAGTGATAATATATTGAACTAGAATGGCTATTGCCAAAGACTAGAAAATATGAAGACTCTTGAAACTAGATTGGAAACAAGAAAAGAATTGACAAGAATGAAGAAGGCTTCACTCTTGTCTCTATATATACTATCTAACTAGGGACTATGTGGCAATGTTCTATAGGACCTCCAATATGTGTTGACTTTGTAGGATACATGCCTTGACTTATAAGGTAAGTTTTTCTACATGTGGGCCACATTGTTAGCCTGGTCTTCAAGCTAACAACATGTGTGGCACATGGCCAACTTCTTGACCACGTTTCTAATCTAAAAAATCACTTAAAGACACCTATAAAATCAAAGCAGTGTCTATGAAGCTTCTAGAAAGCTTCTATATCAAATACTATAGAATTAACTTATTTTTATCTACTTTTACTTACTTCTACCTATTTGTATATGTAATTATTGGCTTACATTAGTATGTCCGTTACACCATGTGGCACACATATAAGAAACTTGTTTTGCAAGTTAGACATGTATTAGAGATCCTATACAACATTACTATATAGCTCTTAATTAAATAGTAGAAGTAAGAATGATGTCACAAACATATATTTACTGTAATTATTACCTATGTGATATGAATAGGTAGAAGTAGATAAAAGTAGATTAATTTCATAAAATCTTCTAGAAAAGCTTCTTAAAAGCTTCGTAGATGCTGCTTTGACTTTACATGTATTTATACTTGATTGATAGATTAAAAACTTAGTCAACAAGTTAACCACGTGCTACATATGTTGGTAGCTTACAAAACAAGCTAATTATGTAGCACCCACATAGAAAACTTACCTTACAAGTTAAGATATATGTTGTGCAAAGTCAACACATTTTTGGAGGTCTTACAGAATGTCACTACGTAGCTCTTAGGTAGATAGTATATATAGAGGCAAGAATGAAGCCTTCTTCACTCTTGTCAACTCTTTTCTTACTTATAGTCTAGTTTTAAGGGTCTCTAGTTTTCTTGTCTTTTGGCAATAGCCATTCTAGTTTCTTTTTTAATATACATATTTAGTTGTTTGTATTTTGTCATCTTTCTTTGAAAAAAGTCTCACTTGTTTATTTATTTTTATCAAGTTCTTATCCTCTTTAGATTGATAAGAGTATACTTACAATATGAGAGCTTTGTCTAATCTTGATTAAGAGTGGATTATCCATTTTTCTTGATAAAACATAAGCATATTAAAAGTTGCGGATTACCCTCTTTTAAACTGATATTATTCTTAGTATTTTTTCTTTTTCAAGTCCTCTCTTCTATTTGTTATGAGTGATATAAGCCATCTTTTCTTTTCTAAGTATTATCATAGCAGAGCTTACTAAAATGAAGAGTACAATGACACAAATGCAAGAGCAATTGAGGAAGTTAATGTTTGCAATGGAACAATTCAATTTACTACTACAACAAAATTAGTTGGAAGTGAAGATATAGAAATGATTGGAGCTGCTTTAATATCTATACTAAATCATGTCCCTTTTCCTATGGTGGAATACTCTTCCAATGTTAAAAAACCAAGAATTACTTTATTTGAGAAGTTTGATGGCACCAGATCAAAGTTTAGAGATTTTATCAATCAAGTACAACTTATGATTGAACTTCAACCCCAAAGCTATCCAACTCCAAGATTGCAAGTTAGATTCATTGATACGCTTCTTTCAGGTTCAACATTATCATGGTTTTCATCTTTTCTTGAACGACAAGATCTAATATTGGATAATCTGAGGATTTTTTTTGTAGAGTTTCGATCTATATATGGAAAATATGATATAATTTATGTTGCAACCAATAAGTTCCATATTTTGCAACAAGGCAATCGATTAGTAACGTTGTATGCTTCATAATTTCGAGAACTTACAACTGATATCAAGTAGAATGATGTTGCACTTATTAGCTAATTTCTCTATGGATTACAATATGATGTAAGAAATTAATGCTCAACTTACTTGATCCTCAAACATTGAATCAAGCAATTAACTTTGCTGTGAAGTGGGAAAATTTTCTTTTTGAATTTTAATTTGAAAACCATACAAGTAAACTTCAACGTTACTATAATTCAATGACAACAACAATATCTCTTTAATATATATATTTGAAAGTAGAGGATATGCAAATTGATGCGGTATATTTCAAACTTCTTACTGAGCAAGAAAAGACTCGTTGTCATCAAGCAAGCTTGTCCTTATAATATGGAGAATCTAAGCACATTGCTTAATATTACTCAAAGAAACATTGCAATCATAAAATAAGGAGCACAGCTATCAAAGAAGATAGTATGTCAGAAAACAAGTTTGTCCAGTTACAATAGGGACGATGTGGCTGGAATCTTTTACAATTCCCAGTGAAGGTCCTATTCTCTCCTCAAAATCCTCTCTTTGTTTTACTATAAATGTTATTTTAGGACCTAAACATCACAAAGCCTCTACCTTATTAGATTGAGGAACCTTAGTATGTTTCTTAGATGAAGAATTTACTAAAAGACATAGCATACTTTTAATGAAGAAAACTAAATCTGTTCATGTAGAAGTTATAGATGGTCATCTGTTGTTTTTAGGACATATTACTCATAAAACTCTTCCTATAGAAGTAGCAACTAATGGTCATAGTAGCTTTGTAATATTTAATATCATTAGATTTTTCTATAATCTAATCATTTTAGATTTATCATGGCTAAAAAAATATAATCGTAAAATAGATTGGACTTCTCGTAGTCTTGAATTTTTTGAAAGTAAAACTAAGAGCATAATTAATCAAGTAAAAAGTCATAAATTTAGTACAATTAAATCTATATTTATAGTTGCAAGAGCTTTCTTGCATGCCACTAAAAAAAGAATCACCTTGTGTCATTTATGCCACACCTTTTTCAACTAGTGAAAAGTCTTCAAGTGGCATTCCAAGCCAATATCAAGATTTTCAAGATGTATTTGAAAAGAAAAATGTAGATACTCTTTTGGAACATCGTCCCTATGACTGTTCAATTGACCTTCAAGAAGGAACATAATCGCCATTTGGACCAATCTATAATTTATTACATAATGAGTTGGTCAAACTCAAGGAGTATATTGAAGAGAATCTGACCAAGAACTTCATATGTCATTCCAAATCTCTAGCAGGAGCACTAATTTTATTTGTGAAGAAAAAGATGGATCATTGCAAATGTGTGTTAATTATCAAAGACTCAACAAAATCACTATCAAGAACAAGTATCTGTTACTTTTCATATCTTGATTCGTTGATCAATTGAATCAAACTCAGATCTATACAAAAATAGATCTACAAGGAGCATACAATCTGGTACGCATTAAAGAAGGAGATGAATGGAAGACTATGTTTCGAACAAGGTATGGATATTTCAAATACAATGTCATGCCTTTTGGACTTACAAATGCACCAATAGCATTCCAACATCTAATGAATGATGTCTTTTGAGAGTTTTTAGATGATTTTGTTGTTTGTTACCTAAACGACATCTTAATCTATTCTAAGAACTTAAAAGAACATGAACTTCATGTTTGTTAGGTATTACAAAAACTAAAAGATGCAGGATTCTATATCAAGATAGAAAAGTATATATTTCATACTATTCAAGTCGACTTCTTAGGATACATCATTTCAAATGATGGACTTATAATATATCCTAAGAAAGTTCAAATTATTATGGATTGGAAGATCCCAAAAATGGTAAGAGATGTCTAATATTTTTTGGAATTTGCTAACTTTTATCAAATCTTCATGAAAGACTTCTCTCAAGTTATAACTCCACTTACATGTTTGACTTATAAAGACAAACTTCAATGGTATCAAGAAGCGGAAGTAGCATTTAAAGCTTTGAAGACAACCTTTGTTTTTGCACCAATCTTGTATTGCATCGACTTTTTTAAGTCATTTTTTTATGGAAACAGATGCATCAGACTTTGCTTTGGGTGCCGTGTTATCACAAATGGAAATAAATGATAAAATTCATCCAATAGCTTTTCATTCTAAATTTTTTTCAATAATCGAAATCAACTACAAGTTCTATGGTAAAGAACTCTTTGCAATCATGGATTTGTTTCAAGAATGGCGCCATTATCTAGAAGGTGCTCTTAGTCCAATCGTTGTGTATACACATCACAAGAACCTTGAATATTTTATGTAAGCATATATTTTGAATCATCGCCAAGCCCATTGGAGTATGTCTTTATCAAGATTCGAATTCAAGTTTACTTATTGATCAGAAAAACAACAAGGTTTGTCAAATGCACTCTCTAGATTATCTTACCTTGCATGAAAAGAAGAAGTTGTTGCTTTTGATTAATAATGGACAATCCTCTTAAAGTTAAAGCATCTTCATCTTCAATTAATGAAATCAATACTAATTGTTGATTCAACTTTTATTAAGCAAGTTCAATTAAGTATGTCTTCTGATCCTCTTATTTGTCATGTTAAGGAAAATCCTTCAAAATCTCATGATACTTCCAAGTTTGAATTCAAAAAAAATTTATTATATTTCAAGGGATACCTATATGTTCCAAAAGGTGAAGCTTGATTACGTGTTCTTCAAGCTTGTCATGACTCTCCAACAGCAAGATATTTTGGGTACAATAAAACTTTGGAACTAATATCTAGAGATTTTTGGTGGCTCAAAATGTGGAAGGTAATCAAAGATTTTGTACAATCTTGTGATATTTGCTTAAGATCAAAAACTCCTCGTCATCGACCTTATGGACTTCTTCAGCTATTACTCATTCCAGAACAACCATGGTCTTTTATTTCTATGGATTTCATTACAAGTCTTCCAATCTCAGGTTTTTATGACTCTATATTCGTGATAGTAGATCATTTTGCCAAGATGGCACATTTTTTATCATGTACAAAATCTATCACAAGTGAAGAAACAGCTAAGCTCTTTCTTGACAATATCTATTGCTATCATGGATTATCTAAAGATACTATATCAGATAGGGGAACTCAATTTGTATCAAGATTTTGGCAGATTCTTTTCAAGATTCTAAAAGTGGATATAAAAATATCTTTGATATTCCATCCTCAAATTGATAGACAAACGGAGCATATTAATTAAGTTTTGGAGCAGTATTTAAGATGTACCATGAACTACCAACAAGATGATAGGACAACTCTTTTACCATTAGTAGAGTTTGCTTATAATAATATAGGATATTTTTCTACAAAATAAACGCTTTTCTATGTCAATTATGGTTATCATCTACGACTTGATACTTTTAACTTTTCAAAAGTTGATAAACTTGCGGCAAAAGATTTGGCAAATCATTTGTCAAAGCTATATGCAATAATGAAGGCATAGTTAAAAGAAGCTCAAGACCAATAAAAGATCAATGCAGATGTCTATTGAAAGAAACAACCATCATTCCACATGGATGACAAGATATGGTTACTTTGTCACAATATCAAGACCACTTGTCTTTGTGACAAGTTGGACTATTGAAGGCTTAGACCATTTTCTATTTCTGCACAAATCAATCCAATTGCATATTGTTTACACCTACCAGAGTCAATGAAAATCCATCCAGTATTCCACGTGTCTATTCTTGAACCATACAAGACAGTGGACATACCAAAAAGAAAACAAGCTCCACCTCTTCCTATAGAAGTGGACAATAATGAAGAGTTTGAAATAGAAGAAGTCTTAGATTTAAGGCGGTGCCAAAATAAATTGAAATATCTTGTCCATTGGCACGGATATGATATTAATGAATGCACATGGGAGCCAATAAAGAATCTTGTAAATGCAAAAATAGCAGTGGAGGTTTTTCATTGATGACATCCATCAAAATCAAGATGAAAATCTTCTTTAAAAAAGAAATAAGATCCAAGCAAGATAACATTCTACTTTCAATCTTTGTTTGTAGCTTCTTTTTAGTTGTGACATTGAAGAAATGGAGAACCAACAACTAGCAGATTTAACTCAAGAGCCTTTGTTTGTTGACTTGTCGGACAAGTCGTTATAATTGTCATAACCTTCAAGACAACACAATTGAGATGAAGATCCTCAAGAACGACATGTTCTTCCTCGAATAAATGGCAGAATACAACGCGTTTACTATTATGACCTTGGAAGGGACTTTCGATGTTTGGTGATTTTACTAGAAGTAGGAACAATTCCTGATGATGTTCCAAATATTTTATTTGAAGGAAGTTATGAAGGCCTCAACAATGATCAAATAACTAGGTGGTCTTCCCGCCCTGGTATAGGACACTATTGACAGTTGAGAGGCCCTATCAATCATCTTTGAAGAGAACTCTTGTCAACTCTTTTCTTGTTTATAGTCTAGTTTCAAGGGTCTTTGGTTTTCTTATCTTTTGGCAATAGCCATTCCAATTTCTTTCTTAATATATATATATAGATATAGTTATTTTAATTTTTTCATCTTTCTTTAAGAAAATTTTTACTTGTTTATTTATTTTTATTAAGTTCTTTTCCTTAACAAATGAGACATTTCTCATTCTTATCAATACCTTTTTTATTTTTAGTCTTATTATAAGAGTCTTTATTTTTATTTTTATTTTTATTTTTTTGACAATAGTCATTTTAGTTTTAATATTATATTATCTTTGAGTTAATATTTTTTATTTTTTTATTAAAATAAGAATATAAATTTAGTTTTAATGAAATTTTTATTATTTATAATTCATATCTTTTATTATAATTCAAGTAGCAATTTTATTTTTTAAAAATAGCCAAAAGTTAATAAAATTAGAGATCCTTGAAATTAGATTAGAAGAAAAATAAGAGTTGATAAAAGTAAAGAAGGCTTCACTCTTACCACTATGTATACAATTTAACTATGAGTTATATAGCAACATTCTATAAGACCTCCAATATGTGTCTAATTTGTAAGACACATATCTTAACTTTCAAAATAAGTTTCTTACATATACACCACATGATTAGTTTGTACCACAAGCTACCAAGACATGGAATATATGGCTATTTAAATGAGCAAGTGTTTAACTTAACAATCATCTATAGACATATATAAAAGTGAAATTGCATCTATGAAGCTTCTAAAAAGCTTTTGTATAAGATATTATCAAATTAAACTTTTTTTATTTACTTTTATATTTTCATATTATTTAGATAATTATTGGAATAAATATATATGTTAATGATATTATCTTCATTTTTAGAGATAAGTTCCACAAGAAGCAATGATCTTATATTGATGAAGTTTAAAATGCAACAAATTATATTTACTATATATTTTGATCTTTTTTTTATTTGAAGGTAGTTGATATGTCCTTTCAACCACCAATTATATTCTATTTTAGGGAAAAAATACCACCTTGATATTTGATTATTATTGAGGCCTTTGTAATTTCTTTCAAATAAAATATTTATAATACCATCAAGAGTTGTTCTTATTTCCAATAAAATCACCAAACATTGGAAGTTTCTTTTAAGGTCATGATACCAAATGTGTTGTATCTCAGCATCTATTTGAAAAAAAACATGTTGGTTTTGAAGTTCCTCATCTTTATTGCATTGTCTTAAAGGTTATGACAATTCCAATATCTTGTCTAATAAGTCAAAAAACAATAAGAAGCTAGAGACTCTT
Organism: Physcomitrium patens; assembly: GCF_059467195.1. Lineage (NCBI taxonomy): Eukaryota > Viridiplantae > Streptophyta > Bryopsida > Funariales > Funariaceae > Physcomitrium > Physcomitrium patens. The sequence goes on from NC_143411.1 coordinate 5,574,384, forward strand.
GAAACTAGACTTAAAGTAAGAAAAGAATTAACAAGAGTGAAGAAGACTTCACTCTTGCTTCTATGTATATTATTTAGCTAAAAACTATGTGGTGAGATTCTATAAGACCTTCAACATATGTCCAATTTGCAAGATACATGTCTAACTTATAAGACAAGTTTCTTATATGTGTACTACGTAATTAACTTATTCTATAAGCTATCAACATATGCGACATGTGGCTAACTTGTTGGCCATGTTTATAATCTAGCAATCACTTATAGATATTTATAAAGATGAAAATACATCTATAAAGCTTTTAAGATGCTTTTATAGAAGATAATATTAAATTAATTTATTTTTATGTATTTTTATTTATTTATACTATATAAATAATTATTAGAGTAAATAAATTTGTGACATGTTATTGAGAAAAAGCTTTGACCTTCTTTGTTGCATTTGCAAGATTTTTTGTTGGTTCCCATATATATTCAATAATATTGTATTTGCTTTAATAAATAAGGTATTCCAACCTAAGTCAATGTTATCTTGAATTTAAGATTTCTTCTACTTCAAATTCTTATATATTATCTATTTCTATAGTAAATAATAGCATTTTTCTTTTTTTCAAGATATTCACCATCTTATATGATTGAAGAAGAAACATATGAAATATGAAATGGATCTTCATAGATGCTAATAGATGTAATTGATAAGTAATTAAATTAATTTATTCATGTATAAAAAATGATTTAAGCCTATAGTGATTTAATTTGACACAAGAACAAATAATCTTTATAATACAATAAAATAACAATACTTTATTGCCATGTAGAATTGAAGTTGATTCTTGTAATAGGCATCTATGCTGATCTTTTATTATTTTTGAGCTTATTTTAATTGTACCTTCATTATTGTATATAGCTCAAATAAATAATTTTTTAAAACTTAGTTGTATGATTATTAACTTTTAAAAATTTAAAAGCATCAAACTATAGATAATAAGTATAACTAATGAGAAAAAATTATTTATTAAATAAAAAAATATAATATGTTGTTATAAACAAACTTTTCCAATGACAAAAGAATTGTCCAATTATTTTGTTGGTAGTTGATAATATACCTCAAATATTATTTCAAAACTTAATTTACACACTCTGGTTGTCTTTTTCTTTGAAGTTAGAAAATTGAAGATAGTTTTATGTCCACCTTTAGAATCTTAAAAATAATTCTTTAAAATCTTAATATAAATTAAGTCTTCCTATTTAACATCCTTATATAATAAATGTTAGTGATAGATGTTGTCAAAAAAAATTAGTTGTTTTTTTTATTGATAATAGATTTTATATATGATAAAAAATGTGAAATCTTGATGAAATAATCTACTATTACAAATATTGAATCATAAAAACTTGAGACTAGAAGATCCATAATAAAGTTTAAAAAAATAAAAAAAAAGATCATGATTATTTTTAATATCAAAAATAAGAAAATCAAAGAATATACTCAATTGAAATTACTTAAAGAAGGTTGAATCAATAATTAATATTGATTTTATTGCTTAAAGATGAAAAATACTTTGGCTTTAAGAAAATTATTTTTTGTTGATCAAAAGCTATATCTCCTTTATTTGGTATAAGATAAAAAATATTTATAAAAGGTGCTTAAAAAACTTTATTTTTTTTTAGTTGATAAATAATCTTAAAATGAAATCTTAATAAAGACATACTCGAACAAAAATAGGAATGAATTAAAGTACATGTTATCATAAAATATCCAAAGTTCTTGTGATCCATATATATGTTAATTAAATTAAAAGTGTCATTTAGGAATTGATGTCATTTTTGAAATGAATCCTTAATTGCAAGAAGTTTTTAGTCATGGATCTTATACTTGATTTTGGATATTGAAAACTTCTTAAAATAAAAAGCTACAAGATAGACTTTGTCATCTATTTTTATTTATAATAATATGACATTTAAGGCAAAGTTCAATGCATATGTTTTCATAAAAAATGATTTGAAAAAGTTGATATGATACAAAATTGGTGCCAATATAAAAATTTTCTTTAGACCTTCAAAAGATAATTTAATTCCTTTCTTCTACTCAAGTTTGTCTTTATATGTTAGAAGAATAATTAGACCTTCAATTTTAAAAAAGCTTTTGATGTAGATTCAATAATAATTAGAAAATTTCAAAAAAAAAATTATACATCTTTTATTATTTTTGAAATCTTTCAATCTAAAATATTCTAGATTTTCTTAAAATCTATCATAAGGCCATTATTTGAAATGATATATCTTACAAAGTCAACTTGAGTAGTATAAAATACACACTTTTCTATCTTGGAATATGGTCTTGTATTTCTAAGTTTTTGTAATATGCAAAAAATAAAAAGTTTATGTACTTTTGTGCTTTAAGAATAAATTAAATTATTTTATAGATAACAAATAACAAAATTATCTAAAAACTCTTAAAAGATATTATTCATTAGATGTTGAAAATTTGATGGCACATTTATACGTCCAAAAGGAATGAAATTATATTTAAAATGCCTATACTTGATTCAAAATGTAGTCTTCTATTCATCTCCTTCTTTGATAAATACCAAGTTATATATTCTTCAAAGATTTATTTTAGTATAGAACTTAACTTAATTCAAAGCTAGAAGGTACTTATTTTTTATTTTAATCTTATTAAATCCTTGATAATCCACACACATCTATAATTATCAATCTTTTTTCTTCACAAATAAGATTGAAGCTCATGTTAGAGATTTTGAATAGCATTTAAAATTCTTCGCAAGAATTTCATCAATATACTCTTTGAATTCATCCAACTTATTTTGTGATAAATTATAAATTGGTCCAAATGATAATTGAGCTCTTTATTGAAGATTAATTGAGCAATCATAGGAGTAATGTTTTAGAAGGATATATATATATATATATATATATATATATATATGTTTCAAATACATCTTAATAATCTTAATATTGGCTTTGAATGGAACTTAAAATATTTTTATTATTAGAAATATATGTGACTTAAATTATATTAAATATCACAAAGCTACTATAACCATTAATTCTTATTTCTATGAAAAGAGCTATATGAGTAATATCTCTAAAAGATAATAGATGACTATCTATGACTTCTACATAAATAATTTTTTAAAATTAAATATATGTTTTTTTTAACAAACTCTTTATTTAAAAAATAAATTGAGGCACTTGAATTTAATAAGACAAAGGCTTTATGATATTTAGGTCCTAAATTAACATCTATACTAAAACAAAGAGAGGATTTCAAGAAGAGAATAAGACCTTTATTAGGTGTTGTATAAGATTTCAATTGCATGATACTTATTATAGTTAGTCAAACTTTTTTTTTGACATGTTATCTTGTTTGATAACCATATTCCTTATTTTTGTAGTTGTATCACTTCTTTGGACAATGTTGAGTAGTTTTCTTGGATTCTCTAGAGTATAAGCATAACATTTCTTTTTAACAATAAATCTTTTTTTTTCAATAAAAAATTTGAAATATATTATGTCAATTTATATATCTTTTATTTTTAAATGTATATATTGAAAAGATGTTAGTATTGCCGTTGAATTATAAAAACATTGAGGCCAATTTGTGCAACTCTCAAATCAAAATTTAAATAGCTTATTGTCATACTTCATAACAAAGTTAATTTTTTGACTTAATATCTAAAGATTAAGTAAGTTGAACATCAATTTCTTTATTTCATATTGTAATCCATGAAAAAAATAACTAATAAATGTACTACCATTCTACTTAATATCAGTTGTAAGTTATGAAAACTATGAAGCATATAACATTTTTAATTGATTGCCTTGTCACAAAATATGGATCTTATTGGTTGCAACAAAAATTTTATCATGTTTTCTATGTATGGATCAAAACTTTGCCAAAAAAGCCTGTAAATTATCTAATATTGGATCTTGTCATTCAAAAAAAGATAAAAACGATCATCATATAAAATCTAAAAGTAATGTTTTAATAAACCCAACTTGTGATTTTAGTATTAAATAACTTTGAGATTAAAGTCCAATCATAAGTTATATTTAATTAATAAATCTTCAAAATTTTGATCTTATGTCATTGAAATTTTTGATCTTATGTCATAATGCTTGAATTATATTCCACTATAAGAGAAGTAATATGATTTGGTTCAAATATTGAAGCAACTCTGTAGAATAAGTAGTTATTTGCTGATTTGTAGATACTTAGTTTATAGTGTAAACAGGGATAGATGACTGTTGGAAAGGTAGTTCAGTAGTTAAAATGGATGAATAGTTAGGAAAAGCAGTTTTCATTAGAGATATAGCAGTTGGTATCTCGTGGTAGGATAAGGAGGATGAGAGAGAGGAAGAAACGGCCATTACTGTGATAGTGTGAGCCGGGGTAAGCTTGGTGCTATCTCTTTTCTTTTGTTGTTATGTTCTTTGAAATAAGAGTATTGAGAGTTTCTAAATATTGTGAAGTGAATCATGGAATGAAAGTATGAATGGAATTATATGTTATTGAATGAAAAGAAGAGAGATTGAATGCTGAAATTTGAATGTAGTTCAACAGAAAGAGTGAATCTGTGGTTGTGTGAAACACTGTAATGTGAATGGTAGTTCTGTGTGAGGAATTCCAGTAATTGGAATGAAGGTAATTGTGTGCTGAAGCTGTGATGTTGAGGTATTATAGTTGGAGATTATAAGAGTGAAGATATATTGGTGGAAATAACAGTTATTGGTATGACTGAATTGTTGTAAGGAAGAGATTGATAAGGTGAAAGGAGAGATTATAGTTTCCTTGTGTGCTTAAACAATGGAAATAGAGACGATACATTGGAGGTAATTAATTGTGTGATCCTAACGTGAACGCTCAAGCAACTAGTCACTCACCATGTTCGAATTCCCCTATATAGATTTATTCTGGGAGGTTTCTTTCGGAATAAGTAAAACGAGTAACCACAAACTCCAATCATCTTTATATCTTTACTTCTTCTCAATCGTATTGCTTCATGCAATCGTAAATTAAATTAATGCATTGTAAGCATTAACTTCTTCAATTGCTCTTATGGTTGTACCATTGGACTCTTTATTTTAACAAGCTTTCTTATAATAATACTAAAAAAAATAAGATATTTAATATTATATAAGATAAATAAAAAAGAATATTTAAAAGCAAAAAAAATGCTAAAGACAATATCAATTTAACAGAGGGTAATCTGCAACTTTTAATACACTTATATCTTATTAAGATAAATAAATAATCTACTCTTAATTAAAAAAAGATAAAGCTTTCATATTGTAAGTATACTCTTGTTAATCTATCAAGGATAAGAACTTGATGAATGCAATTAAACAAGTAAGACTTTTCTCAAAGAAGAATGATAAATATATATATAAAAGAAATTACAATGGTTAGTGCCAAAAGATAATAGAACTAAAGATTCTTGAAACTAAACTAAAAATAAAAAAAAGAATTGATAAGAATAAAGAAGGCTTCACTCTTACCTCTATACTATGTAATTACGAGCTATATGACAACATTCTATAGGACTTCTAATACATGTTCAATTTGCAAGACACATGTCTTAACTTGTAAGAAAAGTTTCTTGTATGTATGCCATATGGTTAGCTTATACCACAAGCTATCAATACGTGCAATATATTACTAACTTATTGCCCAAGTATTTAACCTAACAATCACCTAAAAACTTATTTAAAGATGAAACCATGTCTATGAAGCTTCTAGAAAGCTTTTCTACAAGTTATTATTAAATTAATATACTTTTATTTACTTCTACATATTCATATTATATAGGTAATTATTAAAATAAATAAACATATATATATATATATATATATATATATATATTTATGATATAATATTATTAAATATCAAAACAAAAAAAAAATATCTTAGACTTGATTTCAAAAGATATTTGAGATGTTATTTAATTTTAGCCTAAAAATTACTAAGTATTATGAACCTTCAATTTTATTTCTAATGACTATTTCCAATTCACCTTGTCTCTCTAATCTTTATATTTAATCAATATTTGATTTATTTTTTTCCTCCATTTAATAACAATGATCTTAGATTTTCTCTCCTTACTTATTTACAGTAGTTCTCTTTGTGCTATCTCATAGTCATATTAAAGTGCCCTTTACTCTTTTCTAGCATCAACCAAATCTAAATATAATTATTAGGTGTAGACTTCCTTGCCATTGCTTTCAATATTTTTCTATTCAATGCATATTAAGAAGTAGATGCTAGTTCAAGAATTTAGTTGGAATGCAATACTTTCTTAATTTAAGAAATATTATAACTATCTATTATAGAAAATTTTAATACATTTCTCTGCCAATAATCAAAATGTCTATCAACCATGCTTTCATTGTAATACACCCTACTTACATGCATGCCTTGCAATAAATCAGCCCTTGCTTACATGTCTTTCATATTGGTATCATTCTTATTTTTTATTGCTAAGACTCTCTTTTGTCTATACTTTAGAGCTCATCTATGCAATTGCTACCAAGGATCTTTATGACTTGAGAAAATAATAATAATAATAATAATAATAAATAATAATAATAACAATAATAATAATAAAAGAATAAAATAAAATTTACTTTTATAAGGATCAATAAATTCTTAAATTAATCTTTAAAATTAATAATTAATTTTTTTTTTTTTTATTTTTATTATCCTAATACAAATCTAAAAACTTAAAATCTTTATACATACAAATTTAATCATAAATTAACTAAAATATAAAATATAAAAAATTAAAAGAAATAAAAAGGAAATTTTGAATTTAAATCAAAAATAAAATTAAAGTTAAATATTTTTAAAGAATTGAAATAATAATAAAAGTGGGAATGTTAGACAAGTCAATTAAAAATTATGTTTTTTTAGGCTTTAAAGTAAAATATTTGAGAACGATAAAATTTTAAAAAATTAGTCGAAAAATTAGAAAAAAAAAACTATAATTTGGTAGAAACTTTTGGCATAAGAAGATAAAATCCTATCATATCCATACAATCTATTTATATCATGAAAATATGTATAAAATAGATAAAAAAAAAAAAAAATACTTATTACTAATTTGGAGAGCATTCTATAATAGTCCACTTGTATTTCAAGCCATAAGGTCTTAAAAAACTCTTACAAGGCTTACTTATTAATAAGTATACAAAGAGATAAGATTGAGGCTATTATCCTTTTTATTAATATCTTTCTTATACTTCAATCTTCATTCAAGATTTTCTAATTTTTTTACAATTAGTTATAATTTTTTGAAACTTTGAATATTTTATCTTTTTTGGATATTTTTTATTTATATCTTTATCTTTAACTTAATAAATTATATAATTTAAGATTAAAAAAATCATAACATGATTTAATTGAATTACAACATCAAATTTTTAATATTATTTTAAAAAATACAGATGTAAACAATAAAGGATTGAAAAAATTAATAAGATTTATTTTAAAATATTCATTTAATTGTTTTATATTTTTAGCAAAGATTAGGATTTAAAAATTATTTAATGAATTTAGGTTTACAATTAAATCAAATTATCTTATTTATTCTAAAAATTAATATCACATTTTAATTTGAATAGTTGAAAACATAATAGTTTAGATTATTTCTAAATTAAAATATTAGAAAAGAATAAAATTTAATTTGACATTAAGAATGCATGTATAAAAGTTTTATAAAATGATATCAAATAATCATAATTAAAATTTTAAAATTAATGAAGCTAACATGGCAATAATTTTATTTTTATTTTATTGTATCCAAGTTTTTAAAATCTATACAAAATTTGTAAAAATACATGGATAAAGTGTATTGGCTCTCAAAAGAATAAATATTCGATGTTTTGAATTAATCAAGTGGTAAAATATATTCAAAATAATTTAAATCAATATTGTTGTATCAAACTTGATAAATATTATTTAATATATATACATCTAAATATATTATTTTTATTGATTTTACTATTTTTAAATTTTCAAATTTTTTATTTGTATCTATAAAGTTAAAAATATCAAAGTAAAAAGTATATATTAAAAAGTTTTACTAAATAAAAATAAAAATATATATGTACGTATACATGTAAATTTGTATCTTTGTATAAATAAGTATTTTATATATATATATATATATATATATATATATATATTATCAAGATAAAATAATGATATACATTTAATGGATTTATACATTGTGTTATTTTTTTAAAAAATATTTAAAAATATTACATATTCAAATATTAGAAGAAAGACATTTATTATTAATAATTTTTTTATACTATATTTTAGTTTAGATCTTGTGATTATTATTTCTATGTTAACATCCACTTCGAAGAGCAAATGTAATGTGTTCATATGATTCAAATAAAAATATATATATATATATATATATATATATGGATATAAACACATACATATAAAAATTAAAACAAAAACTACTCAGGCTAAGTAGATATTGATATAGAAAAGTGACCAGCTACTAGCAAACCCTCCATGCCAGAGCTCAACAACAACCTTCAAGATATTCCGCCTCGTCTTGTGTTCAAGACACACAGAAGCTTATGCAAGAGCGTTTGACACAGATCAATGCATCCAACAAGTCACATATTTCTCAAATGAAGGGCCATTTCTTTTACTGAAAAGAAGAAACATGTATCAGCAGAACAGAGCCTTTTTGGTCACACTATTTCAGAGTTGATACATCTGGCTGTTGAGAGGTTAGAACTGTACTGGGTACCTCATGAAACGCTTCATTGCAGAGTTACAAAACCATGAAGTTGTGTAGATGTTTCACAAACTGGTTGCAGGTGTAAAGCCTGTTGAGATTCTGAGAGGCACTGAATGATGACCAAAAAGGGAAGAAAATAACCAAATAGAAGTTCAGGAGTGGTGGATTGATGCACCAAGTTGCAAGGTCATTGTTTACACTCACAGTGCAATGCGTGATTCAGGTGATGGAAAGCATGTATTGGATTCAACAGCACAAAATGTTCAAGCCCCGCATCCCACTAACGATAACTGCATCGGTGGAAGTTCGGTAGAAGTGATTGTTTAAAGGCCAAATGACGTGGAGCTCACTTTTTGTCCACATGGAAGCAAAAGTGCAGAGGTTTTGAGGTCTCCCACCCACTTTTTTGCTCACACAAACTACGAGGCACCATCATGCCAAAAAAATCTCCACGGTGTGACCTTAAAGTAGCCTTCAAAAGGTCCCCAAGCTGTCGAATGGACCTTGAAAGTGATTTTCTAACGCTTATGTTTTTTATTTTTTTATTTTTTTTTATTTTTTTTAATGAAGTGGGCCAATGCTACAGGGTGAACAAAAGTGAACCCGCATGCACAGATTAGAAGCAGATTTTTTCGCATCCGGTTCAGGCTCTAAAGCGTCCAGCCAAACCGGTTTCACACCCACTTTCGTTTCGAAGTTAGCCAGCCTTTTTGTGAAGGGTGTCGGCATTGGCAGACTCGACTGACATTTCGCACCAGGCTGACATGTGTAGTATGCGATTGCGATAGACCTCATACTATTGAAATTATATCACAAGTTTGTTAACGTCATGTAAAAACTTTAGAATCCACCTTCATACCAGATATTAAGAATGTATCCCTGGTCTGGAGATAACACGCAAGCTTACAGGTTTTAGCTTGAAGTAGTCAGTGGCAGAATCGCTTAATTTGCGTGATTTCTACACAATTATCCTTTCACCTTACAAACAAGTATACTCAAGGATCTGATACTTGTGTGTTTAAAGAGCCTGCTGTGGGTGGATACTTTCTTATGCAGTTTGGGCAGAAGCAACCAGCGCTGGTGAACGTCAGAACAAACTATGGTGTCATTCAAATTCACCAGCATTGATTATATTTGAACAATACAAGGATCCAAGGATGATGGTAAAGAAATGTGGGAGTATGATCCCTGAAAAGATCTGATCCACCGCCCATCACATAGAATCAAGTGAGTACTCGAACATGATAACGTACTACTAAAGCGCATGTCTGCCAGACCAGGCTGAGTGTCGAGCATGCAGAATTTATTGAAGTTCCAACCAATACCGACTCCTTCAACATCAGAACGTTAAGACATCACAATTGCATCATTAAAATTCAGCAAAAAAATTCTAATTCTCAAAAAGATGACATGTTTGGACACACCTTTCACTTCCACAGTTTTGTCACAATTCACTGGATATGGTGCCTTATTAGATGGAATTGTTGTTATACTCCACTAAGTCTTCCCATCTCCGAAACCAAATATTTAATCGCTTGTGAGAAATAACGGATAGAATACATGCTGAACGTTTAGGTGTGCACCAAAATACATGAAAGAACGGAAAGAAAACACCAGCACGATTTCGGAATACGTCAACATCCCAGCTTGGGACGGATGATCCAAGAACTAAAAGGAATAGCTGCAAATGATTATCTCCCAAGGTGATCCCACATGGATTTGAACCATGACCATCTGCCCAAGTTGCAGAGAGATCTTTGTAAGCAGACGTGAAAGAAAATCAAATGCAAGATGAAAGTACCTGATGCAGTTGAAGCATTGGGCGATCCAGTGGCATCCAGTCATTTGCCATCCCCTGCCAACAGAAAAAAACATACAAAAGCGCCACAAGACATCCACGCTCCTTAGAAGAAACACCAAGCTCCCACAACGCATCTAATATCAAATGCCAGGATCAGAAGTAATTACTATGAACGCAATGATATCTCCAAAACCTGAAATAATCAACCACCCCCCACGTCAGTCACTCTAAACGAGATGCTTTGCTATTGCACATGATTCCATTCCCACCACCAAAAAGACATAGATCAACAAACAGATACAGTACGTTGCAGGATAAGGATCGGAAGGAATGACGACCTTCGACGATGTTTGTTTAAAAATGAGACATCACAGCGTGAACAAGCTTCATACAAAGAGACCATGTGGTTTTGCTCATGCCGTGAAATGAGAGGAGCTTGGAATGGAGAACGGCCACACGCACTAGAAAGAGACATCGAAAAAAATACCATCAAACCATGCCCAGAAAGTGCATGGTAAACGTGAACTACGTGCACGACATAGAATAGGACATCAAAGAATACATCGAGAGCATTCGGGGCCTCAAATAACTACAGCATGACACAGTTTTAAACCTGCAATTACCGGACCTTTGTGAGACATCAAACCATCTGTCGCAAATGTACAAGATTTACGAACTAAGGCACTCTATACAAACCATGGCCCAAAAAAGAAACATTTATACAGAAGATAATTTACACAGCTGAAAAACTAATCATGCTATATGGCACAAAAGGTGCTCGCCCTGATTACAAAACTCGTCCTCGTTAGGACGACATCGAGTGTTGATCTCTAATAAGATAAAAACCTAAGGAAGCAGGTCTCGACGATCTCCCTGACAGTCCATGGTGGAGAGGCCGAGCTCCTGGCCTCGACGACAGACGGGCACCAACAGATCCAGCATGTAAACCGGTGGGAAGGAGCTAGATTACAGTATACAATAGTTATGCGTGTGTAGACAGCTGGTAAGCTCGGGTCAGGCATATGAACACTAATTACTTACAGAGGGTGGACCGAGATATCATACAGTAGGAATGATCACTACCAAAGACATAACATTATGAGTATATCTTGGGAGTCGATTGGCCCGTCTTCAGCATCCTGAAAATGGCCGCTCGACCTCCAGGCTTAGAAACGTAGCTGCCCCTGGTTCTGGTGGCCATCTTCACGTTAAGCATACGTTCTCTGCATTACGCAGTGCCGTGTAATCAGACACACCGAACGACACCAACCTGGACGAATTGCTGCAATCACTACTTAAACCCACAATCTGCAGTGTTCTTTTTATTTTATTCTATTTCTCCTCGAAAAGAGATTAGAGTTGATCAGAGATGCGTCCCCCGTTGCACAGAAAGCAGGATGGAAAGAAACTCACGTGATGAGGACCGATTGCTTCGGCGCTTCGTCGTCCTCGTCCGACCTGCTCACCATGTTCCTCAACCTGCTGCCTCTTTGAACTGGGCTCCTCGATTTAGGAATGCGTAGAGGAGAAGCAGGAAGCGAAACCACTGGCTTTAACTGCGATGTCTGATCTCTCGTCTTCAAAGAATTCTCAATCAAAGAAGCCGTCGAAATTTCCAGGTCCTCGCCAGAAATAAGCCTAATGGTCATGGAACGCCCGCTCAAAGAACTGGACCGGTGCAGACGGCACCGAAACGAGCCAGCATGGGTGGTGGGCGCGCACAGGCAAGACATCGTCGCTACTACACGTCCCCAAGAAACGCAACCACAGTCGCTCTGAAGCTTCACAACCAGATATGAACGCAAGTCCTCTAACTCAAATCTAATCAACAGCAGCAGCGTCGACCACGCGCGGTCACTCAGTCAAAAACGTCCGCTCAACGAACAGGCGATACGAACCAGACAACCAACCCACAAGCTCTCTCGGAACTTACTCAATCCCTTCACATGTAGCGCACAGTACAACCGATCTTTCACGAACCAAGTGATCGGCAATGCAGGAGAAATGCGAGAAACTCAACCTGCACTCATTGAAATAGCTGAGCGAGCGTTGGCAGGAGAGACACAGGGATTCTAAACGAATTATTTGTCGAATTGGTGGCTTCTTAGTATGATGATGATTATTATTATTATTATTATTATTAGTACTATATTTTTTGGTCGCGGCGTGAGTAGGAAGGAACACACGTCTTGCTCACTCCCGCCCGACCCGGCCCGCTCAGGCACCCCTAGTGCCAGTGATATATTCACAACTTCCCGGCGCCACTGGCTGCAAGGATGGCCCTCTTCCACCACCCCATCCTTCAGTTTAGCTAATTCACTTCATCCTGCTTCTCCTACCCTCCTCCCCCTATGTTAAAGGACCTGTTACCTTAAAACAGTTTCACGTGTACACTGATACAGTCAAGGAAGGTGTATGATCCTTCAAACTGCGCATAGATTTGTACTGTGAATCCACAATGTGTTGTTCACTTACACTAGAATCTCTGGGTATTACTGATTCTGAAACGTAGAAACCCACACCCAAAGATAAGTTTTGCACCGCAAGTTTTACGCGTTGTGGCCAAGAGAACAATTAGATGTGCAGTTTTTTACGCCTCGAAGTAAACCCACCCAATCGAAATGATCGCCGCATAACCCGCGTAAGGATGCGCGAATGACTCCGTTCCTGAGGACTTGGAGCTCTAGTTCTCGCTGAGAAAAGCGATAAATTAGAAAGGAGGGGGGATGGAAGGGAGCGGAAAGCGTGCATTGTTAGAGGAGTGGCAGCAAATCTAAGACCCACCTGACTTGAGAATTTGGACATACCTGGATCGGAACTCCGCATCATCGATGCATCCCCCCCCTACCCCCTCACTCCCTCGCTTGCTCTGACCAGTCGCCACTCTGCCCCCTATTTCCGGCCGACGCGGTCCCGAGCCGCGGGCCAGGCCGAGCCCACTCCATACGGGGACCACGCCGACGTGGCTCTTTCCTACCGCCACGTGTCGGTCAGAGTTCATTGCCTGGCGGTGTCACGGTTGCGCCATCTTTCTCCACCTTCTGCTACCTCCCGGTTTCTTTCTAGTTTCTTTCCGATTTCTTTCTAGTTTCTTTCCGATTTCTTTCTGGCTCACTCTGATTACATACAAAGAGGGTACTACTACTCAATACTTGTAGAAAGTCAGTGCAGAGATTTTGATAGTAACAAGGTATCATTCAAATTGCATTCATTTGCAGTTTTTGTTGCTGTTGGTGTTTCTAATTTCTGTAGGTTTGTTGTTGTTGTTGGAGTAAGAAATCCATTTAAATATCAGCAGGAGGAAGCTGCAACATTTTCATGAGCATTGTGTTGATCACAGAAGAAGAGAGGGATCAGGTGTGGTTCAAGTCTCTAGATAATTATTTTAAAAGTTTGCTACAACAAGAGTCAATTGCAGAAAGATACTTAATTAGCTTTTGGCAAATTTTATAAATAGTATAGAAGGTGACATGTAAATTTTTAGTGGAGAAAGTAAAAAGCAAAGATGAGGCAAATATCAACAATCAACCAAATGATAAAAATAAAAATAAAAATAAAACAAACAAACAAACAAACTAATCTCAATAACTCATAAAAGATAAATGTTTTAAATAGAAATTAAAAATTAAAAATTAATTCCATAACATGATTTTTTTTTTTACTAAGAATATATATATATATATATATATATATATAATTTCTTTACTCTTCATTAGTCAACCTTTCTACTTCTTTATATTCATGTATTGTCATAAACAGCTTGTTAGAATTTGAGTCATAACTTATTTTATTAAGATTTTACAGAAGTAGAATCTTACTTTAAAAGAGGAATGATATAATTAAGCTATCTAAGTTTTGTACATGAGACATATTTCAACATTTTTTTAGCAGCCAAGTCTATTTTACAGTATTCAAAGGAATGCCTTCTTCTTCTTTCTTCCTTTTTGGATTCAGCATAATTGAAGCCAAGAACTACATTTCCCTACCACATAATGATTTAATCAATTTTTGAATTGAATGGGAAAATAATGGACAAGATCAAAATCTTCCTCCCTTTTTTTTGGATTCTTTTTTATCCCTTATATTCCTTTTTTGGCATGATTTTTTTTATTAATGTTTTTTTCTATTCAACCTCCTTCTTTTCTTATCACTTTGTGTGGCCTTCAATCCATCCATTTCTTGTAAGTATAGTTCTTTCTTACATTAAAATTTGTATCAACTTGTATTATCATCTCTCTCTTTTACTTTTCTCAAAAAATAAATCCATCAAATATAGCAATGATGGTATATTACAATAGGTATCTTTTATATTTCTTCTTCCATGTCATGAAATTTATACAAAACAAAGATCCAATTTGGAGTCAACTTGCACATGGTTCAAAGTGGTTCCATTTTTTAAAACTTCAATGCAGCATGGTCCATTTATAGAATAATGTATTATATGAAATACATAAGGGATATATATCAACATGATAAATTAGGGAGACAAACTAGCCCTTTGATTGGTTGTCTTAATAAACATGTATTGGATAAACTTCATGCACAATGCATCAAAATAGTTGTTGGAGGGGGTGTCTTCTAGTAAAATATGTACTAATAAGGCTTTTTTTCTATTGCATTATTTACAATGTGTTTATTAATTATGGTGTTTTCTTTGCTATGACTTTAGTCCTACTTGCACCTGCAGTTTGAGCTCTTTGTGGCTTTGTGACTTGTACTTTGTTGATTTTTGAGAAAGCATTAATTTCTAAGAAACAACCATTTCTATATAAATCTCTATATAAAACACATGATTGAATGATTGATCATAATTTTTTCTTTCTTATGGTTAAACTTAAGGAGTAGTTCTTTGAATAAAATTAATTAATTATTTTACATATTTTCTATGACAATGACACTAATTCAACTAGTTCTCTTTCAATTTGCTTCTATGTGATACATCAAAATTATTAAGGATCTACTAGTCTTTTATTTGATCATTGTATCTTTTAAACCTCTTTTAGGTATCTTTGGATTTCATTTGATACTTGTTAATGAATTAACTTGGATTCCTTTGAAGCTAGTTTATTCTTACCTAAAAAATAATCAAATCTTCAAATTATGAGGATTCATTGAATTGTGATCAAGATAATTTTAATTCTTATTTTTTTTCTAATTTAATTATTATAATAAAAAATAAAAATAATATATATAAGTAATAATATATTTTTATTTATATATATATATCAAAATAAAAATTAACTTCATAAAATAACTTTGTAAGAAATTTTAAAGATTTGATTAAACTTAGGTCAAGAAAGTTGTTTGTAAGCATTGTGCAAAGCAAACTAAATACATATACTATTATCAAAATAATTTATAAAGTAATGAAAATATATAATTTTTATGTTTTTGCATACCAAATTTGAAATAAAATCAAAGATAAGAATAAAGTCTAAAATTATACCATATTAAATTAGTTAATAATAAATACTTTATTTTAATAAAAAATTAGATGGATTTTTATATATTTCATTAGTATAAATATAAATATTTAGACTAATTTGCAACATAAGCATGATACAACCAAAGATGAATTTATGTTGTCATTTTGATAAAAAGATTCAATCAATTCAGAAATAATTAGAATCAAACTACATGCAGTTTTATTTATAAATTATCATTTTGAAAATTACAACATTAAATGATACATTTTAATTTAAGAATATTTTCTAAAATATTAATATTAGTTTTAAAAGACCTTCATAGTTTACAAGAGTGTTATTTTGCTTTAGCATGTCAAAATAAATTACATGTCGTTAAGAAAATTTATAATTTTACAAAGCTTAAGTAGAAAATAATATTTTTGAAGATTATAATATATCAAAATTTCAAAAAAAATTTCATAAATATTTTTGTTGCAAGATATATATATATATATATATATATATATATATAGAAGTGAATGACAATATAAAAGAGTGTCTATTTAAAAGAAATTATATTAGTTTTTTTAAAATTTTATTATTCTTATTTTTATAGAATATAATGACTATTCTATAAAATAAATGATTGAAATTGAGGATTAAGGGAATTTCTACTAAATATTTTTTTATTAATAATAAATAAATGACACATCTACATATTAATTAATATAATTAGTATTTAATATAAATTCTAACTATTATAATATATATATATATATATATATATATATACATATATAACATTAAATTAATTCACCTATTTACTAAATAAATCCACCATATTATAACCATCATTAAAAAAATATATCATCTTTAAAAATCATCATTAGAATCATGGCCCTCATTTCAACTCTCATTATTCTTAGCCCTTATTTCTTCCATTTCTAGCCTTCATTTTGATTGCCTTCATTTTCAGATATTAAAGATATGAATCTTGAAGAATAAAAAAATCAATATACTCTTGTATCACTCAAAAATACTAAATAAACACTTAAAGATGATATAATATTAAACTATAATAGCTATTATCAAAGACAAGAAGACTAGAAAGACTTGAAACAATACTAAGAACTAGAAAGGTGTTGATAAGAGTGAAGAAGGATTCACTCTTGCCTCCATATATATTATCTAATTAGGAATTATATGGCAATATTCTATAAGACCTTGAACATGTGTTCAATTTATGAAATACATGTCTTAACTTAGAAAATAAGTTTTTTATTTGTATACCACATAATTAGCTTGTATTATAAGCTACCAATATATTTTCATGTAATAACATGACTATTAGGTGAAAAAAAATAATTATTATAGAAGAGCCTAATTAAAAATATATAGTAAGAAAACATAGATAAAAGGTAGGTAGGTAGTAAAATCTTGTAGTATTAAGATTGTCTTTTATGAGAATAGATTCTATTTACTTTGTATGGCCATAAATAAAAAAATAAGATAGATTAAAAAAATAAAGGATATAAGCATATGTAGGAAAAAATTAGAAGTTGATTTTAGCAAAAATTACTTTAACAAAATAAGAATTGAGATCCAAAGAGGATCAATTATCAACCAAAATTGAAATTAGACCTTAAAGCACAAAACCAAGCACCTACACTATTTTCAGGATTCATTTATCAATTGAAGAAAGAAATTTGATAGCAAACTAGAGAAAATATTTTTGAGAATTAGTTTCATGTCATTTAGATTAATATTAAGATTTTGAAGAAGTTTCAAAGTTAGTAATGCACTTGGTGGGTTTAGATTTTGAAAATTAAAAATAAATTTAAAAAATTGATGATTGTGTGAATTTTATATCATATTTATAAGTGAAAATTTGGTAGTTTTTTTTGGACATATTTTAAATGTGTGAAAATTTTGAAATCAATAGAGTGGTTAGGATTTGTTAAGAGTTTATTTAAGATTTAAGATTTGATTAAAGATTGATTAAAATTAATTTAGAGTCTAGATTTTGGTTAGGATTTGGTTAGAATTTGTTTTAGGATTTGATTAGGAATTAGTATTTTTCAAGAATTTGATTAGGATTTAGGATTTTTCAAGAATTTGATTAGAGTTGATTTAGAATTTAGGATTTGATTAGGATTTAATTAAAATTTGACCTAAGATTTTATTAGGATTTTAACTAAGGTTTAATTAGGATTTGACATAATATTTAATTAGGATTTTAATTAATATTTAATTAATATTTGGCTAAGATTCTAATTAGAATTTAATTAAGATTAAACTAGGATTCTAATTAGAATTTTAATTAGGATTTAATTAAGATCTGATCTAAGATTTAATTAAGATTTATTAAAAAAATTATTAAAATTAAATTAATATTTATTTAATATTTTTTTATTTTTTATTTTTTATTTATAATATTTTTTAAAATTTATTATTTTTTTAATATTTATATTTATATTTTTTATTATATTTTTTTGAGATTAATTTATGAAAATTTTGTATTTTTTTGTAAATTTTTAAAAATTTATTTAGATTAATTAAATTTTGATTAAGATTATTAAAAATTACTTAAAATTCATTTAAGATTCTACTAGACTTAGTGGGATTATTATTGCATTTCTACTTATCTTCCACAACTAGATGTGTGGTGCATTTTCAAGCAAGAATACACATAATATAATAACATGCAATATGTAGCTAGCTTGTTGACTAAGTTTCTAACCTATCAATCAACTACAAACATGTGCAAAATCAATGTTCTATCTACAAAACTTCTAAGAAGCTTTTTGATAAGATATTATCAAAATTTTCTATTTTAATTTATTTCTACTTATTCATATTATTTAAATAATTATTAGAATAAATTTATATGTTTGTGATACCAATTCCTACTCTATCTGTTAAAAAGAGTTCTAAATCATACATCCTTTATCTGATAAACAAAATATATGATTATATTTAATAAACAATGATGATTTCATTCTACAAGCATATTATAATAATAATTTTAATCATGACCAATAATAAATTAATTTTTTGATATTAACTTACGTAAGTCATTCAAATATTGTGGCTATTAAAGGTACATATGAAAATGAGGCATTTATGCATTTTATCATGGAGTTATACATTAGCAGCAAACTCTTTACTTACATCACTAAGTTTCAAGGACATGAATCTCAAAGAAAAAAAATCTCAATACACTCTTTTGTTACTCAAAAAAATTAAAAAATCACTCAAAGATGGTAATATATTAAATTAAAATGGATATTGCTAAAGACAAGAAGATTAGAAAGTCTTAAAATAAGACTAAGGACTAAAAAGGTGTAGACAATAGTAAAGAAGAATTCATTCTTACCTCTTTATATACTATCCAACTAAGAGTTATGTAGCAATGTCTTATAGGACCTCTAACATGTGTCCAATTTACAAGACACATGTCTTAACTTATAAGATAAGTTTTTTATATGCATATTATATTACTAGCTTGTACCACAAGCTACTCACATATGCAATACATGGCTAACTTAATGGCCAAGTTTCTAATCTATCAATCAACTATAAACATATATAAAGTCAAATATACATCTATACATATTCTAAGAAGCTTTGCTACAAGATAATATCAAATCTATCTATATTTATCTTCAATCTAGTATTTTTTATTTATGTAAATATGAATGTCCATGACATTATCTTCTCTTCTAGGGACAAATTCTACAAGGAATAGTCATCATATATTGAAAAAGTTCTAGATGTGGTAAATTATATTTGCTACATACTTTGATTTTTGCTCTTTTTTAACAAGGTTGTTAGGTCCTTTCAACCATTGATAATGTTTTATTTTAAGGCAAAAAGATTATCATATTATTTGATTTTTGTTGAAGACTTTATAACTTCCTTCAAATAAAACATTTGTTAGACCATCAAGAGTTGCTCCTACCTCTAATAAAATTACCAAAAATTGAGATTCTCTTCTAAGGTTGTAATATCAAATGCATTATATTTCACCATCTATTTGAAAAAAACTTGTTGTTCTTGAGGATCTTCATCTTGATTACATCATCTTGAAGATTGTAACAATTACAATATCTTATCTAAAAAGTCAACAAAAAATAGCTCTTGAATTAAATCTACTGATTATTAATTTTTTATATCTTAGTGCCACAAATATAAATAAATTAAAAAAAAGATAGAAAATAAAATACAATCTTTTGTAAACTATAATTTTTTTATAGAAAAGATTTGATATTCTTCATCTTGGTTTTGATAGATATTATCAATGAAAAGCATCAATTTTTTTTTGCATTTATAAGATTCTTAGTTGGCTCTAAAGGATATTTATTAATATTATATTTCTACCAATGAACAAGATATTTCAACCTATATTAGTATTGTCTTGAATCTAAGATTCTTTCAATTTCAAACTCTTGATTATCATCTATTTTTATAAGAGGTGATGGCATTTGTTTTCTTTTCTACATGTTTACTATCTTATATGGCTTAAGAAGAGAGACGTAGAATATAAGATGGATCTTCATAGACATTGATAGATGTAATCAATAAGCAACTAAATTTATTTTTTCACAAAAAGAAAATGATCTAAGCATATGATAATCAAATTTTTTAAAAAGGTGGCTAATCTTCATATTGAGATGAAGTAATCATATCTTATTACTAATATAGAATTGAATTTTCTCCTTGCAATAGGCATCTGTATTAGTCTTTTGTCATTCTTGAGCTTCTTTTAGTTTTGCCTTCATTATTCTATGAAGCTCAATTAAATGATTTCTCAAAATTTTTGCTACAAGATTATCAACTTTTGAGAAGTCAAAAGCATCAAGTTGTTGATGATAACCATAATTAGTAAAAAAAGATATTTATAATATAAAAAATATATTATAGTATTATAAATAAATTCTACCAATAATAAAAGAATTGTTTAGTCATATTATTAGTAGTTAATAGTATAACTCAAATATTGCTTCAAAACTTAATTTATGGATTCCATTTGTCTATAGATTTTAAAATAAAAAGTCAAAAATATCTTTATGTCTATGTTTTTAGTCTTAATATAAATTATCCAAAATCTTAATATAAATTAAGTCTCCCTATCAAATATAATATCTTTGGACAATCCATGATAGCAATAGATGTTATCAAGAAAAATTTTAGTTGTTTCTTTTTTAGTAATAGATTTTATATATGATACAATATCTTAGTAAAATAATCTATTATTTTAAATATAGAATCATAAGAACTTGAGATTAAAATATTTATAATAAAATCTATAGAAATAAAAAAAACTATAGTCGTTTTAGAATAGATAATAGTTGAAATAGTCCATAAGATTAATAATAAGGATATTTTGATCTTAAACAAACATCTCATGATTAAACAAAGTCTTTGACTACCTTCTAAATTTTTTGCCACTAAAAATCTCTTGATATTAGCTCAAAATTTTTATTCTATCCAAAATATCTAATTACTAAAAAATTGAGACAAGCTTGAAGAATATGTAATTGTGCTTTATCTTTTAGAATGTATAATTTTCCTTCAAAATAGAGTAGATTATTCTTGAATTCAAATCTAGAAGTCTTATGAGACTTAAAAAAATTATTTTTAATATCATGTATAAGAAGATAAGAGAACATATTCAATTAAATTTTCTTGAAAAAGATTGAATCAATAAACAATGTTGATTTCATTGCTTAAAGATGAAAAGGCTCTATCTTCAAGAGAATTATTCTTTGTTGATTGAAAGCTACATCTTCTTCTTTGGATATAAGATGAGAACATTTAAAAAAGGCATCTAAAAAATCCTATTATTTTTTAGATTATTAAATAATCTTAAAATCAAATCTTGATAAAAATATATTCTAAGGGATTTAGCAACAATTCAAAACATATGTCAACATAAAGAACTTGAGGTTCTTATGATTTATATACAATTTAAGTAGACTAAAAGTACCTTCTAGATAATGATGTTATTTTTGAAATGAATCCACGATTACAAAAAGTTCTTTATTATAGATCTCATAATTAATCTTAATTATTAAAAATTTCTTAGAATGAAAAGATACCATATAGAACTTATCATTTGCTTCCGTTTGTGACAACACCATATCCATAGCAAAGTTCAATGTATTTTTTTTATAAAGAACATCTTGAAAAAATTGACACAATATAAGATTTGTACAAAAAAAATGATGTCTTTTAGATTTCAAAAGATTCTTCAATTTCTTTACTCTACTCAAGTTTGTCCTTACATGTCAGACATATAAAAAGAGCTCTAACTTGAAAAAAGATCTTGATAAAGTTTTGATAATAATTAGCAATTTTTAAAAAATATTATACATCTTTGACTATTTTTGAGATCTTCTAATCCATGATAGTCTAAACCTTCTTAGAATCCATTATAAGGCCATCATTTGAAATAATATAACCTAAAAAATCAACTTAAATAGTATGAAATATACTTTTTTTTTATCTTGGTGTATAATCTTGCATCTTTCAATTTTTGAAATATACAACAAATATGAAGTTCATAAACTTTTATGTTCTTATTATAGATTAAAATATTATATAAATAAAAAATAATAAAATCATGAAGAAATTCACAAAAGACATCATTCATTAGGTGTTGAAATGCAATTAATGCATTCATAAGTCCAAAAGACATGACATTATATTCAAAATATCCATATTTGATTCAAAATATAGCCTATCATTTATCTTTATTCTTCAATGTATATCAAGTTATATGTTCTTTATAGATTTATTTTTATATAGATCTTTATTTAATCAAGTTTATCAAGAAGTCATAAAATCAAAGGTAGAAGATACCTATTCTTGATGGTACTCTTATTGAGCCTTCAATAGTCTACACACATTTGTAAAGATTCGTCTTTTTTCTTCACAAATTAGATAGGAGCTCTTGTTAAAGATTTAAAATGGCATATGAAGTTTTTAATCAAGTTCTTGTGAATATATTCTTTGAGTGCAATCAACTTATTTTGCAATAAACTATAAATTAGTTCAAATGGTAGTTGAGCTCTATCTTAAAAATCAATGGAACAATCATAAGAATAATTTTCAAAAGAATAATTATATTATTTTTTTCAAAAATGCTTTAATAATCTTGATATTAACTTAGAATGCTACTTGAAGTTTTTTCTCCATCAAAAATAGGTGTGGCATGTATAGCAAAAGTTGATTATTTTTTTCTACATGCATGAAAGTTCTTATATTTATTAATAAGAATGTAGTTGTATTTGACTTATAGATTTCTACTCGACTAGCAAGATCTTGAATCAAGGTAGGAAAAAAATTAAAGTTACAAGAAGTTTAATCTATTTGAGGATTATACATCTCTAGCTAAAATAATTTAAAAACAATTAGAATAAATAGGAATCTAATGACATTAAATATTATTAAGCTATCATAATCTTTAATTATTATATTTAAAGAAATTATTTTTTAAATAATATCTTTAGAGGACAAAAAATAATCATTTATGACTTCTAATGCATGCATTTAGTTTCTTTGATTAAAAATATTTTATTTTTTAAATAAAAGATTTGTTTATTAAACAATCTAAGGCTCATAAATCTAAAAAAATAAAAACTTTGTGTTTTTTTGGTTCTAAACAAACTTCTATTGTAAAAAAATGTGAGAGATTTAAAATTAAAATAAAATCTTTAGTAAGAATTATATGAGATTTCAATTCCAAGGTTTCTATTATAATTGGAAAAATTTATTTTTTGACATATTATCCTCTTTGACAATTATATTGATTATTTTGTAGTTTTATTATTTCTTTGGATGATATTGAGTACTATATTTAGATTCTCCATAATTTAATTATAAACCTCTTTGATGACATCAAGTTTTTTCTTGTTCAATAAGAAGCTTGAAATGTACCATGTCAATTTACATAGATTTTGGTCTTGATAAATAAGCTTTTGTGAACTTTAAGACTGTTGCTACGGCTTGATTTGTATCTCTCTAATTCAATCTTTGTTTTTGGCATCTTTTAAAGAGTCAATTATTATATATAATGGCTTGAGCAATAAATTGTTCTAATGAATTTATTCTTAGCATCATCAATAATAAATCTTTGGCATTATTTTTTAACCCATATCAAAATTGATTGATATAGATTTTATCATTTCAATCTATATCACAAGTAAGATTTAGAAATTATATAATATAAATAATAGCTAAATGAATTCTTTATTGTAAAAATATAAGTTTGATCTTTATTATCTTTTCTTGATTACTTTCTCCAAATGTGGTCATAAACACTTCTAAGAATGAATTTAGATTATAAAAAAGGCATGAATCTTTTTTCATGAAAAGTGCAAACCAAAAAAGAATATTTTCAAATAGAAGTATACCTATGAATCCAACTTCCATAAATCCATCAAGATATTGAAAAAGATACAATCTTAAATAGAGCTTTACTTATTATAAAAACTTCAAGATTTTGATCTTATTCTATCAAACTTCTCAAGCATACTTATCTTTACATCTCTTATACTTGAAGTAGTAAGATTTTTTACATTTAGTTGTGAGTTTGATCTACTTATTTTTTTCAATTGCACAATTTCTTCATGTAGATTTTAAAATTTGTTGTTAATATTTTCCATAGGCATCAAAATAATATCTCTATTATTAACATTAAAAATACATGAGATTTCCACCTTTAAAGTGTTGATAAACTCATAAAGATCTACAATAGTTACAAATCTATTCTTATTTTTATTAAGAATAATATTTATAATTTTTTCTTTTATAGAAAATTCAAGTAAATCTAAAAGTTCAATTAAAAGAGAGTAATCTGCAATATCTAATATCAAATGAAAGTTTTCATGAAGAAAGATAGTCTATCCTCTTTAAAAAAAATATTTAGTATTAAAAAACTAAAAATGACTTTAAAAATGGATATTATGCAATCATGTATTATGTATCTTGAAAATATGTATTATGTATCTTAAAAATACAATAATAGAAGTAGAATAATTCATTCACTTTTAATATTATACAAAGACAATGAATTAGCATTCTTATCAAACTGTCAAAAATATGAATCTTAAAGAAAGGAAATTTCAATACATTCTTATGTCACTCAAATAAATTAGAAAATTATTCAAAGTTGATAATACATTAAACTAAAATGGCTATTGTCAAAGATAAGAAGCTTAGAAACTCTTGAAATAAGATTAAAGATTAGAAAGGCATTGACAAGAATAAAGAAGGCTACACTCTTGCCTCCATATATACTATCCAACTAAGAGCTATATAACAATGTCTTAAAGAATGTCTAACACGTGTCCAATTTATAAGGCATGTATTTTAACTTACAAAGTAAGTTTTTTATATATGCACCACATAGTTAGCCTATATCATAAGCTATCTACATATACAAAATATGACTAATTTGTTGGCTAAGATTTTAATCTATTAACTAATTATAAACATATATAAAGTCAAATACATGTCTATGAAGTTTTTAAGAAGCTTTGCTATTAGATAATATCAAATCTATCTATATTTATTTTCTATCTAATACTTTTTATTTAAGTAAATATGTATTTTTGTGGCACTAAAAGAAGGTATTAAAATAAGGCATTTATAGCTTTTTGATCAGAAGCATTGTTAATGTTGTCATACTATAGTTGCTTATAGTATGTAAAAAATTAATTAAAACATATATTATGTTTGTAAGTCTTGATGTAGATTAAAGTATTTAGTAAGTAAATTTAAAGAGATTTGATATAAAAAAAATTATTTGGAGGTTTATCTATTTTGGTTATAGTATTTATATTATGTAGGATTTAGATATTTAGTATAAAACTTAAGAGAAGGTTGGAGTCTAAAGATAAAAGTCTAAACTATTAGAAGGCTTATTGGGAAAGATGAAAGCAAGATATAGTTGGATGAAAGAAAGAAGTGAAGATCTTCATCCCTATTGATCAAATGTCATGCCGAATGGACTTCAAGGAGGTTGTCTGAGGCCCTATTAGGAATTAGGGTTTTTTTTTTCGAAGTCATTTGAAGGCTAAGGTCAGCAAGTTTAGATTTTTGGATATAGATTGGATGTAAATTTTGTGTGATTTGGAGTTTTTATGAAGGAGTTATTGGTACTCAAAGATAAGATATCAATTTCATACCTACTATCTCTCTTTGGGGCATAATATAAGTTTACAAAGAGCAACAAAGGATCGACGACTAGAATTGGATAGAAAAAAATTTTAACTATACTTTTCATACATTGTTTGATGAATTCTAAATCTAGGTGAAGGAGTTATAAGGAATTGAAGATATCATTTATAAATCAAAGGCAATAAGTGAGTGATTTTATTCATAGTAATGCTTGGAGCCATATCTATAGTTTTTGAATGAGTTTTAAGCTCAAATCTTTTGGAAAAGGTAGATTAATGTATTAAGAAGCTATATATATATATATATATATATAAAATTTATGGAATTTGAATACTTAATTTGTGTGATTGAAGAAAATTATATACAAGTGTATAAAAAATAGGATTTGAAGCTATTGTTAGGATTTTGACAATATCTTAAGATCCGCAATGAATTTATAATTGAAATTTGTTATGGTAGTTTTTAGAAGTACATCAGTACTTCATGTAGAAATTTAGTGTGTTTGAATGGTCCAATTGGGAGATATGAATTATTAAAATTTGGAAATATTACTCTATAAGGATATATAAGGTTTTAAGATATTTTATCATATATTGGGATATTTTTTTGTACTTAGGCTTATGTTTTGATATAATTTCTCTAAAAAGAAAATATTATATATATATAAACTTAAAACTTCAATATCTTAGACTTGATTGAGCATTTAGTGGCAGCCAGAAGCCTAACGCTTTCTTAAGGCAAACTCTCTCTACTTGGACAATGTGATAGAAACTTGTCAAATTTTTGATATTGCACATTGTAATTTGAAGCCTAAGTTTATTTATTTTTATTGAAAAAATAAATAAATTTACTTTTAAAGATAATAGACTTTGCATTTTTGACATTTTTTAAACTTAGTGAAGTGTGCAAAGATGTGATAGGAAGTACATCCTACATTATATTTGAGATTTTGAAAAGAAAATATGGACTTGAATCTAGCATTTAAAATGCAAGCATGATCTAGTATATATATTTTTTTGAGAAGTGACATTATTCTAGGTAAACACAAAGTTTTTGATTAAGTGTCAAGATAATGCTGAAGTTAGTATTATACTTTGTAATTTGAGGTGAAGCAACAATTGTGGATTACAAGATGTTGTACAATTTATTGATGTCATATGGACTATATTTTTCAATCAAAAGATTGGTATTGTATTCTATATTTAATACAATGCTTAGGTTGTCCCAGTCTTTGAATGTTCAAAATAACATTTCTTATATTTATTATTTAGAATAAAGAAGAAAGTGGAGATGAAGGCTAGTAATTGTAACAAGGATTAGAAGTAGGGATTGAGAATAGATGAAACAATTGTTGAGAACAAGGGAAGTTGGAATGAAGATTGGAAAAAGAAGGAATAAGGCTTGAAACAATGGCAGTGAGGATGAAGGCAATAATTCTAATAATGATTTTTAGAAATGATTTATTTTTCTAATAATGGTTATAATAAAGTAAATTGATTTGGTAAATAGATGGATTATTTTAAGATTTTTATATATGTATATATATATATATATATATATATAATTATTGGCCATAAATTTAATTATTTTATAAAATATGAAGTAACAAAAGATAATATTAGCAATTCTATATTTTCACTAAAAATTTATTTGTACCATTTGTTTTTCAAATATGAAGTAAAATATTTTTCAAATATTTTTCAAATATTTGAGGCTAAATGTTATTCATACTACCTCATGAATCTAAAACAATAATTTTCTATCTTTTTAAATTACTTTCTACTATTAAATTTATTAATTTGACATTCTTATTTTCTATTTTTTTTAAATAATAATAATAAATAATAAATAATACATTTGTGGTGATGAATATAAAATACATATACCTCTTCTTCAGATTCATGATCAAAATCATTTCTACAACTTTTTAACCTTGGTTTGGTAATTTTTAATAATAAGAAGAATAATGATAAAGCTAGGCATTGTAAATTTGTCATGTAAATATCAAATTTTGTGAATTAAAAAGACCACATTACCTTAGATTCTAACTTGTTTTGATGAGATTGAACTACCATGAATTTTATTATAAAATACTATTATAGAAAATAATAATTTCTCAATAATAACAATCGTAATTGATAAGATAACATGTACTAGAGTTTGACCACTTAAATCATGTTAAATGATACGTACATAGGATTTCTTTGCTCTCCAAAAGCATCATCAGTCAATAAACATAAATATATATATATATATATATATCATCCCCTACATACAAGCATGCATTTATGGGGGTATGGTCGCCTTCAGAAATGGGAGAACAAATAGATTGTGTTTGACCCATGTCAGTTGTCACCTCATTTTCATATTTAAAAATATCACAATAAAAATAATATATTGTAATAAGATGGGAATATTAGATTGGCGGAGATGTTTATTTTATTGTTTTTGAGGGGCACACAGTTTTGGAGAACAATTTTCTTTGGTTTGGTGGATGCCTGGACAAATGGTATCTTCCCTACAATAGTACAGTCAAGAATCTCTCAGATTATGACCCCATCACATGGATACAGTAATCCATTTTTTTTTTTTTTTTTAGAGAATAAAACTAGAATATAATTTTAAAGGAATGTTGCAATATCAATGGTGGGAAGCTACAATTTTATCCACTTATTTTTTGTGCTAATGTTGATTCTCAAATAAATCAGTAAACAATTAAGGGAATTGTTGGGTGGACACCCCATTTTCACAAGTATACACTATGAAATTCTTATTTACAATAAAAGAATTTAGGGAAAATTTACATTAAAAGATTTTTGTACAATGGCTTATGGTATTTTTATTTTAAAACTTTTTTTCAATTAAATTTAACAAAATTCCATAATACATTTGAAGTGATTCTTTCATTCATTTTATTTTAAAATAGAATATCATTTGATGAATCTTTTATTGTAAAACTCATCTTAAATTTTTTAATATAAATACAAGTTTTGCTGTGTATACGTGGGAGTACGTGGCACAAAGATGTCCACACATTAAAAAAAAAGGGTATCCACCTAGCAGTTCCTATGATTAAATACATATATATCAAAGATAGATAAGAAAATGTGATCAAACATGCAAGTCTAATAATGTTTTGATTGCTTATTTGTTTTTCTTAACTTCATAACCTTTTATATTATTTTCCTGTCCTTTTACTCTGTGCTGTAAACAAGATGTGATGAAAACTCACCCAAGTCATGGAAGCTAGCCACCCATTATTTATAATAAATGTGCATAAACTTAAAGTAGCAGCAGCAAACAACAACAAAACTGATGACATTGAATGCACTCATCCCTTCTCAATGGAATGGAATTGAATTCCCACACAAAACAATAACCACTATTACTAATTGGTATTGGATTTTGTTCCCCTGTAGTGTTTGGTTTCATGATTTTTCTTGTAGAGTGTATATAAATCTATTAATATTAATATTCTTCCTAGTCCTGATTTGACTCGGTAAGAATAATGCTGCTGAATATTGAGGTCTGTATGTGGCCAGCATTCATCACAATGAAAGATTCCAGTCTATCTTCCATAACCCACATTAAATTATTTTAGTATTTTTTTAATTTTGTTTTCTGACTGCCCTCAAAGACTCTGAATCAAATAGTCAAGATCCAGGGCTTGTTCATAGTCTATTTTACACTGTAACAGTCTATGGCCCAACACCTGTTGTGTCATTTTATTACTGATTTTATTAATACCTTGTGAAATTTGAGTTCTATTCACATACTCTTTGACAAAGATCACAAATAAATGATAAATAAAAGAGTGAAAAAAGAAAAAAACGTGAGATATGTTATTTAGATATTTTTAGAATGGGATTAACACACACAAAGAATTTGAATGAAAGTAAGTTTTTTATGAATTAATACAAAATGGAAAAGAAAAACCACCATCGTGTTGTTTTTATTTATGAATCTTTGATCCTTGACGGGTGGAACCCCATTTTTCTGAAGATTATGTTCCAATAGAGAGAACATTCTAATGCTGTATGGATATTCAATGGCCCAGAGAATAAGAAGCTGCTGCAGTAGTTATCTTTAGAGACAAAAAAAAAAAAAAAAAAAAAAAAAAACATAAATTAATGTACTTGCTATATAATTATTATATTATAAAAAATGAGAAGATATGTCAATAAATCAAATTTTAAAATATTTAATTAGTTAGTTTTTTGTTTGTTTGTTTGTTTGTTTGTTTGTTTGTTTGTTTGTTTTTTTTTTTTTTTTTTCATTAATGTCTTCTTTATACAAAGTGAATTTGTTGACTAACTAGAACTCAAAATTATGACTTAAAGTTGTAATGTATGTGTACCTATATATTTGCATAAGATAATGTTCAAATTTGATAAGAAAGAGATTGTAACAATAGGAAGACATGTATAAAGGTAGAATTGAATCTATCAATTGTGTCAAAGTTCTCACAAACAAAGATCAACATTATAGAGTGTCCAAGAATATATTACTATTAACTCTATGAACCATGTGGTTTGCAAAGCAAAATGACCATTTGAACAAGAATATGATAGTTGTCACATAACACACATCACAATGAACTGAATTGCAAATGAAGGTTGTGTGCATATGTTACATGACAACATGTGCCATTGGACATATTTCTATAATTTTTTTAATAAGAGTAAGTGACAAAATTCAATAGCATATATAAAACTATAGCTTCATTGTTAAAGAATGGACTTAAAAACAATTGCACATGGATACTATATCTATATAGTTAAAACTCAAGCTTTAAAGGTTTCAATATCTTTTGATTTGCAAATAAATTGATTTCATGGTTCAATTTTTATTTTTATTATATTAGAAATATAAGTAGAAATCTTAGACATTCTATTTTATTCTTTATAATTTTGATTTTGATTTTTTATCCACATATTTATTTTTATGAATATAATAAAATTACAAATTATAAATTATTAATCATATATTTTCATTTATTAGTGTTTATCCTTGTACATATAAATACATTATAAATTATTGTCAGGTCCAATGCACAACACACACCTGATTAAGGACAATTATAATTCATTTATTAAGGAGAATTATTCAACTAGAAAGAATTATTCAATAAAATTTTAGTTGAAATAGAAGTCATGATTACATTAGTATATTAGATTTTAAAATATTATTTTTATAGTATTATAATTAAATTAATTATTTTATTACGTTGCAAGATTTTTCACAAATTTACTTTGTTAATTAGCATTCAATTTTTATGTAATCATATTTTACATTAAGAAAATTATGTACATAGTATTATCTATTTTAGGTGCATATTTTTATTATAAATTTAATATGATATTTATTTCTTATAACATATGAATAAAATTGAAGTTAATTTTAAGTAATTAATTATAATTGTTTAACTATTTCTTAAAATTAAAAGATATTTAATTTGGATAAATTTTTTTATATGATTTTAATATTTTAAAATATTTATTAAAAATATAATTCATATATGTGTTAGATATATATATATATATATATATTTATATATATATGCATAAAATTTTGTTCTACTAGGATCAAGAAATTGCTTGCAAAATAAAATATTAAATACTATGAGAATTTAAAATGATGTGCCAAGTACAATATCGACGTGAATATTGTAAAATATATAACCTTGGTTAGAATACATGGTCACTTTAATTAAAAAATAGACCAATTTATAATATTAAACTCAATTATTTTTAATTGATATCTCTTATGATACCATATTATCAATTTTAATATGTTTTTTGTGAATCATCAAATTGACTCACTAGTTGTTTTAAGACAAAAGAATACATTTAGAGTGCAAAAATTACAATTTTTAGGTGAAGATGTACTTAGAGGATGTTAAATGAAAGAAAATAGTATTAGTGGAGAAGAAATGGAGTCTTCATAAGTCTTAGAGGTAATTATTTTAGTTGATTCAGGATTTTTACTTATTGTTCAATAGTGAGGATTAGTTACTAAGGTCAATATTTATATTGTCCTTCTATCTATACATATTAATTATAAGAAAAACTATAAATATTAGTTAGTAGTTAGAACAAACATGAGAAAGAACCTCATGTCTTTTTAGTTAGTTATATAAAAAGTAGGATTTATAATAGATTTAAATTTATTTTATTACTATAAAAATCATCAAGGTAGGAAATTATAGCCTTCAACTGATATTAGTATTATAGAACCATTATAGGAATTTTAGAATTTATTTAGAATCTTTTTGGAATTTTTAGAGCAATTTCCAAGATTTTGGTAAAAATGAGTTTTACCACCTTAGGAGCCATTATGAAGAAATGAAGCAAGATTCGAAGGCTATACAAGGTTCTTAGGCTAACAAGATATTTTTAAATACCATGGTGAAGTAAAAAATGCAAAAAAATGAGTTTTACCAATAGAAAATAGGAGGACTTGCAGCTAGTCTAGTCCTTATAAGAAGGGAGGTGTATAAATCCCATATGAGTTGTAGTACCTTGGATATAGATAGGAAGATAAGACTAAGGATTCAAGGCCTCTTTAGATACCCTTATATACTACATAAGAGCCTTGCTGAGGCTCGAATCCTTGATCTATAAGCAAATTATTCTTGAAGTAAAATATTTTCACTTCACTTTTCAATTATTTACTTCTTATCTTTAAAACTTCATAACTTACTCATAGTAATTCAAATTTACATGTTTCTTATGTCATTGGAAAGATAATAAAATTACCTATTTAAAAATATACTTTTTAATTTTAATTTTAATTTTTTATTAGATAAATAATACAATGAATAAATTATGATTTAGTTTTGGGTGTTATAATTACTTGATTTTATTTCTTCTACTTATATTGTGGTTATTTTTCTTTGTTTTTTTGCCAATTGCATACTTCACTTCACACCACCAATTACAAGC